>NC_051160.1:182460100-182820099 GCF_013339745.2 Dermacentor silvarum | reverse complement strand
GCTATTTTTCTTAGAACTCTTGTTTGCCACAAGGCTCTAAAGATTTTGAGAGGTGTTTCTGCAGTTTTTTAAGTCACAATTAGTGAACTTGTGTTTAAAGTAATCCTAATCTTCCCTGATAGTTAGCAGTATTTTTCTTTTTTTTGTAGTCAGTACAACACGGTGCTTAATTATATCAAGATAAATAAGCCTGCTGTAAATGATATTCATCTGTATTCGACTCTTCGACACTTACTATTCCCATTAGAAAATTTACATTTGCCACCTCTAATTATTTGCATTGAGTAGTGAAAGTTTGACGAAAGCTCGTCTGGTCTGGTCGAAAGAGGCATGTAAGTAGTTTAAACACAAATCATGAAAATGAAAAATTAGAGATGGTTCAACTGGAGCTTTGTTCACAATCATGGCTCTCAGGTAGGAGCTAAAACATTATAACATTTTTTTTGTGGTCGGCATTCGATTTTTCATTGATTATTTAATAATAATTGCATTCATCTAGTCCTAAGAAGAGGCATGTATTTGGAGTACTACTCTGATTTAGTTGTCTATTGCCAAGTTTTTTTTTATGTAACTTTATTCACCACACAGGTACAACTGATACATATTCATTCCTTCAAGGACGTCACCACTAGTGGAGGTGTTATTCTGCGCTTGCACAATTATTTTCAGGAGATTTCCAGCAAATATGTAGTCCTCATAAACAGTACCTAAATAATTTTAGCCTATGTGGTTATTCATTGACCATGTTAATGGATAGTTACCTTCCGGTTAACCTCCCTGCCTTTCGCATCTCATTTATCTCTCTCTCTCTCATGTATCCTTCATCAACTACCGACACGACGCGGCCTTGGCAAACTTGCGAGCTCACAAATTTGGAGCATGCAGTAACCCCCCTCCATATTTGTCTTGATAAAGGCTTCTCTTTGGTGCTACTCTCGATCCGCCCTGTTTCCTGTGATTACCACCAGGGGCTTCAAGGCAGACAACCTCAGGAAACGTTTCATGCACAAACGTGGCTCTTTCCCACTTTTGCTGATAAAGACGAATATTGAAGCAAGGGTGCCATACCAGGATGTTGGTCACAGACAGAACTGCAGGGGGGGGGGGTTCTGCAAGTATCATCTAGTGGACACATCCATTCATCTGTTCTGCGACGTTGATGACTAGGGCACCTGTCTCACTCTCACGTGTGCCCCAGCCCCCCAATCAGAACTTAAGCAGCAGTTGAATGGTCACTTGGGTTGGGCACTTGCAGAATACACCCCGTGCTCTGTCCTATCTTTCTGCTTCCCCATGTAATTTGCTCAGTAAACTACTTGTTCATATGTTGGTTACCTAATCAATGTTCAAATAGCTCAACGCTTAAAGGTATGTACAAGTAATCACTATAAACCCAAGCCGTTAGGTTGGTGATTGTCACCATACAGACTCCCAATGCTTCACTGTAGCTTTCCATGGTAACTTTACTGCACTTTGAATGTAGAGAAGGCGGATATAAAAATAGACTAGCCATTCTCTAATGTGCATCACCCCTCCACTTTGTGTGGTTACAATCAGTATATTCAACCCAAACGAAGTCCTAACAAAAAGGAACTGTGACACTAATTTCATTTCACTGGCCTCATTTTTAGAGTGTTAGCAAGATCTTTAATTGCATTACCAGTTTTACTCAGGTTTCAGCTATCAAGGCCTTATGGCACGTTTGGACGTTACCTGAACTGAGTAAACGGCACAGATTTGCATAATTTCTCAATACATTTGCACAGCTTCCTTCACCTTTAGTTTTGAATTAAAGCCGCATTCTCTTGTGACCATCTTTAAAGAGCTTGCAGTATTTATACTAACATAAAAATGGTGGCTTTTGTAGTGCTAGCATGCTGTCCTAGAGTATATTGTTGTATGAAAATGTGCCGACACACAAGCCCGACAAATTCCACATCAAGCTTGGTGTTGCTACTCCACCTGGTGTTTCAATTTTACAGCATGTGCACATTTTACCTGTGCACCAGTAAGGGTCCAAAGCTCTTCCCTGAAAACTCTCACAAGCACTTATCACAACCAATTCCCCATAAGTGGTTTTGCTGAAGAGAACACAGGGAACACAAGCATAATTAGGACACTGAGGAATGTGGGTAGGAACACTTTATTTTCAGCACACATGTTTTTTTGATGAACTGCTTCTATACTGGTGAAATCTGTGCTTTTATAAAAGTACACCATGCTGCTTCACCACTCCATGCCAACTGCAAGTATCCTGTACCAGGTAGTCAAACCAAGACGTGTGATGTTCAGTCTGTAAAAAATAAAAACTTTGAAACGTTGACGTGTAAAAAGTAAAGCACACTCAAGAAACAGCACAAGAACAAATCTAACGAATCAGAATTACATTTGAGAGCAAACATATAGTTTCTATGGCACAGTGAAGGAACCTTATTCCTCCGACATTTTTTGTTGTTGTTGTGAGAAAAGATGAAGTGCCGTGTTCTATCTCATTTTGTGTATCTTTCATCTTTTCACACACAAAAGATTATTAACGTGCCAACTGTCTTTGCACATCCATTTCTCTGCTCTCACACCATAATACCTACAGTTAAAGGTTGTAGTAATGCTTAGCTTGAATGAACCAACACCACTATGAGCACTGTGCTACTAAACATGGCAATGTAAGTCAAGTTCAAGCACAGCACATTCATGTGCTATATACGTGTGCTCTTGATTGTAGGTAAGATAAATAAAAGGAAGGCATGTTAATAAGAATGGTCCTTGATGTGCTATGCAAGAAGTGCTCTCCTATTTGGACAGAAGTTAGCGCAACCGCAATGAACAAGAAGACAACTATACAGCATTTCAAATCTAGGGACTCGATGTGCTGGGATTTTTCTGAATTCACGGTAAAAAATCTAGATGCTAAAGACGACACATATATAAACAGTCTCTGCTCAAACTGGTAATGCTATGTGTAGCTTAGTTTTACAAAATGTTCCCTACCACTGGTCTCCCAAGCTGAGGCTGCAGTCCAGTTGCAACTGCAAATCACTCAATTATGTCTAGGGCACACTTGAGCAAAATGCAGACAAAATTACTGCCCACTGAGAATGTACTAGAGGCTTCAACAAAGCAGCTGACAGCCTGCATGGACTGGAGCAAGAGAAGCGCGTTTTGGGTCTAGGTGTGCACGCTTGCAGTTGCTCCATGGATGCTATTTAATATATTTACATATTTCACTTACTTGTTGGTTTCAGACAAAATATAATGTATTTTGTATCCTTTCCACTGTAAATACTCAAACCCAGATACCACAGGTCTGTTTTCTGGCATCTGATTTCTTCTCAGAAAACTACCCCTCTAAAAAAATTTCACAGGTACTTACCCCAACCTCTCTTGAGTAGAGCCTGGTTTTAACATGACAAGGCCACTAATTACACAGTGACTCCTTGCGATGTGATGTACGTAAGCACTTTAAAAGGAAAATTTAATAGCAGTATGACAGGTACACAACAAAGCAAAGTGCCTGTTTTCACCCACGTATTCAATGTTTGCTTGTCTAGCGTTTACCCTACAAAATGCAACGGCGAAGCTGACTCACTGTTTTAAATCATGGGAGAAATGACATGTCAAATTATCGGCCGGTGTCAGTGCTCCCTGTCATTTCAAAAGGCTTAGAAATGTTATCTGTAAAAGAGTTGTGTCACCACCAACAGCCAACAAAAGTTGTCGAAACGTCATCCTGGCGCAAAAATGTGCTTTGTTGAGACTAGAACGTTGAGACTGTAGGGTTCGTCGCTGGCTGAAACCCTACACTCCCGTTCGCGTGACCCCTACCCACTATCGGTATGCTTCACCGCAACACACAAACTGCGGTGAAACAGTGTCGAACAGGCTGGTGCAAACGTTTCGACAAGAGAGCTTGCCTTAACCACTTTTCTTGCAGTTTTCATATATTGAGTACCTGCCAATACACTTATTACGCTCCTGGCGCGCGTAATGTGATGGGCGAAGGCGAGTGCGCGCGTACATAGTTAAGGAACATATACAGTCCCCGTGATAGCGCCCCTTTTCACTTTTGGTATGCTTCACTGCAATAATTTTTGGGGAAGCTTCATAAGGGCGAGACACACGATGCGATTTGCGTGCGATTCGTCGTACGACGCGCCGCATCGGCCCGCCGCACTCAACAAGTTTTCAACATATTCTCCTGCAGGCGGCGGCGGACCGCCGCCGCCGCATGCGACCAACCTGCTGGATATAGTCATACGACTGTGCGATCGGTCGGACGGCCGCGGCCAATGACAGCGCCGCCAGCGTGTACGTCATGGTGACGTGGTAAAGCCGGCGGGGCAGCGCCGGCGAGCAAGCGCTCCGATCGTCCCGGTGATGTTTTTTTTTTTTTTTCCCTGGTCGAGGCGCTGGCCTCTTTGCCGCTGACGGCGTCACAAAAATCGGGTACACTTTGTTTCTGACACGAAATAACCTATAGAATGAAGTGAACTCAAATTTGTGTATGTTATAAAAACGTTGCGCTAAGTAGTAAATCTTTGACGTGGTATCGATTCGGAAGCGGTCAGCGCAGACGCCGCAACAGTCGTATATGCGAACGGCTCGCCTGACTGGCATGTTTTCTCATCGCTACCAACGGCGTCGGGAGAACTAATTGTATTGCCACTTATGAGCGACATAAATGTTCAGACGTTGATTGTGTTGACGAATATGGGCGCTTTATAACGAGCTGCGGACGGATCGCAAGGGCTGTCGACCCCGGATCCGACGGCCAGCGAGCTAGGCCTATATACCGTCTCCCAGCGATCGCAAGCTCGCCTGGCTTGATCGTTCGCTTTCGTCCGCGCCATAAAATCAAATGTATCGCAATTTAAGCGCGACATAACTGTGTGCACGTTGTGCTGACCGACGTAGGAGGTTTATTACGAGCTACAAGCGGTCGTGTCGCAAGCGACACCGGTCTCGGATTCGACGGCCCAGCGAGCTAGGCCTGGCAGCTCCTAGCCATCGGCGGCTGTCGACGGAGCCCATACTGCGGACGCGGCTTTGCGGAAACACGTCTACGCTGCTCGCACAGACGCGTTTTTATGTGATCGTTTGTGCGAAACTAGAGAACTGTGCAAATACGTTTGTTTTCACTTTGCGAAGTTCTGCAGTATTCCGAGCGTCCATGCAGGGCCGCCGGTTGTGGGCGGAGCTACGCATCGCACGTCGTTCGTACCATGTGTCCTGAATCGTCGTATGCGGCAAGTCGGACTCCGACGCGTCGTACGACGGATCGCACGCAAAATCGCACCGTGTGTCTCGCGCTTAACACGTCTACTGCGGCGAAGCTGACTTTAGAAAGCCGATTCATTCAACGCATCTTACGAGGCAGGTCCGCTTATCACGCTTGGCAACGTTGGAACACCACACTTACTGCATCAATTTCTTTAGTTATTTTAATCGTATTGTCATCGTGATCCTGCAGCCCGCAGTAGCAGGCTGATACTGCGTCATAATCATTCCAACTGCATCAGGACAGCGTGTAGCTGGTAAGCGTGCATGCAACAGGCACGGCGGCATTGGCTGTTGTTGGGAAACTTCCGAGACGCTCTTTCGCGCAGTAATGCCATTTGTCTTATTAAAAAGAATGCAGGTGATGATTAAATGAAATGCAGCAAAGCTGTAGAAAAGCAGTAGCAAAGCTGTTCGACCATCTCGCGCAAAAACGCGATTCAACACGATCTGGCGGAACAGCTCAACATGCCAGGATTTTCTTGCGTCCTCGTTTTTTCACGCATCATTCACTGAAGCAGAATACGGGATAGTTCTGTACACGTACTAACGATCCTGACAGAGGTGTATACTCACAGATCAGCTTTGTATGGGATGCCACGACCTATTCCACGGGCCGGCTGCAATTTGACGCGGTCACGAAGCAAAATATGCGCGCAAGATAACTAACGGCAACACATCAAGCAGCTGACAGCCCCAACCTTTATTACATGCATATAGAGTGGAAAAAATGGATTACTTACTCTGTAAGAAGGCACGGAATACGGACCGCTTCACAACGCGACCGGCCCCGAAAAACAGCCGCCATGAAAATAAACGGACGTGACATCATGGGTTATAGCGGACGTGACGTCTTGGGTTGCACCAAACGTTTTGGGCACCTTTTGTTTGCTGCGACCCGGTCGCAGCAGTCACGGCCTTTTAACCACGAAAGTGACTTTTTGGACTGGCCATCATTCACCCAGCAATTTCGCCAGATATTCGGCATGTCCTCTGGACGCTCCGGAGTCGCGAAACAGAAGCTGGCAACGCGCATGCAAGACCAGGACGAGTCCTATACATCCTACATTGAGGACGTCCTCGCTCTCTGCCGCCGCGCACAGAGTGACATGGCGGAAGCTGATCGCGTTCGCCACATACTGAAGGGCATCAACACGGTCGCCTTTAATGCTCTCGTCATGCAGAACCCAAACTGCGTTGGGGATATTAGACAGTTTTAGTTTAGCGTGGTTACCGGAATAGCGGGCGTACCGGAATAGCGGGATCGAAGTGCGCATGCGCAGAACGCTAACTGACCCATACCGTTTACCGTGCGCACGCTATTTCTCAGAGTTACGTTACCGTGTTAGCGTGGTGTACGTAGTGTACGTAAAACATGGCGGCGGTCCCGGTCGCCCGCTTCGAACTGAATTTGGCGTTGTTTTTGTAGAATTCACTTCGTTCGTAGCAAATGACTGCGTAAACGGCTTTTGCTTAGTCTCATGCCGCTTCGCCGAGAGAGTGTTATGGCTAATCTTGAGGAATTTTCGAGATCGCTTCTCGTTCGAACGCGCCTAAGCCTAACGAGAGAAATTATTTCTGAGATGCGAGCGCCATCTGTCGCTAAAGTCGGGAGATAGGCGCGACGACGGCATATGGCCTCTGAGATGGGAGAATTTCGGAGGCTATGGTAGACAGCTTGTACTGCTTGTCTGTTTCGTTGCAGATCGACGGACATGTGAAGTAAAAATACAACGCGCTCCTGGCTTCCATTGCGCTGCCTATCGCACTTTCCGGACGCACACACAATAGAATTAGGTGCCCTGTGTATGCGAAATTCAAAGCGTAATGGAATAGCGTCCCGCACGTAAACTACGCTATCACGCTATACTAAAACTCTCTTTCTGCAAAGTTCGTTTGCGGAACGGTAACGCTATTTCCCGTAACCCCGCTATTACGCTAACGCTAAACTAAAACTGTATCACGGCCTGCCAGCGTCTAGACACGCTCCAGTCTATTCGCCTGCCACGCGCCTCTACCGACCCTCATCTCAACGGTGATGCTGAGTTGCGAGCCCTGATACGCACTCTCATCAGGGAGGAACTTCACGGCCATCTTTCTGGACCTACGACGCTTGCAACCGTTCGCCCCGCTCCTCCTGGACTGCGTGACATCATCAAGGACGAACTGGCGTCGATGACAAACGTCCAAATGGACAAGTCTACTGCACCATTTCGTCCGCCAAGTTATGCCGAAATTGCCTCCCGGCCTCCTTCGGCCGTTCAGTCTCCACCTGCCGAAGCTTACCGCGACCCCCTAGCTTCGCTGGCAGCGAATACTCCTGCACAGCCGCAGTACTCTCCGTGGCGGTCGTCGCGCCCTGTTTGTTTCTACTGCGGTATTCGCGGCCACATTTCTCGCTTCTGCCGTCGGCGTCAGCAAGATGAAAGGCGGGGCTATGCTACCTTTGAGCGCGACAGCGCACCCAGGTTTGACTCCTACATTCCCGGGCGTCACCCAGGTGAAAGGCGAGGCTATGACACCTTTGAGCGAGAAAGGATACCAGGGCTAGATTCGTACGTTCCCGGACCGTACACAACCTCTTCTGGTCGCTCTCCTTCACCTTCCCAGGATGTGGCACGAGCATTCCGCTCGCCCCGGCGTCGCTCTCCTTCACCTTACCGCCGTTCCTCATCACCCTTGCGTGCTGCTTCCCATGTTGTGGACACCCGTTCGGAAAACTAAAGGCTGCAGTTTTCGGAGGAGAAACTGCATCGTATCGGATTGTCCCAATTCCTCCTGCTCGCCCCACCAATTTGCTCTCGGTTTGTGTGGAAGGTGTTTCCGTCGACGCCATTGTAGATACTGGAGCCGCTATTTCTGTTATACATCGTGAACTGTGCTTTCGTCTGCGCAAAGTGCAAACGCCGTATGTTGGTCCGGTCCTATGTGGTGCCAATGACGTTCCCATCTTTCCTACCGGATAGTGCACAGCTCGCGTCCTGATAGACGGTATTCGTCTATTCACAGTGCATGATTCCGAAATTCTTCCTGATCTACCTGAGTTTGACATTTTTCGCAAAGACCGTCACGATGGCACTCGTGGCGGCGGTGTGGCTATTGCTACCCATCGTCAACTTAAGTGCGCTTCAGTAAATATAAGAACGCCTTTAGAAATGGTTTGGACGTGCTGCACCGCGCACGCTAATTGGCTGTTGTTATCGACCACCCAGCACTGATAGCTCCTTTCTTTCGTTTTTTCACGACGCGTTGTTAGAACTAACAACGACTTATCCTAACACCCCCATCTTGTTACTCGGGGACTTCAACTTCCCGACTATAGATTGGAGTAATGTTGCGTCATGTCTGACACACAAAAAAATGGCTAGCGAATTCATAAACACGTGCTTGCTCTTCGGTCTCTCGCAGCAGGTTAATAAACCTACGCGAATAACTCAAAACTCGTCAAATATCCTACACCTCGTCTTGACGTCACACCCGGATCAGATGCCTCCCCTTACATACGTCAGTGGTCTTAGCGATCACACCGTCATCCATGCCACGTTTCCTTGCAACATACTCAAAAGTAAAATATCAAGGAAAGTACTAACGCTATATGATAAAGCCGATTATTGCAGTATTAATCGTGAACTTTCTGTCTTTCACGAGGAACTTGGCCTTACGTATCAACAGCGGTCAACCGAGAGCAACTGGGCGCTCTTCAAAACAGAAATGCTGCGTTTAATGGGTCTTTACATTACGACTATCACGATTAAAGAAAGAGTGCGTTCCCCCTGGTTCAACACTACTTTAAAACGCTTGAACAATAAGAAAAAACGATTATTTCGCGTAGCCAATTCTTGAGGTTCTCTTTCGGCCTGGGAAAAATACAACGAAGCCACTAAACAATACAACTCGTTAAAAGCACGTACAAAACGTGATTTCTTTTCTACTACCCTTCCAAACATGCTGCACTCTAACCCGCGGTGTTTTGGAAAACGATAAAACCTGATAATAATAGTTCTATTTCCTTATGTGATAACTCTGGCTCACCCATTTCTGACTCGGATATTTCTGATGCCGTGAACCTTGCATTTTGTTCCATGTTCACGAAAGAATCTACCAATGAAATGCCAAGTTTTCCATTTTTCGATTTTTCACCAATGGACGGTATTGATTTTAGGCAAGAAGGCATCGTTAAGGTTATAGATTCCCTGAAGTGCTCATCATCCTGTGGTATAGATGTAATCAATGCCAAAGTGTTAAAAAATACGAAGTATGTGTGTAGTTCGATCCTGTGTGTCATCTTTCAGCAATCACTTGACACAGGTACAGTTCCAAGAGACTGGAAAATAGGGAAGGTCATTCCTGTCTTCAAGAAAGGTGATTGGTCTTCCCCAGGTAACTACCGTCCCATCTCCCTCACCAGCGCATGCTCCAAAATCATGGAACACGTCATCTACTCTCATGTTGCTAACTTCCTAACTTCGTCGAAATTCTTTCACCCAAATCAACATGGCTTCCGGAGAGATCACTCATGCGAAACACAGTTAGCCTTATTTATTCATGATAGTCATTTAAACCTCGACCGTAACATCCCAACTGATGGTCTGTTCCTAGATTTCGAAAAGGCTTTCGATGAGGTTCCACATTCTCGTCTCTTGCTAAAGTTATCACGCCTAAACCTTCATCCATTTGTTTTTAACTGGATCCAGTGTTTCTTAACTAACCGAAAACAGTTCGTATATGCTAACAACCTTACATCTGCTGCTTCCTCCGTTCTGTCTGGTGTATCTCAGGGCACTGTTCTTGGGCCGCTCCTATTTTTAATCTACATTAATGACTTGCCATTTACTGTATCTTCTGTAATTCGTCTTTTGCTGATGATTGTGTAGTGTATCGCCCTATCAATAACCTCACTGACGTAACTTCCCTTCAAGAGGATCTCTTTAATATTCAAGACTGGTGGGCTACTTGGCTCATGTCCCTGAACACAAGTAAGACTGTACACATTTCATTCCACCGCCGACCTAACTACATCCCACCTGCCTACAAAATTAATAACAGTACTATATCTACCACTGACTCCTTCAAGTACTTAGGCATTCACCTCTCCAAAGATGTGACCTGGAGAAATCATGTAGCCCACATAATCAATTCAGCTAACAAAACTCTTGGTTATCTTCGCCGTAATCTCTTCATGGCACCGCCACCAGTAAAATCAGTTGCCTATAAAACGCTCGTGCGACCAAAACTTGAATATACATGTGCTATCTTTGACCCTTACCAAACTAATCTGACTAAAGCTCTCGAATCTGTTCAGAACCGTGCTGCTAGATTTATTCTTTCAGATTACTCATATCACACTAGCGTTTCATCGCTAAAATCAAAACTAGACTTGTCGCCTCTTGTCTCTCGTCGTCGCATCTCTCGCCTATGCCTCTATCACAGGTTTTTTTATTCCATACCTCGTGACAGCGAGCTGATCCAGCTGGCTCATCGTGTTCGTCGAACAGACCATCCGAACTCGGTAATCCCGCCACGAGCCCGCACCACAACGTTCCTGCAATCATTCTTCGTGCGAACTGCCCGAGACTGGAATGGCCTTCCTAGACAAACTGCACTCATCCGCGATACAGCGCGCTTTAGATCTGCCATCGAGTGTTGCGACTCATTTTTGTAATGTCATCATCATCATTTCCGCCTTCTCCGTGTCCACCCCTCATGTAATGTCCTGTTAGGACCTTTGAGGTAATAATAAATAATAAATAAATAAATAAACAAATTCGTCATCATGTGCAACTTGCGGTGCTTTCGACGTGCGCTCATCAGATGATATTAGAATGGGACTTCCTGTCCGCTGCTTCTGCACTAATTTCGTGCGGCGACCCACGTATCCACATCAGCGACACCGAGACTTATCCCGTTTTCGATTCCCCGTGTCCCAACCTCATTGCAGTAGCGGATTTTAATATCCAACCAGACGAAGAACGTGGTCTTACCTTTGAGTCAGCATACATTGTCGACGGAGACGCATTGGTTGTACCTTCTCAGCGCTGCATTTTTCGAGGACTCACCATCGCTTCTTGCTTGGTTCGGTTCTCGAGTGGCTATGCCAACCTCACAGCCTTTAATACGACTCCTGAGCCAATACTACTTCCGAAAGGGTCTACTGTCGCCAAGCTCGCCGACGCTGCGCCGGTATGTGTCGTCAGTGTTTCACCTGCCACATCTTCCGCGCATTGTACGCCCGCAGAAGGCCACACTAGTGCTATTAAGGCCACCTTGAGTGCAGATCTCAATCCGGCCCAGACCAATGCACTCCTCACCATTTTAATGAAGCATGAAGCTTGCTTTGACGTTTCTTCGCGAGGCCTGGGTCAGACCACTGTAACTACTCATCGAATTGAAACAGACGGCTCTCGCATCATTCGCCGTCGCCCGTACCGTGTGTCACCTTCGGAGCGAAAAGTTATAGAAGAACAAGCGAACGACATGCTGACACGCAACATTATAAGGCCTTCAGCAAGCCCTTGATCTTCTCCTGTTGTGCTTGTAAAAAAAAAGGATGGTTCTGTGCGCTTTTGCATCGATTATAGGGCACTAAACAAAATTACCCGCAAGGATGTTTATCCAATGCCTCGTATTGACGATGCTTTGGATACCTTACAATGTGCCGAGTATTTCTCGAACCTCGACTTGCGCTCCGGATATTGGCAGATTCCCATGCATGAGCCAGATAAAGAAAAGACTGCGTTTGCTACACCTGATGGCCTTTTCGAGTTTAACGTGATGCCTTTTGGACTGTGCAATGCGCCAGCTACGTTTGAACGTATGATAGAGTCAGTACTCCGTGGCTTAAAATGGAAGGCATGCATTTGTTACTTGGACGACATTGTCATCTTTTCGTCGAGTTTCTCCCAGCACCTACAACGTCTAGACCAAGTTCTGACGTGTCTAGCAAAGGCTGGTCTCCAACTCAATACTAATAAGTGCCGCTTTGCAAGCTGAAGCATTAAAGTATTGGGCCACGTCGTCAGTAAGCATGGCATCCAGCCTGATCCCGATAAAATCGCTGCAGTGCTGCAATTTCCGCCACCAACCACACTTAAAGAACTCCGCAGCTTTCTAGGACTCGCGTCCTACTTCCGCCGCTTTGTTCGTGACTTCGCCACCATCGCCGCTCCTCTACACTAACTTCTGACTTCGAGCGCGTCCTTTGTGTGGTCGGACGACTGTGAAGCCGCCTTCCAGACCCTCAAACGACTTCTCACGTCAGGGCCCGTGCTCCGTCATTTCAATGCAACCGCCCCTACTATTCTACACACTGATGCCAGTGGGCATGGAATTGGCGCTGTCCTGCTGCAGCGGAATCAGAAGTCTGAAGAGCAAGTCGTGGCTTATGCAAGTCGTACTCTTTCTCCTGCTGAGCGCAACTACTCAATTACAGAACAGGAATGCCTCGCCATCGTGTGGTCAATACAAAAATTTCGACACTATCTCCACGGCCGCCATTTCACAATTGTGACCGACCATCATGCTCTCTGTTGGTTGTCGTCCCTGAAAAACTTGTCTGGACGCCTCAGCCGTTGGGTACTGCGCTTGCAGGAATATGACTTTACTGTCACGTATAGATAGGTCCGGCAAACAACATCAAGATGCCGACGCTTTGTCACGCTGCCCGCTGTCTCCAAACGCCCATGCTTCACCATCGGTCTGCACGTCACCATATAGCCACACGTCTCAGCACACGTCCAGTAGCCCGGGACAGGCGGTTGCCTCAGTTGACTTTCTTCCGTCCACTGACCTCGTCTCACTCCAGCGTACTGACCCATACTGCCGAACGCTGATCGACCGACTTACTGGCTTGGCACGACCCCCCAACAGTTGCTTAAGACGACAACTTTCACGTTTTAAGCTTCAGGGTGGAGCGTTATTTCGATTAATCTACCAATCATCCGGTAACCGGTGGGTACCAGTCATACCTCGCTCACTTCGACTCCAAGTATTAGAAGCATTTCACGACGACGCGACGGTTGGCCATTTCGGCTTTCTTAAGACCTACGACCGCATCAAAACGCGTTGTTTCTGGCCGGGCCTTTCCATCTCTGTCACCAAATACGTTAGCTCCTGCGCGTCATGCCAACAGAGAAAACGCTCGACATCCCTTCCAGCCGGTCCTCTGCAGCCTCTACCATGCCCGTCCACCCCCTTCGAAATTGTGGGCATAGACTTGTACTGACCCCTCCCACTCACGCCCGCTGGTCACCACTGGATCGTTACCGCAGTGGATCATCTAACGCGGTACGCTGAGACAGCTGCTCTTCGCTCTGGTACTGCCTCAGAAGTCGCCGAGTTTTTCGTGCACGGTATCGTTTTGCGCCACGGCGCACCTCGTGTGCTCCTGAGTGACCGTGGCAAGACGTTTCTTTCGCATGTCCTTCGTGAAGTCCTCCAGGTCTCTGACACCACCCATAAGACCACATCAGCGTACCATCCGCAAACAAATGACCTTACCGAGCGTTTTCATCGAACTTTGTCCGACATGATGTCAATGTATGTTCGACCCGATCACACCAACTGGGACACCATCCTACCTTTCGTGACGTTTGCGTACAATACTGCCGTCCAACGCACAACCAATTACAGTCCCTTTTTCCTTGTGTACGGTCGTGCGCCGTCTTTCGTCTTGGACACTACGCTCCTTTCAGCACCTGCTGCTCCATCCGCGTCTCTTCCTGAAGAATTTGCTGCTCGCATCGCCCGCTGCCGTGAAATTGCCCGCGCCAACACCGCTACCATTCAGGACAAAAGGAAAATTCGCTATGATGCGACGCGTCGCGTTGCTTCGTTCCGCCCAGGCGACGAAGTTCTTTTGTGGACACCTGTTCGCGCACCGGGCCTCTGTGAAAAGTTTCTCCACAGATATCTTGGCGGCCCCTACACCGTTTTGCAAAGAACTTCGGCCGTTAACTACCGCGTCACTCCTGTCAGCTCAGCTACTGACCGCCGCCGCCGCACTACGGAAATCGTTCACGTATCTCGCCTGAAACCCTACATTCGCCGTACCTACCCTTTCTAGCTTGCGATCTTGCTGACCGCTTTCCTGAAGGGGGGGAAGGTAGTGTGAGCGCATTTTGTGCATATCGTCGTCGTCATCTGTAGATACGACTCATCATCTTGCGTGAGCGCCATTTGTACATATCGTCGTCGTCATTTGTACATACGACTCATCATCTTTTGTCTCGTGCGGTGCTTCGTCTCTGACTCGGGCGGCTGCTCAGAAATAAAGGCATCGCATCGGCCGACGTCTCACAGTATTACAAAAATCAGTGCTTCCTGCAGTGAGTGAAAGTCAGTTGATATCTGGTAAGGTAAAATCACCACAAAGAATAAATTTCGTGTTCTGAGTAGTTTGTGAAGTGATATAATTTGCTCAAGTCCTCCAAAACAGCGGCATCTCATCCTGGCGGCCTATAAGATGACGCGCATGAGGAAACACTGAGGACAAAAAATCATTTACAGAGCAAAGCATCGACACCAGGTGACTCGGTCATATTCTTAGACCGCTTCTAAACACCACCGGAACATTCATCTCCTCTTGTTTGCGATACACGTGAAACCCTGGCGTTATATATTGATTATCATACGCATAATCATGAAGGCGCGTTAGTGCAAATACACCCGCTTCATGAATGTCAATCACACGCTCATGATCTATTCCTTCATTCAAAATACTTGTGTAGTTTATATTTGTAAGGTTTAGGCAAGTTCGGATATCTTGCTGTCATCTCTGCGTGTGCTTTGGAATGACAACTTATTAACCTTCTACCGCGCAATATTTCCTTAATGAAACGCAAATTTTGCGTGGAAGAATCAATGCCGCAGAAAAAGAAAGTGTGAAGGTTACTCTTCCGCCGTACAGAGGAATTGGGCGGCATTTCAACGTGGCTCTATACGGAAGACAGCATGCACGGGCGAATAACTAACTCGAACGCATGTTAGAAAATGTGCGAAAAAAAAAGGGATGCCCGCCACTGCGCTCGCATGCACGATGGGAGAGCACTGAAACCGAATCACTGGAGTCTCTTGTTGACACCATCGCGCATATCCGCATTTCGCCTTCCGCCAGGGAAGGGTGAATAAAACAAAACACTGAAATAACCGAAGGAAACCATGCTCGCCTCAGTGAGAGAGCAAGGAATGACGCCATAGCGCGCGTCCACCAATCGGGACGCTCGAAACGGGGTCGGCTTATTTTGCGCCGACCTCCACGTCAGTGCGGCGAGATGCTCCTCCACGGCCTCGCATTTTAGTGGTGCGCCGCCAGGAGGCCGCGCGGCGAGCGAGAGAAAAAAAAAAGAGGATGGCGAGGAGAGGCGATGGTGCTGTGAACGCCACCTGGGCAGCCGTCGTCTGCTCCCCTGCTGCGCTGGATGGTGGATCACAGCACTGTTTGGCGTGTGGTGGTTGCGGGTTCGTGCTCCGGCCGTTGGTTCTGGTTGTGATAGTGGACGCTGTACTGCGCGGCCGAGGCCGCACGCCTGGGATGCGGAATGAGCGGCGCGGCCTCCCGTTCGATGGCGCGCCCCTCGCAGCGATGCGGACTCTCCGACGCCCCTAGGATGCGCTGGAGAGACGTTTCCGTGCGCAACAAGCGGACTCCGCGTTTTTGCGGTCACGGCGTCGGCACCGGTGACGCAAGGCCTTGCAAAGGTACTCCCCGCCTTTCGCTATGTCCCCGCTTGTTGCGTAAACGTCTCCGAGAGACAGCGCGTTGCTCTCTGCACGGCGTTGTGCCCCTTCGAGACGTTTAGCACGAGCCCTTTTCTAGTTTCTCCCATAGGCACAGCAGGGTCAGTTGTGGTTGAAAACGCAGTGTCATGTTTAATGAGAGAGCGCGTGGACATTGCTGCTGAAACAAAGTGCTGAACGAAGGGAAGCAAATAGGCAGCGAAGCGACGGACAACACACGCACGCTCGCACACACAAAACGAATCGGCACTAAGAACGGTAGTTTAGTCTTGCCGATTCTGTGAGAAATGATGGCGTGCGGAGTAATTGCAGAGAGCGTGATGTAATGGCGAGCGAGCCTGGCGTCCTTGACCCCGCGGGCAAATCCTGCGGCCGCGGTCAATTCGTAGCGCTCGCATCACGGCACTCCTTTGTGGGCGACTCTGCAGTTCGGTCATCGCGCCACCAAGGTTCCTCTTTCATATCAGGTGTGAGATCGTATTAGACGCAGCTTCTGTCTTTACCGCTTTCAGAGATCCGCGTACAGTCGGCGACTTCCGTGGGAGAGGCCACTGAATGCGTGAAGTCGCGATTGCTTCTGGTGAGCAACGTTTGCCGAAAGGACGCTTTACGGACACGCAGTGTATAAGCCACGCTATAGGCTCGGTGGCGCCTCTGTGATGCGCCTGTTGCAAAACAATCTGGGCTGGTATTCTCGTACGTACGCTACAGAATCCCATAAGCACAGGCTCCGGCCAATTGTGTTAGTGAGCATGTTGTTATCAGCCGGTGAATGACAAGCCGTTGCAACGAAAAGCTTTCTGAATTCGGCCTTTGACCTCTTGGCCGGTGTTCAGAAAACATTTCGTTCAATAGAACGGCTTCTCATGACATTCGCTGCCAGACGGGCACGGGCAGTGAAGGGGCGCGCACAAAACTTGCAGTGCACGCAAGTGTACGAGGTGCTCCCGTGAAAGCGTCTCCAGACGTGGTCTGGAAAGTGATGCTTCACTTCCAGGACATACCAAGCGGCCTCTGCCTACGAGCAGTGCGGAAAACGTTTTTAAGGACGCCACGAGGAATAAAGGACCACCATCGCAGCGAATCCTATCCGTGCAATTGGCACTGCGTTTGTGTACGAGCCAGCGTAGTCGTTACCGACGTTCGATGGCCCAGAAGCAACTTGAAGATGACACCTTTATCTTTTTCTAAAGCATTTTTTTATTATGGCGTTTTACGTGCCAAAACCACGATATGATTATGAGGCATGCCGTAGTGGGGGACTCGGGAAATTTCGACCACCTGGGGTTCTTTAACGTGCACCTAAATCTAAGTACACGGGTGTTATCGCATTTCGCCCCCATCGAAATGCGGCCGCCGTGGCCGGGATTCGATCCCGCGACCTCGTGCTCAGCATTTTCTAAAGCATGATGATGCACGTAAGTCCCGAGAGCTGCTTTCGAGTCACAATACTCGGCCCACTTCTGGGCTGGTTCACTCTAAGTGTGCGACGCTTTCAAGTTTATTTGTGACCCCGTTTCGCAGCGTGACTACAGCAGCGTTGTGAATTGAGCCGTTGCTTGCAGTGGCGTACACTCTCGAATGGGGGGCGGGCATTTCACCCTCTCTCTCTCTCTATATATATATTGCAAATTACTATGAGATTAAGTGAAATAGCCTGGAAATGCGTCTGTCGGTTATTGTTTTATTGAACAGACACCTCCATCACACATTATGAACCATGGGGACCCGAAAAATTTTTTCAATTAGCATTTACTTCTTAAAACTATATAAAATGTCAGCATGATACAGGGAAAAAAGGCAATGAGTGCCTGACAGAGGTCCCTTATCCCGCCCAGTAGCAGAACGTAGTACAGCGCACATAAAACATGCACAATTGCCACGAACAATTTTAATAATTTAACAAAGAATTGTACTTTAATTAAACAAAGAATTGTACTTGACTTGGTGTGTAAGTCTGTAGCACAAGGGCACCGCTGGTAATAGTTGGTAATAGTATTGCTGAGGTTATGCACAACAAAGTAGAATCAGCGTAAATGGCTTGCAATATGCAAAAGAAAAAAAAAGAGACATCACATGTGTGCGACCTTGGACAATTACAACCCAATTTCCAGCGAAGCCGTTCATTCGGGCAGTTGCAATAAAAGTTTCATTAATTGCATAGCTTAAAAAGTTGCCCGTTCCGTTTGAAACCTTGCCCGCGTGGAATGCTTGGGAGCACTTGTTGTTGGGAAATGTAAAAAAAAAAAAAGCCAGTAATTCATCAACACACATTTCGCCAGAACATTTACCATGGTGCCCCAGAGACGTTGAAATTCCGCGACCCCATTTCACTTTTATTAAAATGCTGCATTCAAGTAATAAAATATATAGAGTTCTCTTGGGATATTGGGGAAACCTTGCTAATAACACCACAGTGGTACTTTCGAATGCTTGCTTACGATTTTTTATAGCTGTAGTTGATCAACACGCATTTACCATCGCACAGAAACTTGGGGTATTCTTCCTCCTATGTTCGCAAAATTTGACCTCACTTGTAGGTGTAATTATGCCAGCGCAGCAGTCTAAGGTTTACACCACTCGTAAGACACACTAATAACGCTATGGACCACTTTACAGTATTTTACTGGAAAATGTGCATTTCACCCATCTATTGCCTACACATTACCCATACAATGCCCCTAATTTCCCCCAGATATAAACAAGACGCCTTGTTTAGCTCGCCGAGGAACCGGAAAAGCAAACTACGAATCTCGTATGATCATGGAGGAAGGAAACAAAACAGGAGAGGGCCTGACGTCACGTTTTCGAAGCCGGAAATGCAGCCATGTTGGTGTGCGATCGCCTTTGCGCTTCCAGTCAGGGGTTGTGCAGCTTGCCGAAGCAGATAGGCGCCAACTTTGAACTTGCATTGTTACGAGCCGCCGGAAGCGTGTGCTGCCGACGCGCGTCAAAACAAAGCCTACGAAACTTGTGTAGATGTTTTAGTGAAGCAGACGCGCTCCTGTGTTTTTCCGTGGCACGCTGAAGACGACGACCGGCGCCGTGATTGATTGAGTGTATCTGGTGCTGGCTGACAACTCACAGACCCAAAACACACCGCAAGTCATTTCTCGCGAACAAAAGGTGCTGCGAGAAAGACACCGGCGGAAAAATGTTACTTTCAGAGACCGAGAGCAGCAGCGAAAGCTTCAGCAGCGCGGTTGCTATGGTAACGTTGACATTTGGGGTTGCCGTACCAGTGCTCCTTTGCGAAAAACAGCACGCGACTTCAGCCACACTTTCTCCAATACGTTCGTGCTGGCCGGGGCCTCTCCTGGGTTTCCTTCCTCCATGCGTACGATGAACACATGAAAAGACGAGGGTTTGGTCTGCAACACTTTCATTTGAAGCAGGAACGTGAAATGTTGGCACGAATTGTGCTTAAAATTGCCCTTACTTTCACGGAATTTCGAGTCCTTATCAGTTGTTTTAGGCGTCTGGGTTTGTATAATGGCACCCTCGAACGCTTCAACTATCTACAAAGGCTGTAATGAACCTCGTCACTGCTTCGTGCTCGATTTTCACCTGTGTCCTCGCTGAACTATGCGGGTCATACGAATCTCTAGGTCCACGTGCTGTTTAGCGAGGACACAGGTGAAGAACCATGCATAACGCATACAAATTCGGAGAAAGCGAGTATTGAGTAATGGTTTTCAGAGTACATAATCAGCCTACACTTCTTGGCACACCAAAAAGTGGACCCCATTTCTTCAAAACACGAAATACCTGCTGTTTTTGCTCCTGCTAGGAAACAAGTGCTGGTGTAACTCTTATTTAAAAACAGCCTGGAAATGAAATCTAAAAAGGTACAAGTGACACATGCTTTTAGAAAAAATTCAAGACAGTGTTACTGAAATGGCTCTGCACATTGAATTCAACAGTTCTAGCTGTAAGAGGTTTACAAGAGCTATGAATTGGGCTAGTTGGTGTGCATTCATTTTTTTCTTGCGCTAAGTCACTTCGTGTCTCCCGTGTGTCACTTCGTGTCCGCTTCATATCCAGTGTCCGTTTCATCCATGTGGCGTCTTACAGTACTTAGCGCAATAAAAAATGTAAGAGGTTTGATTATACTTTTGATGGTGATAAGAGACTGAAACTGCAACGCTATTTATACTATCTCTGGACTGAGATTCATTAGTTCCAGCATTTGATAATCCAACAATTTTATGCAGTAAGGCACCCCAATCATTTTGCGCGGCTGATTATAATACTTTATCGGGATTTCTCCCTTCGCCCGTAATTTAAATATAGCAAGCTGATTGCGTTCTCGAATACGGTTCATCATCATCATCATCAGTCTATATTTATGTCCACTGAAGGACGAAGGTATCCCCCCAGGAAGAAAGTAAGAGATATTTGAAATTATTACGTGGGAAAGATTAAGGAAGCCGTAAAATATGGACGCAGCAAGAAATCAGTGAGATGAAAACTTGGCATAGGACAAGGCAAGATGTATGCACTGAAAGATTAGCAGGGTAATATCATCATCAATTTGGAGGCCATAGTAAAAGCAGCGGAAGAATTCTATACTGACGTGTACAATACCCAGAACAGCCAAGCTACTTTCATTCGAAGTAGTGATGACCAGGATACAGAGGCTCCTTCTATAACTAGCGATGAAGTTATACGGACCCTGCAAGACATGACCAGGGGAAAAGCTGCTGTAAAAGATGGAGTAACAGCCGATTTAATAAGAGACGGAGGAAATATGGCCACGGGAAACGGTATAAAGGAAAATATATTTACTGCGAGCTGCAGGAATGCCAAGATGGCGGAGAGACAATCTATTACAAACGTCGTCTTTGTCACATTGCTCGCAGTCTCGTGACATTAACCTCCGGCTGGAAAAGCGCCGACCGGCGCCTAAGAGGTGGCCGAAACGTATGGCTTGAGGCGGGCCACGTGCACAACGTCTGAGGAAGCAGAAGACGTGGTAGAATCGAGCGGGGCTATTTCGTAAGAAACGTCTGTCAATTGTCGCAGGACACGATAAGGGCCAGAGTATCTCCACAGGAGTTTTTCAGAAAGGCCAACGCGCCGAGACGGGGACCAGAGAAGGACAAGATCACCCGCACTGAAGCGGGCGTCCCGGTGGTGGGCGTCATAGGACAACTTCTGTCGTGACTGCGACGCAGAGAGGCGAAGAGGGGCAATGTGACGTGCCTTTTCTGCTGTAGCAATGGCGTCGCGAGCGCATTCAGTAAGCAGTGCGGCAGGGGTCGAAATAAGTGTGTCAAAAGGGAGCGTTGGTTCTCGTCCATAGAAGGGAGAGTAGCCGGCGGGGTCATGGCGTGAGGAGTTATACGCAAAGGTGAGAAAAGGTAGCGCAGTGTCCCAGTCGCGGTGATCAGACGAAACATACAAAGGGAGTATATCAGTGATCGTGCGATTCAGCCGTTCAGTAAGACCGTTCGTTTAAGGGTGGTACGCAGTCGTAAGTTTGTGTTTGGTGGCACAAGAACGAAGTAAGTCTTCGATGACTGGAGATAAGTAGCGACCCCGGTCGGTGAGAAGCTGACGAGGAGCGCCGTGATGTAAAATGACGTCTTGCATCAAGAAGTGGGCGACGTCCGTAGCGCAACTGGTCGGAGTGATAGCGTAACGGGTCGCATATTCTGTAGCAACGGCAATCCATTTATTGCCAGCGGTGGAGAGAGGGAACGGTCTGAGAAGGTCGAGGCCAACACGAAAAAATGGATCGACGCTCAAGAGGCTGGAGCAGCCCAGCTGGAGGAAGAGCTGGCCTTTTCCGGCGTTGGCACGACTCGCAGGCAGCGACATAACGATGAACAGAACGGTACAGACCGGGCCAGAAAAAGCGCCGCCGTACACGGTCGTACGTCCTGGAAACAACAAGGTAGCCGGCTGTTGGGACATCACGCAATTTCTCGAGTACAGTCGCCCGAAGGTGTGCGGGAACGACGAGTAGTAGTTCCTGCTCCTCGGGGTGCATGTTACGGCGATATAATCTGCCATCTACAATGACAAACAGGCGAAGTGACCGGTCCGACGAGCCAGACTGCAGGCGGTTGATGAGATCATTTAGAGACGTGTCCCACCGTTGCTCGTCACCAATGTGACTGAAAGCGGAGAGCGAGAAAATGCCGGTCGGTGTGTCCTCCGTGGTAGCGTCTGGGGCGTCTACGGGGTGCCGAGGCAAACAGTCGGCGTCTTCGTGTAGTCGGCCGGACTTGTACACCACAGTGTACGTGAATTCTTGGAGACGTAGAGTCCAGTGACCTAGACGTCCAGTGGGATCCTTGAGGCTCGAAAGCCAACACAGAGCGTGGTGGTCAGTGGTAACAGTAAAATGCCGTCCGTATAAGTAGGAGCGAAAATTGCTGACTGCCCAAACAAGAGCGAGACACTCGCGCTCGGTAATTGAATAATTGCACTCGACGTACGAAGTAACTGGCGTACGAAGTAACTCGATCGTAAGCACGTTAGCATTGGGCTAACACAGCGGAAATTCCATAGCCATTCGCGTCTGTGCGTACTTCACTAGGAGCATTGGCATCAAAGTGGGCTAGAATCGGCGGGGTAGGAAGCAGCATGATAAGGTGTGGAAAGGCTGTGGCTTGATCGAGACCCCACGAAAACGGAACGTCTTTCCTGAGAAGATCTGTTAGTGGACGGGCTATGTCTGCCAAATTTCTAACAAATGGGCGGAAAAACGAACACAAGCCCACAAAGCTTCGAACATCCTTGGCACAAGTTGGTACAGGAAACTCGGTGACAGCACGAACCTTGGCGGGATCGGGACGGACGCCAGATGAGTCGACGACATGCCCGAGGAAGGTAATTTGGCGGCGATCGAAGCGGCATTTCGAAGAATTCAGCTGTAGCCCAGCCAGGGCTAGGTCAGCTGGTATACCCCCCGGGTAAACGATGTTTGCGTCACTAGCGCCAATTTGTCCCCTGGTGTTTGGTAGGCCAAACTGTGAAACCAATAAACAATAAAAAAATTGCTGATGCTGCTATGGCAACGCTTTTGTTGATGAGAGAGGAGGAAACGCCGAGCTGCTTGTCGTCTGCTATGCGCTCGACGAGCGCGCGACCGCTTTGTGAGCCGCAAGCGGAAAAGAGCACCGCTTGCATCTTTTTTAGATTGTGTTGCTGCTGCATATACTGTTTTCTACAGCTTTCGGTCGCTAATTTTCTCGGACGTTGAGCACGTCCACGAAACATTTGTTAGGAAATATTTCTCAGTTAAAATGCACGCGAGCTAGCAAGCTCGAAGCGTGACAATTTTGTTTGAGCAAGAAAATTGAGTAGTCGGAAAATGTGGTGTATTCACTGATTTTATTAGCAACGTATTGCAAACGATACAACTCAATACATACCACAATAGCACAGAGCTGTGTAATTCGTACAGTAAATACAAATGTTGGCATCTGTATTGGTTACACAAACATAAGAGAAGTCTTCACACAATTCATCGTATATAGATTATCGCTGCAGGGGTCACCACGTTCATTGGCTGTACACAGTACAATTCACCACAAACGAAGGTTCATAGTAACACGTTCGTGAATAATGAACTGATCATGCAGAGCAGGTGACGAGGACGTTGAGCCCAACATTGCCAGCTCCTTTTTCTTTTTCCATCTTCTGGAAATAAGGGGGAAATGAGCAGAATTTTAGGTCACATGTTTTAAACAAGTCTCAGCACTTTTTTCGCAAAATGGCACTTCCAACTTATGCGGGTCAGCTTCGATTGTGTATCTTTGCATGACTTCAACTAAAAATATTCCTCTAAGAGACATTAAGCTTTGCTCAAAGTTGCATTGCTATTGTACAATTACGTAACATGTTTAGCATTGGTGTTGTCTCATTAGCTGGCTAGGAACATTGTAGTATTGCAGTTTCTTTTTTTAATTTACTTTCGCTTTACCATTGCCTACACAGCCCACAAGAGGTAATTAAGTCAAAATAATTTAAAAGCTGCTCTGCGCCGGCACGCGCACACCTGCTCCTGTAAAATTTCTACTATACAACGAAAATTATGGAGATCGTTGCAGCGTGTACCCAAGACTTAGCTTCGTCGTATTGAATTGTGCGATTTTACATACCACGATGCGTGCGTGAGACACGCCGTAATAACCGACTGCGAAATATTTCGACCATCGGCGGCGTGCGTTAACTTCGGCCCTATCAAAACTCAATTTATTTCTGCGACCTCGTGTTTCAAAGTGTAACGCCATGTCCGATAAACGACAACGGCGGGCGACAGATATGCCGCTTACAGCAAGGCCAAGTGGGCTGCGTCTTCTTACGAGCGTGAATTCTGTCGTTGTGAAAAGAAGATATTCGCATCTTTCGCTGCGTCAGGAAGCTGGAAAATATTCGCAGCGTTAGCTACACCAGCAGTTTGGAACACCCTTTACCACGCATGATCATCGAATATTAAGTAAAAACGAAAAGAACGCAATTCCCTGGAGCACGCGCAACAAATTTCGCGGCGTAACGTCACACGAAGCCGTAGCAGACGACATGAAAAAAGAAAGAAAGAAGCGCTCCGTGCTGTTCACTTTTGCGCCGTATCTTGCATACTAGTTCTACACAAAGCAAGAATGCACGCCGCCTGCCTTAATGCCCAAAATCAACAAGTCGGCCTTTGCATACCTACAACCTGGACGACGCTCTTTTGGCCGGCAGGGTGGTCTTGAGCCGAACCAGCCGTGGCTTCTGTGGCTTCTGCCCGGGAGGGTCCTGGAAGATAGGGTAGAAATCGGTCTCGGTTAAGGAGGTAGCGAAGGAAGGCAGTTGTACATTAAGCTGGTTGCACGAAATCCAATGTAAAGGACACACCTTGAACTCATGCTTAAATATGGAACGTGAATTATGTATCAAGCGATAAGGTGCGTGAAAACGAACTACAAATGCGCACACATTCGCAACCGCTAATAAATTGTTTTTCTTACCCTCGTCGATCGGGGACCCCACTTCCACTGCAGCAGTGGGAACAGCCGTCCACAGGAGTCGTGTTTTGGCAGGGTCGGCGTAGGCATTTTCAGCGAAGTGGTCCGAGCAGAGGCGGTAGCCGTTGTACATTTGCTCCCGTGCGAATCCCTCAAGATCTGCTCCTTGGGCGTAATTCCGCCATACGTCACACCTAGAAAATGAAACAGGTACCACCATGAATATCAATAAACAACACATAAAAGCGACACTAATATATAGAGTGCTAAAAGCGAGAAAATATGTCACGAGTTCAAAAGTGAAGCGAAGCTAGCCCTTAGCGCAGGTAACATGAACTTCTCGTGACACGGAATGTAAGCAGTCGCTCGTACGTAATTATTTTGGGGGCTTCTTTCTTAAACATTCAAATGTGGTGATGTCACCCCAAGGAACTGCTCGTCGGAATGCTCTGAAGCCGAGCCAGTTCGTCGAATAAGCGCGTTCGGCGAACATATATATACTTTGCAAGATTTCTTCGCGAAGAAAAAAAATGCAGGTCCACCGCTAAAAAAAACCAATACCGAAGCGAAATTTCCGTTTGAGCGTCAGCTGGCATCAACCGGCTCACCAGAAACTGTCCACAAGTAGCTTTACATGCTTACAACGTTACTGAAAAATGCGCAGTGCCAGGAAAAAGAATGACTGTAAAGCAAGGGCAGAAATGTTTCGGTTCGCTCTGTGGCCGTTTTGATAAGCACAACACATGATTCTTCGTACCGAAAAAAAGTGTGCTTACTTTTCGTCCGCTGGGAAGCGGAAAAATTTGGCTGCGCTGTTCCTTCCCGAGTTGCGGCACCAAAGAGCAGCACAACACGCCTTGTGTCCTGTGCCTAGTTTCGCCGATATTTTCAGATGTTCGCACTCACAAACACCAAAATTGTCGCTTTCCTGCAATTCTAAAAAGTTTTACACGTGGACAGCGAAAAGGGCTGGAGCAGACGAACGGAATGGCAGCAGACGAGATAAGAGCGAGAGCGCCGCCCTTCAGCGCAACGAAGGCCGAGTCTGGATAAATATATAGGGTGTTAAAAAAACGAAAATGGCCAAGGACATATTTTTTCAACACATAATTGCATAACTTAACTTTATTCATGCGTAGGTTGGAAAGGTAGGGCCACACATGCAAAAGTTGCTGAATTTTCGCTTCCTACCAAAACAATGGCGGACGCTTTATTTCAGATACCGAAACTAGTCGAAGTGTCCGGCCCCTGGCCCAGCCGCACGAAACACCGATAGGATGATGGAAAGACGGGTGAGGGGTGTCGCAAATGTCGGGGAGAAGACGATCACGTCGTCCAGGTAGCACAGGCAGATAGGCCATAGGTGATAAACTCGCTGTGCAATAGCGTGTTTATCATTCGTTCGAACGTGACCGGAAAATAGCACTAGCCAAATGGCATAACTCTGAACTGATAGATGCCGTCAGCTGTAACAACTGCTTTTTTCCCCGGTCCCTGTCATCGACGGCGATCTGCCAGTAAGCAGAGCGCAGGTCGGTGGAGGAAAAATAGGTCGCGCCGTGAAGGCAATCCAGAGCGTCATCAATTCGTGAAAGAGGATAGACATCCTTCTTGGTGATCTTATTGAGCGATAATGTGCGCAGAATCGCCAACTGTTGTTTTTCTTTTTAACTAAGACAACAGGGGAAGCCCACGGAGCTCTTGTTGAATAACTTGGCGCTCGGATGGTGACACGCGGTAAGCTCGTGGGTGAATTGGAGGTGCACGGCCAGTATGTATGCGAGGTTTGACTTAAGGGACGGCCGTCAAAGTCGAAGATGTCGGAGTAATTGATTGATGTGTGGCATTCAAAGAGCGCCATGACAAATGGTAATGAATTGTTTATTTATTATAAATGAAGTGATTGAATTAACTTACAAATGTAAATGTAGTGTGGCTGTAAAGAGGCCTAAGAACGAGTCGCTGTAAACTGCGTAAAATATAATGACAATGATTTATGACAAAATAAAAAGTGCATAAAAGTTTCACTACGATGAACTGATCTAATAAGGGACATACAAGAACTACTGCCTCCACAGGGCTCTTGAAGTAGAGAGCTCAGAGGCATCTTCTATGAAGAGTAATGTCACTGCAGCTGCAGCCTCGAAGGCGAGGCTGTGCTACACATGACCCGGCCAAATTGTTTCTAAGATGTTAACTTCATCTAAAAAGCTAAAAACTGTTTCCAGGTTAAAAAGCGGTTCGTTACTAAGAAAAAATGCTGGGTGAAGTGGAATTTGCTGGCGATACGCAGAACGGAAGTACTTTTTACGCTCAGTTTCTAATTATCTGCACTGGACGAGGACATGGAACACTGTAAGGGTGTCGCCACACCTTCGACATGATGGAGGATCACTTCCAGTCAATAGGTAAGAGTTGGGTGTCGAAGGTGTGACCTATTCTTAATCGACAAAGCAGAACTTCTTTGTATCGTGCTGTTTTTTCGGATATCCAGGGCCCTAATTTAGGTTTGATCAAGTGCAGTTTATTGGATACCTGGGTGTCCCACTCAGTGCTTCTTCAGCTTATGCCGTAAGTATGGTTTAATGTCTGTGGCCGGAATGGGTATGTTCATGTCAGTGTCGCTAAAAGCTACCGAGGTAGCGTTCTCGTCAGCATCTTCGTTGCCTTTTATACCACTGTGTCCAGGTACCCAGCATAGGATGATTACTTGTTTGCCCATATAAGCTGAGCATAGCAATGCATAGAGTTAGTTAAAGACAGCGTTTTTATGAGTCCGTGAACACAATAGCCCTAGTGAGATTCGTTTGCGTTATTTGTTTTACTGCAGAGAGGATCGCGTATGCTTCAGCCGTAAAAATACTGGTATGTGGGTTAAGTGTACCGGATAGTAAAAGGCGATGGTCCTAGAGCTGCGTAAGCAACACCAGCAGGAGACTTTGAAGCGTCTGTATAAAACTCAGCACAGGAATGTTTCTCCTGAAGCTCAAGGAAATGTGAATTTATATGTGCCTCAGGTGCTCGTTTTGATATTTCTACGAAAGAGATGTCACATTCGATAGTCTGCCACTCCCAAGGCAGTGGAAGCCGAGTAGGAGCCATTAGGACATTCTCCAGAAGAGGGACGTCTGTTTCTTCGGACAGTGCTTCCAACCGGAGTGACAGAGGGGGCCTAGTGGCTGGGCGGTTATGGAACAGCCTGGTCGTGGACAAATCGCGAGCAATTGAATGGCACGGATGATCTATATCTGATTTCACCTTCAAGGCGTAGGAGAAGCTTAAATATGTCCTTTGGAAGTGTAGAGACCATTCATTACATTCAACGTACAGGCTTTGTACAAGACTTGTCCTGAAGGCGCCTGTAGCAAGGCGGATACCCAAGTGGTGGATAGTATCTAACATTTTCAAAGCACTAGGTGTAGCAGAATTATAGACTATGGCTCCGTAGTCAAGGCATGATCGTATTAGACTTTTATACAAGCTTAGGAGGCATCTCCTGTAGCTTCCCCAGGATGTGCGTGCCAAGAGCTTCAACAAGTTCATAGTCTTGAGGCACTTCGCTTTAAGGTACTTCAGATGGGAAATAAAGGTTAGTTTATTGTCTAAGATGATACCTAAGAATTTATGTTCGGAGCTTACAGATAGTCGTTTTCCATGAAGGTCTATAGCGGGGTCTGGTAGTACACCTCTCTTCTTGGAGAAGAGTACGCATGTACTTTTTTGCGGGTTAAGCTTGAAACCATTCTCGCCCGCCCACTTAGACAATTTATTTAAGGCAAGCTGTACTTGTCGCTCGCAGATTCTAAGATTACATTATTTGAAACCCATTTGGATGTCACCCACATATACAGAATACAACATTGTACATGGTATGGTAGTTTCGAGCGAGTTCATTTTGACAATAAATAAAGTACAGCTCAGCACACCACCCTGTGGTACACCAGCCTCCTGCGTGAATTGTCGAGACAGGACGTTACCAACTCTAACACGGAACGTGCGATCAGAGAGGTAGCTCTGAATCACATTTAACAAATTGCCTCGGACTCCCATTCCAGCCAGGTCACGGAGAATTTCAAAACGCCAAGTTGTGTCGTATGCCTTCTCCATGTCTAAATACACTGATAAGAAAAACTGTTTGTGCACAAAGGCATCACGGATGTTGGTCTCGATGCGGACGAGGTGATCTGTTGTGGATCTACCTTTCCTGAAACCGCATTGTAAGGGATCGAGTATTGTGTTGCTTTCAAGAAAATGGACGAGGCGCCGGTTAATTATTTTTTCAAAGAGTTTGCATACACAACTTGTCAGAGCTATTGGCCTACAGTTACTGGCCGAGGAAGGGTCCTTGCCTTCTTTGAGAATAGGAATTACGATTGCTTCTTTCCAGGCGGACGGAATGTAGCCGGCAGATAGCATGGAGTTAAAGAGTGACAGTAGTGTTCTGTGGGTTTCTGGGTGTAAGTGCTTTATCATTTCGTAAAGTATTCTGTCACTTCCTGGAGCAGACTTGTTACAACAACTGAGTGAAGCCTGAAACTCCGCCATGATAAATGGTTTATTGTATGCTTCATTGATTGTGCCTTTTCGACCCAGAGGTCGCTGGTATCTTAAAAATGTAGCTGTGCAATGGGATGAACTGGAACTGTGCTCGAAATGTGCTCCTAGACAATCAGCCTGGTCTTCAAGTGTGTCTCCTTGTGTGTTTACTAAAGGTAGAGGATGAGTTTCGCGGCCTTTTATTTTCTTAACCTTGTTCCAGACTTTTGTTTCGTCTGTATAGGAATTAATGCCGGAGATGCATTTTTGCCAGCTTTCCCTTTTGGCACGGCGGCGCGTTCTTCTACCTTGTGACTTTATTTTCTTGAAGATTATGAGGTGTTCTGTAGTCGGAGAGTGACGGAGGTTATTCCAAGCCTTATTTTGTTTCTTTCGCGCTTCCCTACATTCATCGTTCCACCAGGGAGCACGTCGTTTAAAAGGCGATCCATTTGTTTGCGGGATACATATTGACGCTGCATCCACAATAAATGCTGTTAAATATTTAACTGCATCGTCAATACTTAGCATACTAATGTTATCCCAGGCCAAATATGTAAGGTCTCGGTATCGCTGCCAGTCCGCTGAGTCGACTTTCCACTGGGGCACATGTGGTGGGCATTCGTCCTGTTTTGTTAATCTTAAGATAATTGGAAAATGGTCACTCCCGTATAGATCCTTAACCACCTTCCATTCCAAGTATGGCACGACTGTGCTCGATGCAATGCTTAAATCTATGTATGAAAAGGTTTTGTTTCCGGCACTGTAGAAGGTTGGCTCTTTCTTATTTAATAAACATGCACCTGTAGATAACAAGAAGTTTTCTATCAGGTGCCCTCTGGCATCACATCGAGAGTCACCCCATAGGGTATAATGTGCATTTAGGTCTCCAACGAGAATATAGGGCTCCGGAAGTTGTGTAATAAGGCTTTCAAATTCTGCTTTGGAGAGTTGATAGCTGGGCGGTATGTATAAAGATGTAATTCTCAGCAGCTTACCAAAAAGCACTGCTCTGACTGCAACTGCCACAAGGGGCGTTTGCAGCTGCAAATGCTGACAGTCGACACCCTTATCAACTACTATGGCGACACCGCCCGATGAGACAAAAGCGTCGTTGCGGTCCTTACGGTAAATGGCGTAATGCCGCAGAAAGTTTGTGTGTGTATGGTTGAGGTGTGTCTCTTGCACACAAAGCACTCGTGGATTAAACTTGTGTAGGAGTTCCTTTATGTCATCCAGATTGTATGGTAGACCTCTCACATTCCAATGCATGATCTGTGTCAGATCATGCATTGGAATGTGTGTCAGATCACATCTGGGTGTGTCAAGAGGTAATAAGGTGGCTCACGAGACCTTTCCAGGCCCCGTGATACGGGATTTTTCTTTTCTTCCGAAGCGCTCCACGGAGCTACGCCGTTCCTTCGGCGCCTGGGACGCCGGAGTAGTGATGCTTGCATCCATTGCCTCGTCAGAGGCGTTGGATGCTGCCCGCTCCGCGGGCAGAGTAGGGATTTTTGGGGCCGGTCTGCACGAGCAGTGGTCCTGGGACCGGCAGGCCCGGAGGACTGCTGGCCCTGCGTTGGAGGGGGCAGAACAGCACTGGCTGCTCCTGCCAGGGGAGCTGATGGCGTAACCGCCGTCACACTCCGTGTGACTCGGGCGGCCGCCGCAGGATGTGATGCTGCCCCCCGGCGCGCCACATCGGTGTAGGAAGGACTGGACTGGTTGTGGGCAGACAAATGCATGCGCGCCTCTGGAAAGGGAATGTTTAGCTTGACTTTGAGTTGTATTATTTCTTTTTCTTTCTCCCATGACGGGCACGATCGCGAATAGGCGGGGTGGTCTCCGTCACAGTTGGCACAATGGGTTGTGGAAGTGCAGTTGTCTGAGGCGTGTTCTTTAGAAGCACATTTTGCACAAGTAGCGCGTCCTCGGCAGCTTTGAGACCCATGCCCAAAACGCTGGCACTTGAAGCATCGGCGCGAATTGGGTATGTACGGCCGTACACGGAGCTCACAATATCCCGTCTAGATTGAATCTGGAAGGTCACTTGTTCCAAACGTAATAATTACATGCTTTGTGGGAATTTCCTTGTCGTCACGCCTTAACTTAATTCCTTGAACCTTCACTACGTTTTGGTCTTGCCATCCATCCAAAAGCTCGCTTTCGCTGAGTTCTAGAAGGTCGTCATCAGAGATGACACGGCGTACAGTGTTCATTGACCTGTGAGGGCCCACTGAGACGGGGATGTCACCAAATGCAACAAGTTTATACAATTTGTTATACTGGGGCTTATCACGCACTTACAAAAGAAGGTCTTCGCTTCCCAACTTAGTTACTTTGTAACCTGGGCCGATTGCTTCTGTCAGGCATTTTGCTACAACAAATGGAGATATAGTACGGACTGTCTTCGATTCGTGTTGGCTATGAACGACATGGTACTTGGGAAATATTCCTTTGGGTATCATGAAAAAGTTGAAAGTGTCATCGGTGCGCCCCCTTTTCAGGGAGCGATCAGGAAGTGGGGGAAAAGGATTTGCCATATAAAACTGCCAAATTCGGCGGCGATGGTAGCCACCCACCACCGAGCCCAACAAGGGGACGCTACAAGGATTGAATGCTTGCAGACGCCAGCCATGCATCGCCGCTATAACCTAATATAAAATACCCAAGGTTGGATAGCTACACCAGGTTAACCCTTGCCGCCCAGAAATTTGGAATTGAGAAGAAGTGACTAGAAGATAGGACAGATGGAAAAGTGAGAGAGAAAGACAAAAGATTGAAGAGGGGGACAGGAAAAGGCTACTGCCGATTTCCTCCAGGTGGGTGAGTCTGGAGGTGCCGTCTATGTGAAGCAGAGGCCGAAGAGGTGTGTTGCCTCCGCCGGGGGGCCTTAAAGGTCCAAACACCCAGCATTGGCTCAACCCCCAGGATCCCCCTTTCCCCAGACACGGCTAAGCCGCGCACTCCTAGACGCGGGAGGGTCCAACCCTCATGTGCTCGAGTCAGTGGTGTCGCCACACACCAAACGCCTGCTGACGCTGACGCCCCTGCGGGGAAGATGTCGGAGTATGTAACGAGCAAATGATGGAGGTCGTCCACTTGCGAGGGCAGAAGTCCGGGGCAATCATCTTTGTGATATCTCTCTGTACCGACTGAGAATTGGGCGCGTCGGCGGAAAGAATGGCTGAAGGAGGCCCAAGTGACAGTGATGAAACCTTGTACTCATCTGATGGCGACAGAGTGGCCAAAACTATGCCTTGGGGAAGAACTTGAGGACAGCGTCCGAAGTGCAAGATGGGCAGGCAAGTCTGGTTGGTCGGAACAGTCACAACAGTATGGGGAAAGGAAAAGAATTAAATTAAATTATGGGGTTTTACGTGCCAAAACCAGTGCTGATTATGAGCCAAGCCGTAGTGGGGGACTCCGGAAATTTGGACCACGTGGGGTTCTTTAACGTGCACCTAAATCTAAGTAACTTACACTGGTGTTTTCGCATTTCGCCCCCATCGAAATGCGGCCGCCGTGGGGGAAAGGAAACGTTGTGCGTCAGAAGGACACTGGTAGACGGAGTAACCACATAGTCACCATCCGGTACACTGGGGCAGGGTACAGCGACAACACAGGTGAGTGCGTGGGGCGGCACAAGAGAGCTGGCTCTAGACTACGTCTGACGAAGCGGGGAAGTTCCACGACTCCGGCCGAGCACCTCAATTACAGTGGAGTGGTCAGACAAAAAAAGCCTAGTTCGAGGATGACCTCATGGAGGCAGTGGCGAAGAACATGAAACAACACGGAAGTGTGGCGGTCAGCGACGCTCACACGTGCGGTGCACATTCCGAGCACGGCCGGAGTTCCGCCGTCAGCGACACGCACAACGCGGGAATCGGGAGGTGTCAGCACTTTGTTTAACCGTTCACGGAGATCAGACCTCATGACACAAATATGTGCATCGTTGTCGATAAGGTATTAGATGGAAGATTAGCCCTGTTTAAAAGTTCTGTAACGGAAGTTCTCGTAAATGTGTTATAAATAAGGGTAGGCCATCCTCTTCTACGGCAAGTAGGTTCTCGTGCGTCGGCAAGGTTCAAAGAGGATTTGCAGGTCGTGGGTCCAATGCAGCGTCACCTCCAGGAGCTGCATTGCTCAGTTTTCCCTGGGAAGAACGGCCAGAGGGGTGCGGCGATGAATATCGGCGGGGCAGAGGTGAAGGGGAACGACTATCGTGCGGGGAAGGTGAACGGCTGGAGCTGCGGGTTGGTACAGGAGCGTCTCGGAGCGGTGAGTTGTTACGAGCGGGAAACTGCAGGGGTCGATTGTCGTCGCGGCGAAGGTAAAAAAATGAGGGAGAGGAGGAAGGTGAACGATACCGGCAGTGACGGGAAATATTTATTTATTTATTTAATAAACACTGCAATCACCATGCGGTGGTTTCAGCAGGGTGGTACAAACATAATGAATACATCGGTATGTACAGAAAATGCACAGGTTAATAAAAAAGCTGTTATTTGAATAAATACGAAGCATACAGGTTGGGCACATGCAACGATACACTAAAGAAGTAAAACACTGTCACTGCAAACTGGCTACAAACAAAATAATGTCACTTTAAACATGATAAGAAAGAAGTTAATGTCGACGCAGAGACGACGTCATTTCTAAGCTGGTTCCAGTCCACTATTGTGCGCGAAAAACAAAACAATACTTAAAAGAGTTGCTGCGTGAGGAAAAAGGAGTTATAGTGAAATTATGTCTTTGCCGAGTAGCGTATCCGGAGAAGAAGGCTACGATCTTTGTTATGTCCATCTTGTATAATGCCCCTTTATTAGTTGATACAAGCACTTCAATCGTGACAACGATTTCTTTGTGCCAAAGAAGGAAGATTAGCCCTGTTTAAAAGTTCTGCAACGGAAGTTCTCGTAATTGTGTTATAAATAAAACGCACGGCTCTTCTTTGAGCCTGTTCTAGTTTGGCAATGTTGTTTTTTTAAAAGGGTCCCATATCAATGCAGCGTAATCTAAATGGGCAGTACAACGGATTTGTAAGCCAGGAAGCGAACAGAAGGGGAGGAAAACTTAAGAGCTCGCCTTAGGAAAAAGACTTTACGGTTAGCGTTTGCAGTTACATAATCAATATGAGTATTCCAATTAAGATCGTTTGAAATCCACAGCCCTAAATATGTAGTTACTAACTTCAGAGAGGAAAGTGTTATTAATACTTTATTCAAACTGCAAAAGTTTCTTTTTATGTGTTATTCTCATGAAAACTGTTTTTTCAACGTTGATCACCATCTACCATTTGCGACACCACGACGCAACCTTCTGAAGTGCACGGTTAAGCAATACTTGATCCAATTTGGTGTTAATTTCGGAATACAAAACACAATCGTCAGCAAAAAGTTTGATATGAACTGGAATATCTCGTACAATATCATTCGGATATATGAGAAAAAAAAGTGGCCCTAACACCGAACCCTGGGGTACTCCAGAATCCACCGCAACTGATGCAGATAAACTGTTACGAAAAGAAACAAACTGTTTTCTGCGGGTTAGGTACGTAACGATCCATTCAATTAACTGATCATTTTTAAAACATTATGCAATTTATAGAGTAGCTTTTTGTGAGAAACTTTGTCAAATGCCTTAGAAAAATGCATGAATATATCGTCAATTTGTGTACCGTTGTTAATTGATGTTGCAAAATCGTGGATTGTTTCTGTCAGCTGAGTACACATCGAGAATCATTTTCTAAAACCGTGTTGATAATTGCTTAAAAAATTCTGGTATCAAGAAAATTTAGCATTTCATTATGTGTTCGAGTAATTTGCAAGCTGTTGACGCTAGTGAAATCGGGCGATAGTTGTTAATGTTGTTTCTCGTTCTACTTCTTTGTAACGGTTTGATTCTGGCTGTCACCCAGTCACTCGGTAGTTCACCGTCGCGTAATGATTTAATAAATAACACTCACTCGGCATATTTCTCAAGAAACGAATTTGGGATGTTGTCTGGTCCCGGGGACTTAATTACATTCAGTTTTAACAGCATATTGAAGATACCTTGTTCTGAGATTATGACGTCTGGCAAGGAGACATCAAAAGAAGATAGGGCATCATCATCTTTAGTAAAAAGAGATTTAAATTGGTCGTTAAATGAATTGGCGATTAATTGAAAATCAGTTACCGGTTCCGCGTTAATTTCGAAGTTATCGCAGTCCAATGATTTAGGCGAAATAGCGCTCCAAAATTTTCCGGTGATGCTGTAATAAAATTAGGTAGTGATTCCCCGAAGTAACGCTTTTTGTCTATGACTACTTGATTCTTAATTTCAGAGGACAAATCTCAAACTAGATTTGCACAATATGTATCGTTGGACGAAGATTTTTTTCTTTTTAAGTCTCTTTAGATGCCTCCGTAATTTTATTGTCTTTCTGGAAATCCACGGATTCTCACTTTTTGTTTCTTAACAATGTTTAGCAGAAAACGCATACACAATATGCTTAAACCGATGCCAAAGAATGTGCACGTTATCAGAACTATTGACAAAGTCCTCAAAATGAAGGAAAGGACATTTATTATTGACACATCATCTGCTTTAGAAAAGTTAGGAAACGTACAAGTTTTTCTGATTTCATTTGTAGCGGTAGAAGATACATGAAGCAATACAGCACGTTGATGAAATACCAGGGACCACTTCACAGAGGGCATTAGGAAAAATGGCTCCACTAACAAACAAAGATCTAAATTCGATTTAGACGTACCCTGCACCCTCGTATGCTCTTCAACTACTTGCGAAACGTCAAAATCAAAGCCGATATTCAAGAGTGCATCACCTGTGGTATCACCGCGCTTACCTGTGCGACATAGAGGACCAGTTAACATTAAGCAAGTTAAAATCTCCTGCCAAAATTATTCGATCACCGGGCTTGACATATGCGTTCATGTATTCCCGTAATTTCTCTAGAACGATTGCGGTACACGTAGGGGGTCTGTACACTGCTCCGAAAACATATGCGACATTAGCATACCACACTAAACATTTTAACACCCTTAAGGGTTTAAATCAGTTTGTCGCCAGACGGACACCCTAAGGGTGCTGTTTCCTACACCCTACAGTTGGGGTGCTATTATAGCACCCTAGAGGAAGGGTGTCCAGCAAAAATTATGAAGAGTGTTAGGGTGTTAGTCCTCATTAACACCCATTTTCATGGGTGTTGAAAGGGTGTACACTCTTTTATTTCTACAGTATACGGAAGGCAGGCTCAGCTGTACATGCCTTGAATTATACGACTATATAGAGCGATCCACGCATAACTCGTGTGTGCCAGAAGGTTCATGTTCAGCTACCAAACACGGCGTCTGATAGCCAACCTGGAAGCTTCGATAGGCATATACACAACATTTATACGTGTGGATCACAATATATATTAGTAATTCAGGGCCAAACCTGTCTTCACTGCAGAAATGCAACCTAGCAAACTATAACTTCGGAGCGTGTATATCTACATCAATGGTTATTACAATTTACATATCCATATAAAATGTAATACAGACCAGCAAGACATATATGATACTCCATTTTCAAGGAAAGTAAATATATTTATTGCATGCTAGAATACATAACTACATAATACATATATAGCAACCTAAAACATGCATTCCCCAAATACATTTGTAAGTACATGAAAATTTACATTTCCTACAAAAATATGTTTTTTTTTAATATAACTGATCAAATCTGTCCTATATACATGGTGTTTCAGTTAACTTGGGACAAACTTTAAAAATAAGCAAATGCTACGTAGCTGGACAGAACCAAGGTCATGTTGTTTGCTGTCGCTTGGAGATACTCAGACTATTTTTTGTATTCCGCCTAATTAGATAATAAGACTTAATTGTTTATTCAACTTCTCAATTATTTTAATTAGATGACAAGTGTCAATTAGAAAATTGTATAGCGCAACATGAGGAACTCCCGATACAGCTTTCTGTTGCTCAATACGTGCTACACAAAAGTTTTTTTCCGAGCGTGAAAGATGCTCGCGAATATACATAAAGTGCCTCGAGCGGCCAGTCGGACGACAATTTTGCGTGTATTCGCGTGCTTCTTTCACGATCAGAAAAACAATTTTATGTTGCCCGTATTGAGCAACCGAAAGCTGTATTGGGAGTTTCTCATGTTGCTCTACAATTTACTCTTTGACACTTTTCATCTAATTATAATAATTGAGAAGTTGAATAAACAATTAGGTCTAATTATCTAATTAGGCGGAATACAAAAAATATTCGGAGTATCTCCAAGCGACGGCAAACAACATTACCTTGGTTCTGTCCAGCTACGTAGCATTTGCATATATTTAAAGTTTAGATTAGGTTAACTGAAACAACCTGTATATATGGTAACACTAAAACAGCCCGAGTTTGGTGCCACTTAAAGGAATAAATTTTCAATATTAAATTTCAGGTACAAAAATTCTAGTTTTGGTTTGCAAAGATCAATTAGGGAAGTACATGAAATGCAGAGCAAGCACACAAGAAACACACCTGTTATTTTGTACACCAATGTCATGGCAAATCATTGTGAAAAGCTGATTTGGAAAGTCGATATAAAACTTCACTGGCCCACATTTTTTATATACTGAAACAACGTATGTTTCACACATGAACTTGATTCGATAGGCATGATCGATAGGCATGAGCGATTCGATAGGCAGGTTTGATCCAGGAGCATCGAGATGAATTTTCGCTCCTCAACAAGGTTCCTTGAGCAAGAAAATTTTTTCCCGCCTAAATAATTTTTTTCAAATATAAATAGAGTTCTCTGAGCTAAAAATGCTGCATAGCAGATTTTCCAATTCCAATTCTGGTTTACTTAAATTTTGTGATGCGAAGGCACTGCATGGTCTGTTATAAAATATGTTGCTTGAAAATGCTTTTTTTTTCTACTGCAAGACAAAAGCCTAAATATGCCACATTTATTACTGTTTAGGTGCGAAGTGCCGTATCAATGGGGGCCTTATAAAAACAAACCACTGTTCATTAAGGTACTCTACTGGCCACATGCGGATGAAGTTAATATATATCGCCAATTTCTAAATTATTTGTACTTGGTGCAATAGTGGAAGATTAGGGCTTGTAGCACATGAGTACATAAATGAGCCAATAATGTCTATTAAATCAGCCATACTCTGGTTACTGAATGAAGCTTCAAATGTGTGAGTTCACATTTTTTAAACACAGGCCATCATGCATCAGCTAGTCATGCATAAATAAATGTTAAACATCACGCTTAATATTCTCCAACAAGAAATAATTGTATCAAGCAGTACAAAAGTATTAAACAGCATATTGACACGCATACATGTTTATCTTTCGCCGATGGCCGCTTTCCACCGGCTAACAAATGTTAAACGTTATCGCTCGGTGCAGGACGCACCTGTATCGGAAGTTTCTAGAACGTTATCGATGCTTCTTTCCGTTGCCTGTTTTCACCGACACTTATGTTATCTGATTGTATGAGCGACGCGAATTGTCTAGAACTTTCTGGAAGACACACGCGTACCAGGGATTATTCTGGAACCTTCGATGACTCAGGTATAAAAGCCGACGCGTTTTGCCGCTGATCAGATTTTCGACGATCGCCGACTGTGTTCGCCGCTATCGTTGTGCTTTGAGTGTACCTTGCTTTTGTGGGCACAAGTTCGCCCAATAAACAACCAGTTTCGTTGTACACAATTTTACGACTGTTTTCTTCAGCGTCACTACTACGTGACAATATATTAGCTGATTCAAATTAGAATACAGTGTACACATTTGAGCTGCAAAATTGTTATTTATGCAGGAAATCACCTTTAGCTTTTATCAAAGCGAGAATACTGTTCAAGGTTAACTACAAGGAACCGGGGCTCCATTGTCTGAGCATCTTGACCATAAGTGCAGGAGATGGCTGTGCTGGAATCCTGCTTCCTGCATTAGCAAAATAAGAACAGAATCATGAGAGTTGACTACATTTCATTACGATCCTATACACTGCGGGGAATTTGATAAGGCAACAAGCTTCTGAAAACAACACTCCTAATTAATGTGACCGAACACAAGGCACAGCTTAATTGGGCATGACAAATGAAACGTAGGCAAAATTTCCAGTTTTCAAATTTAGAAACCGTGAACACTAGAGGCCGGATCTGTAGGCCCTAAAAAAGCGCGTTTTAGGCGCCAAAAATAGGCAGGCAAAACAACGTTTTAGGCCCCCAACGTTGTAAATATAGGCACAATAAATTTTTACATAAATGCAAATAATTTCAAACGAAGACGTGCGCGGCCTATATCCACGATAGGAAAACAAGAAATGTTATTGTTTATGATGGCACAAAGGCGCCAACAGTTGAACATAGTCGTGCAATTGTCCCATGAAACGGCTGGACTAATGACGATGAATTGGCTTCATTCAATAAGCACACTGCTCATATTCATGTTCAATGGCCACTGTACTCGAGCGTCGCATATTGTGAAACAGGCATGACAAAGAATACTTGAAAGCTGGGAATACTGAATCAAAAACCGATACTTTATGTCTGCCTGACGCATATAAATTAAGACACGACAAAAACAGACAAATAACAAATGCAAGAGAGACTACGATTTATTAAGAAATTAGCATGTTCTTACATGAAGACTGTTAGGTACAATTTCCTCATATGCAATTTTCTCATATACAATGACATTATCCGAATTTTACAGGCCAGACGTCCGAACACTGCCAAATACACTTCCACCCATTTGAAGTGCACATGTTTGAAGAAATCTGTTTAGAGGGTACGTGGAACGTAGTCTAAGAATCACTGTGAAGATAGTGGAAACAATAGCAAACTGCCACCATCTCCAGATTTTTGGATTCAAAATTGTGCCTCTTGTCACTGAGAAGCAATGCTTGACGGCGGTGAACACCTTAAACAAGTAAATTACAAACAAAACAAAAGCCACGTGCGCATCACAGTTTTCTTCATCTTTTGTTCTTCACTCTCCTTTCCCCTGACCGCTCTCCGCGGTTTTGCATTCGCCAACCGCTTGCGCAATGTCAGCGCGGCGGCATATGCTGGCCGGCGCGTCCCATTTCAATGCTGCTAGCAGTAGTTTTCCGGGAGTTGGTTGAACTAAGGGACTAGGTTAAACCCCATAGAGTTCCCAAGAGTCAATATTGCCCGGTAACATGAATAACGGTCTCTTAACTGCACTCGAAAGCGAAACTTGAGGCTAAATAGTGTTCATATAGGCGCCCATATTGAAAATAGGCATTTATAAGCATTTAGGCACAAACGCCAAAATAGGCATTTACAGGCACTATAAAAACAATATAAAAGCTCTTCTTAACCTCTAATTCATGCTCATCTATCAAAGTGGGACGATAGGAACGCAAGGAACAAAAAAGGCATTTGCCTAAAATCCGGTCTCTAGTGATCACTAAGTCATCGTGAATACAATATGGCATAGAAGCAAAAATGAATATTCAGTAGCAATAGTATTCATAGTGAATGAATATTCACTATGAAAAAAAAGAGCATAAAATGTCAAGACTCTACCAACGACATCTCTCAGCAATGGGCATTTCTCCACGAGCATGGATGTGACCGCAATATAAAACTCACAATATAATACTGCAATGTAGTTGTGCATTACACTTCAGAAACACTGCAGCAGAAGACTTCATGGGAGAAGACACAATAAGACTGCTATGCTCAAGGCATGAGAAAATTGTTTTTAACGAGACATTTATGCACTACGAGATGAAGAGCACTATTGTACAGAGAGAGTGCACAACAGACGAAAATGACGAAACCCCCAACTGCATTCTCACCTGCCCTGCATTACAGTAGCAAAGCAGTACTAGCATCTAGCCCAACAATGTCCAACTCTCCACTGCAGCCTATAAGGCCTTTTCTGTATACTTAATTATTTTTATTTATTGTATATTTCTTTACTGACTGAGTAAGAATCAGTGTTTCAGCACATTTCCCTGGAAAATATAAAACGTCCTGTCAACAATTTTTTGCCCTTGTTCCAATGTGTTAGCTAGGCAACACAGTGACAAGTACTATTCCCTTATTTATACTTGCAATCCTTCCTGATGGTCCGAATTCCTACTTCATGCTCTGAACAGTGACGTACATCCTTCCACTCAGTTTATGTTGGCTTCCTACAATTTACGTGGTGCTTCATATTGTAGCTGCTCAACTAGAGCCAAAAATTTCCTGCTGTCTCCTAAAAGAACCATCTTTAATGGATAACATATCCTCTGTTTCCCCCTCACTGTGGGGGAGTTTATTTAAGGGCTGACCTATATACTAGACCGCAGTGCCACAACTATTTCTCATCCTGTGTTGCCACTACATGCACGAGTCAGAATGGCTGCAAATTGGTACCTGCCCCACCCTCTCTGATTCCAGGTCACTCTCTCTCCTAAATGTACATTTTGCCACCTGGAGAATATACAAAAGCATTGCATCCACGTGAAAAGTGCTCCTGTTAATCTTTTTTCTTCTCTTCTGTAACGGCTGTATTAAATCAAACATTTTCGCGACTTTCATGAGCAGCTCTCAGTAAACGAAATAGGCACATGGTTTGCTGAAAAGAGGTTTTCAACTCCCATAAGAAGCCACGGTTTCTTGCAATTTCTTGAATTCCCTTGCAGTCTAGATAGCAATCAAGCACATTGATTTGGTACTGTTTTCAAAACAATAAGAACAGCCGAAATTTTGACGTTGTGATAATTATTTGAGAATTAAAGGTAGAGGAGTTTGATGCAATGAGCAAATAAGAATTGCAGAGGGTAAACAAATATTCCTTTCCCGCAAATACATTGGTAGGAGCAGGGTAACTTGAAATGAGCACTGAATGCACAATAAAGAATATGATGCTGAAATGCCCCAATCTCTGAATATCTTTGCACAAAAGAAAAACTTCATTATGAAAGGCAATGATGAAATTGCAAGTATATACTTCAGAGTCGTCATATCTGCAATGTGCACTGTACCATCGGCAATATATAAAAACTGCACACACAACTGCACAAAATATCAACCTAAGGCTAGCAAAGGAGCCTCACAGTATTAAATGGAAACTTAGTTTAGAATATTAGACTACACGCCTATATCTACATACAATGTTGTCTTGTCTGAAGGCAAACATAAGTGGCTTGCCCCTGATGGGTTTCTGATGGAGAGCACAAAGGCTGGGAATTGTGAGGCTGTCATCTGGATGACTTGGAAGAAATGATATTTTAAGTTCCGCATAACCAAATGCTACCAGAACGAGAGACAAAATCACTGGCAATAAAGCTGATTTTGGTTGGCAAGAGAAAAATCAAAGTATGGACTCGGTACAGCTTACTGAGAAAAAAAAAACTCATACCACAGATGTTGCAGTGAAAGTTTTTTGCATTGAAATTTCCACACACATATACGCTTGCCTGCTCATACACTGTTGCCAGTGCTGTGCCAGCGGTATTTCCATTGTTTTATATTTCTTTTACTGCTCTCTATGTTTATTACCAGCTATGAAAGTGGCTAAGTTGAATGTCATGACTAATCTTAGTGCCACATTGCAAATCTATACTCGATCGCACTAGTGACATGTGCTACTATGCTGGCTATAAATAGTGTGAATGAAGCAAATTTGATTAATTATTGTGTTTCCTTGCCAATCCTGGCCAAACAGCACCAGTGAGTCATACAATTCAGTGGCAACTCCGTGGTAAATGCAACAGGAATGCGTTAGACTGTCGCATCTCCTTGCAGGTCTCAAATCCATTATTTAAACCATGTTCACCACATTGCAAAGTGTTGTTCAACAAGTCACTTTACTTAAGTCCTGCCCTTTCGAGGAGCGAAGTCTTACACACGCACACCTGCACCACATGACTCGCTTTCAACAATTTACACACACATACGCTTTTTTTTACACTTTGACACTCCTACTGATAAAGCGTAAAAATTTTATGGGACTCACTGCAACTTTCTCAATCTAAACCTCCAGCTCAATCCAACACATTCTCGAGTGCGAGGGGATGCCTTATAAATTCCATTTTTACGAATTATAATTGGGCTATAGGGGACAATTTTCGAAGGGCATGCGAACCACCCAGAGCGACCTAAAGCTTAGCACTTCATATCTTCAAATAATTGAAAGCTGCTGAAACCAATTACTACATACGCGGAACATGCGCAAATAACCAGCTATTCACAATTTAAGCAGTTCTCTCCTTCAATTCGGGATTGTTACGTGTCAAAACAACAATTTGATTAAGGGGCACGCGATAGCGGGTGACTGGATTGATTCTGACCCCCAGGGGCTTTTCAACGTGCCCCCAATGCACGGGACACGGGCGCTTTTGCATTTGTTGGCAAAACGTTTTTCGTGTGGGCGAAAAGCGACGGCAGCATTTCGCCCGCCGCCGCCTCCATAAGCAGTTGCCTACTTCAAGGAAATGTGGGCTAACCCAAGGTACACGTTCCACGACCGAAATTAGTGCAATAGTGAAACACACTTTCTGGGTTTCTGATTCATGTATTTATGCTGTTGATGAAACGTTTACTTCACAATAACAGTCAAGGAAGCTGATTCATCGGGGAAAGGAGGGAAAAAGGAGGAAACTTACACCTTCCACTGGTCCTCCGGCGCCTCCATATATCCCAGGGTGGCTTCCAGGGTGGCTCGACACCAAACTCGATTTTCAGGGCGGGGACAGCCGCTGCACCAATTTTGAAGACGTTTATTGCGTGTAAAACTACCGACCTTATGGAATACACACCCACACACAAGCACGCGCGCCCACGTAAAAAGCTCACAAAACAAGTACGTGCGCGCGCACGCACGCACACAGACAAAGCGTTCACAAAACACGCACGGACGTACGCACGCGCGCGCACAGAGACCCTCATACAAGCACGCGCGCACGGCAAAGTACTCACAAAACACGCACGCACGCATATACATACATACATAGCACTCACAAAACACACAAGAACGCATGCACGCGCAAGCACATAGAGACCCGCATACAAGCACGCGCGCACACGCAAAACGCTCGCAAAGCAGCAACGCGCGCGCGCGCACGCACACATGCAAAGCACTCACACAACAGGCACGCGCGCACATACAAAGCGCTCACAAAACACGCACGAACGCACGCACGCGCAAGCACATAGAGACCCGCATACGCACGCATACGCACGCGCGCATACGCAAAACGCTCACAATACAGCAACGCGCGCGCGCTCACGCACACATACAAAACACTCAAAAACATGCACGCACGCACATACAAAGCGCTCAGAAAAAACGCACGGACGCACGCACGCACACGTAAAGCGCTTACAAAACACGTACGCGCGTGCTCACACACACAGAGACGGAGAGAGAAAGATAGCCCAAAACACGCTGAAGGAAGGCGTCCGGCAAGCAGCAGCAGCAGTACGCGAGCGCGCCAGGGAGAGGCAATATTGCGCCGGTACATTCGAAAGGCGAAGCCAGTCGTCACTTCTTTTTCTACGTGATACAAAACGAACGACCGTGTTATAAGCCGCACTGAACTCGCAAGAACACCACATTTCCGATAGTTCAAGCGCTCAGAAACAAAGCGGGATTATGCAGGCGCACCACGCCCGACGTGGCCACAGAAACGTTTGTCACATGGGGGCAGTCGAGGTAGCCATCTTGCCATAGTACTGCGTGCAACTTCTTTTGCGCTTACATTAGTGAATTATGCTATGGGATGACAATGAGATACTTCTACAGCCAACAATAACACTTAATGAAATAAAGAAACACCAAATGAACGGACACTTGCCTGAAACTTTCCATACTGACCGCCGACACCGGGCACGTTGCAGCTGCTCGTATCCGCCTCCGTGGATCCATCTTCCAGTGCGTGCCAAGGCTTTTAGTTGAGGTTGGGCACGATTATTACACACCGCACGGACCACGTGCGGTGATTAGACCGCACATAAAACCAATCACACGTTTAAAATTATTTCCCAGAGCGCGAGACGCGGACGACAAAAAGAGACAATCTTTTGAAGCAAGAGCCAATGAGGTGACGAAGCAGCTTCCGCCTTCCCGCCCTGCCGCGCGCCGGGTTGTCTAGGCAACGGTACAGCGTCGTAGCGTCAGTTCCGGTCGCTTTTCCTTCGGGAGGGCGCAGCCGCGTAAATCGCGCGGCGCCGAACTCAGTCGAACTATAAAAATTATCTGCCGTTGCCCGTTTATTCTCACAGGTTTGCTTGTTGGCGTGGCCGCGTGCTTGCTGCCACTTCGTTGTGGTCTCTAGCTGTACCAGTGAGGTGGGAGTTGCGAATACGTTTCGTGTCGAGCGTTACGTTTATTTTATTTTTTTATTTTTGTGACGATGCCTAGGCTGCATGACTGTGAGTGCAGCGCACAAATCTTGACCGTGAGCGAGCCGATCAGCGCGCTTCTACAGGTACGATCAAAATACCGGCTGCGTCCGATCAAGAAGACCATGCCAGGTCAAAGCATAAAGTTTCAGCGAGATCGTGGCTCGATAAGAGCGCTACATTATTGGTCGTGCCACGTGTGCGGCGCAAGCATTCAAATCACTCGTGGGCGTCTGCCAAAGGAGTGACAGTTGTGCTCTTCCGCAGTACATGTTTCGGTTTCCCATATTTCTATAGTCCGGAATTCATTACACTGAAGCAATAAGCGGCATCAGTTCTTGGCATTCAAAGAACCATTTAAGACCTATATGGGCTTCAATAATTAAGCAGGATCGTGTGACTTCGTTGGTAGAGAAGTAAATTAGCCTAATTTTTATGCCTGCGTGTCTAATTACTACATCGAATCGTTTAAAAAGACATCTCAGCGGGGTTCGCCACTTTTTTTTGGTCTGTTAAGGGCACCGCTAAATTCCTGCAAAATTTTGCGAGTTGCTTGCGCGTTTTCATTCAACTAGTGCAGTTTGTATTAAAAGTGTCTAATTGCACTGTAGTATCACAGTGAGCACTAAATTTAATGATTTTTCATGAAATTGCAAGTGAATGTGTGTACTTTTCAAGGTAATACGTTTCGGAGTGCCCGTCATACCAGTGACATCAGTATCTCAGTAAAAAATGCTATACATAGACACATGGCTCATTGCGCGGACGTATACGCGTTCTTATGGTCAGATTTATGCATGCATCCTTGTGTTCAACACCATTCAGACGTCGATTTAACACCCTTCGTTGAGCAACTTCACACCTTATGTGTGGTATACACCCTTATGATAGGGTGTTTTTAACAAAATGGGTGCTAAAAGGGTGTGCATGGGGGTGTAAATGCGGAAAACACCCATTTTAACACCCTTAAGAGTGTAAAAATGTTTAGTGTGCGCGCTCTCGACGGTGACGTCATCTCACGTGGACACTCAAGCCTCGTTAAAAGACGACGCACCAGAGGAATCAACCAGTGGGCTCGGCAGCAGCACAGCAAGCAATATGCGCAGAAACCCATTCTGCTTCTTGGTGCAGGTTTTCGCTGCTCTGGTAGCCCGGGCCGGCGCTGTGCACTTGCGCACATTATGGACTTGGCGCCCATCACATAGGCGACGGCGTGCACCTGCAATTATCGGTCAACGACTGGCGACAGATCAACCACCTCATCGAGACACCGTTCACAGTTTCGGCGCCTGCGCTCTCGACGGTGACGTCATCTCACGTGGACACTCAAGTCTCGTTAAAAGACGACGCACCAGAGGAATCAACCAGTGGGCTCGGCAGCAGTACAGCAAGCAATATGCTCAGAAACCCATTCTGCTTCCTGGTGCAGGTTTTCGCTTCTCTGGTAGCCCGGCCGGCGCTGTGCACTTGCGCACATTATGGACTTGGCGCCCATCAGATAGGCGACGGCGTGCACCTGCAATTATCGGTCAACGACTGGCGACAGATCAACCACCTCATCGAGACACCGTTCACAGTTTCGGCGCCTGCGCTCTCGACGGTGACGTCATCTCACGTGGACACTCAAGCCTCGTTAAAAGACGACGCAACAGAGGAATTAACCAGTGGGCACGGCAGCAGCACAGCAAGCAATATGCTTAGAAACCCATTCTACTTCTTGGTGCAGGTTTTCGCTGCTCTGGTAGTCCGGCCGTCGCTGTGCACTTGCGCACATTATGGACTTGGCGCCGATCACATAGGCGACGGCGTGCACCTGCAATTATCGGTCAACGACTGGCGACAGATCAACCACCTCATCGAGATACCGTTAACAGTTTCGACGCCTGCGCTCTCGACGGTTACGTCATCTCACGTGGACACTCGTTAAAAGACGACGCACCAGAGGAATCAACCAGTGGGCTCGGCAGCAGCGCAGCAAGCAATGTGCTCAGAAACCCATCCTGCTTCTTGGTGCAGATTATTCAATATCTTCCTGCAAAATGTTATCGCAGTAATAACCGCTTCTTCGTGCTGCTGCTGTGCCCAATCAGTGTAAATAGTGCTGTGACAGCTTTGTTACCTTTCTAAATGAATCTTTTGACATGTGGCGATATTGAGTCATACCCTGGCCCAACGGAAAAGTAAATGTTGTCGCAACTTCTATCTGGCCAAAGTAGCATGACAGCCTCTATCAATGATGTATTGTCTAAACAGAGTAGAATTGAAAAAGATATCGCTGATTTAAAAGAGCGCATGCTCAGTTTAGAAACTCACCTGAGCACTTTAAGCTCATTGAAAAATGATGTCATTAATGTCAAGACAACAGTCACCGATTTGGAAATGAACGTCTCCAGTCTGCTATGTAAAGTAGATGAACTGGAATACAGAGGTAGAAGAAACAATTTGATCATGTACGGCCTAATGCGCAAGAGGGGGAGACAAACGGCAGCCTCTTGAATATGATCAAAGAAGATATTTTTAAGGAAAGGCTGGGACTTACTATTAATAATGTGGAAAGATGTCATAGGCTAGGAAGGAAAAAAGAAAAAGCACGCCCCGTGATCTTCAGGTTTTTGGACTATCGCGATAAAAGTTCAGTGCTAAAAGAGTGCAGAAAGCTTAAAGGGACCACGGTTTCTATAAGAGAGTACTTTTCTTTGAAAGTTCGGGAGCTAAGAATGAAATTATGGCAAAGCTCGCAACAGGAACGTGATCAAGGCTCCAAAGTTAAACTAGTTTTTGATAAATGCAGCATAGAGTGTGAGATGTTTGTGTGGGATGTGGAAAAGGACAAACGCTGCGAGCTAAAAAGAAGGAGCAACTGACATCCTAGCCGTTGCCAGTCACCATCTTAAATCTTAACTGCCGCAGCGTTGTCAACAAAGCAGAACAGCTTGAAGGCATCCTTTGCTCGCTTGACCCCGATATCGCCGTATTGATGGAAACCTGGCTAAATGAAGATATATACGATAGCGAATTTGTCCCGATAAACTACAGAGTAATGCGCAAAGACCGCGATAGAAGACGAGGGCACGTAGCCATTTTTTTTAAACATTCCCTTCAAGTTTTCGGAATACCAGACACCCCGGGAGTAGAAAGCGTTTTCTGCAACTTCTGTATTAACGATATCAAATACATTCTTGGTGCCGTATACAGGCCCCCTAACTCCACTGTTGCATACTTGGAATCCTTGAGAGAATACATGTACACCCATTTAAGACAAGCAGATAAACTAATCTTAACCGGTGATTTTAACCTGCCGAATGTTGACTGGAGCTCATTCTCGTCACGCTCCACCACAAATATTGATAGTGAAATGATTGATGTTGCTATTAATTTCGATTTATTACAGGCAGTTAAGGAATTCACTGGAATCCACACTGATTCAAAAGCAGTTCTCGATCTATTTTTTGTAAGCGGAAATATACAAGGTGATGTCTCATGTATGGTCACAGACGGCATTTCAGATTACCAAGCAGGGGCATTATCGCTGCAATCTGCCCCTCGCAGTAAAAATGACAAGATTCAGTATTACCCGAACTTTTCTCATGCAGGTGACGAGTCTGTAATCGATACACTTGCATTTTCATCTGGATGACTTTAAAAATAACACTGCTAGCATGAACGATCTGTGGCTTTTATTTAAACATATTATTTACAACTGTGTGCAACAGTTCGTTCCAAAGATTGCGAGGAGGACCGCGCGTTGGCATCCCTGGATTTCCCGGGAGACGTTGCACCAGCAACGCAAGCTCAAACGGCTTGAAAATCGTGCAAAAAATAAAACTTGCTCAAATTCCGGAAGGCCCATTGAGGAAGCGTCAAATAATTTTAAAACCAATGATCATAATTGGTAAACAGAGTTACTTTAATGTACAGCTTCCTAGTTTTATGAAGACGTCTCCAGGGAGATTCTGGAGGACGATCACTCATTCTTCCTCGCTTTCCGATAGGTTCATAATAGACGGCAAAAGTGTACACGATGAGCAGGTTGATTGTTCTGCTTTTAACAATCATTTCAGCAGTGTATTTACAGGGGATGATGGTTATCTGCCTTCTTTTTACATAGATTTCGCTTCCATTCCTGATATTGTTATTTCTGAGCATGGTATTTGTCACTTACTTTTAAAAATAGATGAAAAGAAATCCCCCGGTCTAGATGGTATACCAAATGCCTTCTTAAAACTCTATGCCGAGTGCATGTTGTGCGAAGTACTTGGAAATATTGTTTAGTAAATCGCTTCAGGACGGCATACTTACGGATGACTGGAAAACCGCAATAATCCAACCCTTGCATAAATTGGGAAACAAGAATTGCATAAAAAACTATCGACCAATATCTCTGACTTCGACGACATGCAAAATTTTCGAACACATTATCTATAAGCATGTAATTGGTTTTCTTGATCACTGCGTGTTGACGAACGCTCAGCACGGATTTTGGCGGGGCTTTTGCGCAAACACTCAGTTAGTATAAACAATTCATGATTTTGCCAACACTATAAATAAATGAAAACAAACCGACGCTATAGTCATGGATTTCAGTAAAGCGTTCGACAAAGTAGCCCACAGCAAATTACTTCACAAATTGAGTTTTATACTTAGAAATGATAAACATATAAAATGGATACAAGCGTGCCTAACCAACCGCTCCCAATTTGTTAGGATAAACCAGACTTCCTCTGACACATTACCTGTTGTTTCTGGCGTTCCACAGAGATCCGTGCTGGGTCGTCATTTTTTCTTGCTTTATATAAATGACATTGTGAATAATCTATCAGTCAAAATTAAACTTTACGCGGATGATTGTATAATATATGACGAAATTGATTCCCCCCCCCCCGAGATCAAATCAGGCTAACTAGTGATTTTGGCAAAATAGTTGCATGGTGCCATCAATGGCAAATGTCTATTACCTATGAAAAAAACCGTCTTTGTGAAAATAACACTAAAGAAAAAGCCATTTATTTTTTACTATTTTGCGAACAACACTTATATCCCCGAAGTATCTCACTATAAATATCTCGGTGTACGCATATCTCACAATATTTCCTGTAAAAACATACTGACACTGTTGGGGCTAATTGTCTTCGCAAATTGTTCACCCTAAGGCGGTCGTCAAAATTCTCGACACCTGCTGTCCGCCTTCTGGCATATAATGCAATAGTTCGACCTACTTTAGAGCATACAATAATCATCTGGGACCCCTACACAAAAACAAATATTGAAAAATTAGAACGCATTTAAAAGAAAGCTGTCCGATTTATCTACAATTCTTACGGTCGAACTACTATAACAGATCTCCTTAAACGTAGTGGCTTCTCTTTGATTACAGAACGAAATCGTGTTTCCCGATTAAAATTCTTTTTTCAGCTAGTGAATGGCCACTACCGTATTGATACTTCGCACATTTTAACACCTGTAACTGGTTATGCTTCCCGTCATAAACATCCCCAAGCAGTAGCCCCGTTAACGCCGCATAACAACTGCTGCAAATACTCTTATTTTCCAAGAACAATAGTTGATTGGAATAAACTTTCTGGCGAAGTCGTTACACTAAATTCTTTATCCCTTTTTCAGGCGCGCCTGCATTCTTGACTCTGTCGCAGATAGTTTATTTGCTTCCTTTTGCTTGCATTCTGTCCTTTTGTCATGTTGAATTCGAGCGTCGGCAAGATTGCTTGTAATGTATGTTTGTATGAGTGTATTTGTATGTTCCCACCCTGCTAAGAGCTTGTAAAAGATCGCAGTATCTATAAATAAATAAATAAATACAATGAATAAATATTTACCGAACCAAACTGCACGCTATGCAACACGAATGCATGACTTATCGTTCCAATGTATTCTACAGAATAATGTGCCTGCGGCTCCTATTCAAAGCAGATTCAGAATCTGCACGGGACACGTCATTGTGCGTGCAATTTGTACCACGCAATCGTTTTCCCGCCGTCGTTTTGCTGGCCAAGTGGTTCAAATTATGGGTCTCGTGAAGCAAACAGTGAAACGCAGAGTACAATTGATATAGAGGAAACCTCGCGCAGCCTTATTGGAGGTCACTGTAAAGCTCACTGTAAACACTGCGTCTCATTGCATATATCGTGCACATTGTACATAGACAGAGCTGCTTCTCCCGCAGAGGCAATTTACTTAGAATCGTGTACACAACGCAGTCCCGGTTTGCATGGTAACCACGGGGGTCGTTTAATTTTGGCTTTCGATGCCGGCTAAAAAGCTTAGCGCTGCGCCGTCACGCCAGCTTATAGCTAGGCCTTCAGAAGCGCATCAACTTCGCGCTTGGTTCGTCGTCTTCGTCGCTCGCCATGTCGAGGCCCTCGTCGCTGTCTTCTTCCACGTTGCTAGCTCTGACGTCGTCTGCATGCTCGACGACGAGCTCGCCAAGCAGGCAGGAGTTGGCGGCGCAGGACTCGAAGGCGGCCCCAATCTCTTCGAGTGTCGCATCGCCGCTCAGATCTCGCACTGTGTACTTCCTGTAAAAGACAACGCCTTTTAACACCAAGCATTATTTGACTCATCCAAGCACTTTACGGTAGATAGGCAGGTCTCGCCTCGTCTTATCAAAACATTCATGCAAAAACTGACTTGTCTAAGTAAGCATTGTGCCACTTGCTCACTGCCACGAAGCCTGGAGTCAATCTGAAGTGGAAGACACACGGTCCGATTCAACGTCCGATGCGGCCTCCAACGCGCTGGAATGGCAGCCGGAACCGAGGCGTTTTGCCGGGCTGATGCGCCCGATCGGACGCCCGGCATGCGACAAATTGGGCGGGTTTCCATGGTCCAACGCGTCCGACAGCCGCACTGTCGTTTAACCGCAGCCAATGACAGCGTGACTGGCGTATGACGTTCTGTGACGTTCCCTCCACAGAGGCGGTGCTGGCGGGCTGACTTCTCGCCAGTTCTTTATTTTTTTTTCTTGCCGGCTACAGTTTGTTTCCGACACGAAATAGTTACACATTCTACAAAATTATCTCGAACGTGCGCCTGGCCTGCAAAGCAGTGCCTGGTACACGAGCAGCTAGTACTGACTAGATCGGGAGCCGCGATGCGAGGGCATTTCACAGGTAGACACCCACCGTCTGAGCGAGGCTGCTCACTTGGCTTGCACTTTTGGCTTTCGCACCGACGGCATCAAGTAAACCAAGTGTATTCAATTACATCAATACTTCTTTTTGGGCGAGTTGGTACATGTTGAAACTTTGGGTCATTACGGGTGACCTAAATGTACAGTTTTAATCGTGTTGGCAAAAAAAAATGCACCGACGATTACGATACTCCCTAATGCGAAATTTGAGCGCAGCTGTCTACGTCTTTTTATTTCGCGATATTTGGCTGCCGCGTCAGTCTCGTGCGGAACGATGCAAAGGGAGCGAAGTGTGGCACGAATGCATCGCTAATCGGGAGATCGGAAGAGGCAGCGCGTGGGTGACGCGTGGGCGCGATTCACAGCAGCCGCCGCACACAGACCTCCGCTCATGCAGCGCTTTGTTTCCCTAAATGGCATCGTTGGCACCATTGGTGAACAGACGGCGCTCTGGAGCCATCTCGTAGCCATCGTCGCCGCGGAGCACGGCTTGCGCGGCACTGCGCTTTTCTTCTCACGTTTTCGCCATACCCTCCTCCTCCGCGCGCTCTCCTCCTTATCGCCGTCTTTCATCCCCCGCTGCGCTCCTTGTTCGCTCTTTCATCCTTCGCGGTGCTCGTTTCCTCGGTTAGGAGGGACACCGACGGCCGATGCTCACCGCAAAAACGGGCGCCTAAAGGCCGGGATACATGAAGTGAACTTTCACGGCGAACTTGGCACGGCAGGAATTGACGTGGTCAGACGACGCAAATCGTTCACTGCCATCGCATACAAGGTGGGAAAAAGAGACGGACGCCGCCGCGCGCTCGCCGCGTATCTGCCAGCGTTGCCACACTATTTGACTGAGTTATTGAAAAATAATTGCAAGTAGGTAGGTTTTTATTGTATTGTTTGTGTTAATGGCTAAGCGACTTGTAAAAAAGTTTCATAGAGGCGCTTATGAACGATTTCCACACATTTCGTTGAGCTGTAAGCATTCTAGCGGGCTGGCTTAGCGTCGTCTGGCTGCGTTCAGCGGTAGTAGCGCGGAGCGCAGACGTTGCACAAGTTTTTGTGGTTGTCCAATAGCGACGTTAGTTCACTTTTTTGTTTAAGAACACATTGTGGTCATTTATGTTTACTTAAGTTTCAGTTCCTGTTTTAAAGCCTCCACCAACAACTAGCGTTTAGTACTGCAGCCGGAGAGGAAAGAATTATCAAAATTTGGCGTGAAATGAGCCTGTCAGCGGCTCTCGTTCTCGATGTCTCAGGCAATCCATGCGCCGTCAGGGCCTACACAAATGCAAATAGCCAGAAGACTAGGCATCGTCGGCTTCTAACTATAAATCTGCCATCCCTCTTTTCCCTCAGGGCACTCGAGCAGAAGGAACTTTTGGTTCTAGAAGAGCAGGGGTGATTTCTAACCGAAGAAGCAAAGAACCAAACTTTACGAGCACGCGCGCTGACAGCGAAAAAAAAAAAAGCGGTTTCTCGTTCGCGGAGCGAACGAGAAACCGCTTCGTCTGCTATTACCAAATCTCATGGGAAACAATTCATTGAGTCGAAAACCCCAACACCCACGACGAAAGTGAACTTGCTAAAATGAGGAGATGTGATTCAAGAAATCGGAACCGATTTTTAAAAAGCCGAGCTGTTTAACAGAAAATGTGGGCCGATCCTGGCGGTAGTGCAGAAAGGGTCCAAGTGCAATGACACATACTGAACTAGCAAAGCTGAGCCTAGCTTAGGCTAGGTAAGCATGGTTGGGACAGCTTAAACTTAGGCAGTCATCAATATCCAATCAATAGCTAATCTCTAATCGATGAATAATCAATAAATTTCGGAAAATGCGGGGGATGACTTGGTAGTGCTTAGCCTAGCCCAAATACGTGGCCAATACCTTGCGATAGCCAATTAATAGTTAATGGGTAATGAATCAATAATCAATAAATTGCGGGAAATGCTGATGATGATACGGTAGTGCTTAGCCTAGACCAAATACGTGGCCAATACCTTGTGATAGCCAATCTATAGCCAATCAATAACTAATCGGTAATAGATAAATAATCAATTAATTCCGGGAAATGCTGGGTATGAATTGGTAGGGCTTAGCCTAGCCCAAAAGCCAGTACCCATCAGCTCCGCTGTCTCTTTAGCGTTGCGCCTCCAGTGCAAGCTACGCTAATATTTTAGACTTCAATGATGTACTATTTGGCTCCACCGGGTTTAATGTTTTTGACGTTGTAAATATGGGCAAAGTTTACCTTTTATGTCACTTTCCCCTGTATTACAAGTAATAATCCACACTAACGCAGAATAAAGGTTTTAAACAGGATATTTCACGGTAATTCCAATTGTGAAAGGGATGGTAAGAAAACAGCAACGCACTTATAATTATTTTTTGTTTCGTGAGCACCTCACTTAAGGTTGTAGCCCGAAAATAAGTATACATAAATTTTTGCTATCATTCTCATGCTCTCAAACATTTAATACTTTCAATACATTCAACGGAGAGAGCCCGAAAGTGCGCGGCCAAACCCCCGCATTCCGTCGTTTCAGCGCGGTCGCGCGACGCACTCCGATGGAAGCACCAGCCAAAAAAACTGTGGCTCCCATCCACGCTGTGAAGGTGGTTGGACAGCGAAGATGTAAACAAGACCGACAACGATTACCCATTGTGACGTCACTTGAATTCACACACGTGGCTCTACAAAGAGTGAAACCAGAGACGAGTGAAATGTACTTAACCACACCCTTGATTACTTCACAATGACATTATATTTAAGCTGTTCTTCTGGCGTCTTTACTTTCCGTGGTCTACCCATGGTAGCCTGGAATCAACTGAATGAGTTGCTAGAGCGTGATAGGGTGGCTAGAATTTGGAGGTGTCAAAAGCGCGGCGCGTTTCCCTTGCCAGGCAGGGTCCCTCGGCGCGCCGCTGCCGCTAGGGGCGCTGCTGCATGGGACGCGGCACACACTAATTTTTGAAAAATAAAAATAATGAGAGGTATACAAAAATGCTAGATAAAGAACATGTATAGTATACCTGATTAAATCAAGCAGGCTAGGTGACTATTTGTCGCCGCCCCGTTTCAAAGGGGACGCCAATAAATCATCATCATCATCAGCATCGGCACTGTGCCGCCATCGCCGTCGCACATTCCCTGTAGGATAAAGGCGGCGGTGTCACGGGGTTGCTGCTGCATCGTTTTTCTTTAACGTGATTTTTATTTTACGCGTATCATGCATTTGTGAGCTGTAGTAAAGATGCCCTATAAAACGAAGAAGAAAACTGAACGCTGGTGCTTCGTTCCTGGCTGTAACCCGGGGTACCGGTCGTTCGCCGAAAAGTATCATTGTTCCGAGCACCGGCGTGCAAAGACGTATTTCAAAAGTGGGCTCGTGCTATACCGAGAGCTGACAGGCAACTCCAAAAAATTCAGCTGTATGCGAGAAGCATTTCGACGCAAGATACGTACGTGCTTAAATGTCTGGTTGGCCTCGTACGCTTAAACATCCGTGTACGGGCCATCACAGTGCGAAAACTGAACTCAGCCTTCGTATCAGAGTTTGCGTTTTGAAAGAGTTCGCAGCTTTAGTTAGTGCGGCATATCAGACTGTGTTGTAACGAATTTATTTCTTTCAACAGGTTCATACTGCGAGACTTTCAACATAATATAAACGAGAATGTTGTCGTTGTGCCACGGGATGCCCCTTCAATTGCAAAAGACGCGGTGCCGACCGAAGTACTTGAGCAAGAAAGTACCGCAAAAGGTGAGGAACAGATGCGGAATTCCATTCAAGAAAAGTGGCGGGGGAGCAAGCCTGCAGGTGGAAGACACGATAAATGCTTGTCAAGAGGAAACGCCGCCCAGTTCCTGTTTCTTCAGTTCCTTAAAGACCGCGCTTCGTTGTCCAACCGCGCTCTGGTCTTTGCAAGCATTCGAAAATCAGAATGTCCTTGCTTATCAAACGGCAGAGTTCGTCAGTGAGGACCTGTTGAGGTATCTGACGGAGAAAGTGGGGTTCAGGTATCTCATGACTGCCCACCTAAGCCAAGATTGTCTTGAGCGGTCTTTTGGGATTGTTAGGCAGGCAGGGGGTCATCACCGTACGCCCGCCCAGTTTGTGGTAATGATTTCTTTAGCACAGCTCGCCGAGTCTGTTGCAGACATGTGGCGAAAGATTGGGCAGGCATCACAGGTCGGCTGCAGTGAGCATGCGTTCACACTAACTGTTGTTCGCTTTTATTGCTTAACGCGGGCTCATTTCTTCTTGAATGGAGTCGACCAAAAGGAGGCCGACAAAAGAAAGCCAAGCGAGTTAAGCCCTGTGTTCTGTAGATTGATTTGTGCTGCAAACTTCAAATAAACTTGTTCCTGCATGAATGTGTTCATTTTTTCTTTGTGCAGAGAAAATGTATACACAATTTTGAGACCGGCAGCCAGTGGCTTGTAACGGGTCTAAATAGATGTTTCTGCAAAGGAGCAGGCAACCTTTTAACAATAAGAATAATAATTAAAAACTGGTTTGAATTAGTTGCAGCGATTCATAATTGTGATGGGAAAGACTGCAAGACACTAAAGTACTTTTAAATTAATATTAATGCTAAGCTGCTATCTGAAAAAGTTATGAATAGAATGTGGAATAAAGCTTTTTCCTGAGGTAAACGTTTGGTTAATTTCTCTGTAGCTGCAACTATAATGCATAAAGCTAATTTATCCTTTCATTTCCACTATTGATGAGTTATTTTTTCAGTGGATCATGGTTCCGCAAAGAAAAAAAGAAGGTGGTGCATTCAACCCTTGGCCAAATGTTTACATTGCGGAATGAAGAGAAAGTTGTGACATTTCTGCACCTGAAAGGAAGAGAGAGAGAATGAACATCTTTATTATGCAAATGCAGCTTCGGAGAGGCGTCCTCATTCCCGAATGCCTTGAGCTTGGGCCGCGTCCTGGGCCCTCGCAATCAGCCGTTGCTGATCTGAAAGGAGGAGCCTAACACGATCTGAATGTGTGCAGCTCTCTGATATACTTTCGCTTCTAAATCAGATGCTCTTGTGCCACGCCAAACCGGTTCAAATCAAATCCCAGTTTCTCGTTGGTGCGCGCCACGTCCGACTCCGATTCCCTCTCGACGCGCATGCTTTCGCGGGCGTTAGAGAAGACGAACAAGCTGCACGATTAGTGTGTGCCATATGTTAGTGCACAAGCTCTGAAAAAAAGAGCACCTAATACTCAAAACTGGTGCGAGCAATGTAGCGCGATTCGTCGGGCGCGAGCAGCGCTACGCCGTCTGCTCCACCCTTACGGCGACCCTGCGTACAGAGCCCCTTGCGGCACCGGCGCGCTTTGGGGACCGGTATCCGCGGCCGCTTTTCACACCTCCCAATTCTAGCCACCCTAACCGTGGTGACGTCTCTACGTGATTTCTATGCTGTTGTGTACTTTTCCACTCGGAGTACACAGTAAAATAATTTACATCCTTGATTGTGAGAATTGCGAACCATAACACCCTCGAAGGGTGTTTTCGTTCAAGAAACATCCCATCAACATGCCATTTTTTGAAGCATAGGGTAGTTGGAGATGTCACAGCACCGTTACACCCACCATAAGGGTGTACTTACTGAGAAAATTGGGCGAGGGTGTAGGGGTGTTTTAATTTATTTTTACTACATTCAGAAAGAAACAGTTGTACGAAGAGAAAGCGTGTGCCACGGCACTACATACCAGTGGCAGATCCAGAAGGGGGCCCTCCCCTACCCCCACCCCTTCTGCCCGAGGCGTGTCGGGTCTTCAAAGCTGACAAAACTCGTGCTAAGTGTCCCCCTCCGTTTCACTGTATGTTTTGACGAGCCCCCATCATTTTAAGAATGTGTTGCTAAAAACCTGTTGCTTAAGCACTATTGTCTGTTATGTCATAGAAAGCTAGGTGGCACACAGTTGTCAAATGTCTTCTTGCACAATTAATTATATTCCGCGGAATCCAAAAGCGCACACATATATTTATAGTATTGAATTCTTAACCAAAAGAAAAGTGTTCAAAACGCTTTCAGAAGGGAACAATTTGTGCAGCTCTTACTTTTTCAACGCCAGGAATTTAGCAAAATGAATAGGCCAGGTGACAGCATGCGGTTTAGCGCGCCGCGATTGCTCCAAAGCAATGCTGTTGTCTAGCTTTCTCTCAAAACACAACAGAAGAGGTAGAAAAAGGTGTGTCGAAGCATTGAATATATTCGCCAACGAGGACAAAAGATACCCCGAGAGTGGACGTCCCGACCCCACCGGACATTCTTTTGTCGAGGCAATGATCCCAACCTTTTCAGAAAGTGCCATGTAAAGCGCTCTTGGTTTCGCATTCCCGTCAACTTACGAAGCTGACTGTGCAAAAAGCAATAAGTTAGTAGTGGTAAGAAAGAAAAGTTCTGTTGGCTTATAAACGCCTGAACACCGGCCAGTACGGAGTGAGCAAAAAGAAAGGGAGAAGAATGTGAGAAGGCATAGAGAACCAGCGTACTGCATACACTATTTACAATATTGACTATAGTAGCGCAATTCACCCAAATATTTCTCAAGTTGCAGACAATATAAATACATGCCTGAATAGCACATTGAGCCAATCATTGTAGATAGAATGAGATTCCAGAAATTTGTGGGGAGCTTGCTGGCCCGATATTTCTTCACGGGGCCAGTGTTGAGGCAACGCCTCCTAAATAAACTAGGAGGCGTTGGTTGAGGCATTGTTAACGTGTGCACGCAATCCCCCGCCTGCGAAGTATGTTCGCGATGTCTGGCATACGTGTGCGAGACTCGCGCCTCTTCCCTGGGGAGACGGGAATCACGGGCGCGCAAACTGAGCACGGGAAATTATAACCTTATAGTATGAAATTGCGCTCTGTCGAAACACCAGAGCTCTGGATGACACGTTACAGTGGGAACAATAGCGGTCTGCGCTCTCTTCTTCTTTTTTGTTTTTTTTATTGCGATAGCAATTATATGGACACTTCAACCGGATTTCTGCCGTCGGCGTCGCCGTCGCCGTCGCCGTCGCCGTGAGGTTCCGTATAGATAAAATCTTCGCCGCGCGCCGTATGCCCCAGCGGAAGCGTGCGGGGACGCGCGCTATCACGGAGAGCGAACGCACTCAATCTCCCACGCGCAAGCAAGGAAGCGGAAAGCCAGCGCCGGAGGGAGCAGGGGGGGGGGGGGGGGGGGGCACTTGTCTGCCAACAACCGCGCTCGTCGCTCGTCCGCACAGTCTCTTATCTCTCCCACGCGCACGCAAGGCAGCGGGAAGCCAGCGCCGGAGGGAGCGGGAGGGGGGGGGGGGGGGGGCGCACTTCTACGCTGCCAACAACCGCGCTCGTCGTTCGTTCTACCGCACCGTCTCTTATCTCCACACGGCTCTGACCTTTATTTCGCCGCTCAGTTTCCGTTGAAGCGATAGACCGCACGTACCTTCGCCCGCTGCCAGCGTTTTGACAGTCGTTGGCTGCAGTCATTCAGTGTGATCTATTCATGTTTGTTTGTGCGCGCTCACACCACGCTTGTTCATTCAGTTAGTAATAGTCGGGCCACATTTTCCAACGCACGCTACACATGCAATGCCGCCCAGATCGGCAGTGCAGCACTACAGGTGTGTCCCTTCGCACGCGCTGCCCACGGTAAGCGCTTCTCATCAACACCACCGTTTCACACGCGCCTTCTCGTGGTCATCGAGTCTCTCTTCATGTCGGTCTACTTACGCCGCAGCACACCTGCTTACTTAATCAGCTCATGTTTACTACAATTCATATTGCTACCAAGGCCGCTCACCTTACTTCGTATGACATTGCTGTGTTGCTATCGCATTCATTGATTCGCCCTTAGGGCGAAACTGTGACATTTTTTTTACTGGTAGCAATACGTTTCCTGTCGGTAGGGAGGAGCTGCCCGATGAAACCTACGTGTCTTGGGAGGATCGCACGTAAGAGGTATACGTATTTTGTGGACGAGAGTTTTGGCCCATGTTTCCCTACGTTTGAAAAGCTGATGTGCATGCACAGTGGTTGGCATTTTTAGAGTTATCCATATCCAGAGAGGAAGAGGGAGCACAAATGTTTTTCGCGAATCACTCTATTTCAGTCATCAGAATTCCCACACTTTGCCAAGAAAGAATTAATCTATTGTTGCCATTCAGTAGTCTTTACCCCAGCCGAATACTCGGAAAGCAGATGGGTTTGGCGATAGTAGAGGCGAAGCCTTTAAATGGAAACAATGCTAAACACTTATTTACCGCATGCACATAACATTTCGCTTGTGAATATGCCTTCCTCATTACCTGTCATACTGGTATTCAATGTTACCGTAATAAGAGAAGGACCGACATAAGATCATAACGACAACTCACGGTGCTGTCCACCATGGTAAGTCGTTATTATATTTGTTCTTTCGTTTTAGCGATCATCAGCCCCGCTCGCTGAACTGGTCTAAAAAAACAAAGAAAAACAAAAAACAGGGGAAGGATGGGGGCACCGGATGTGCTCCTGCTGCGCACTTATGACCCCACACAAAGAAAGAAAGGCTTTTCGTACATGAAAACCTAAGGTTGTCGTGTACATGCGAAATTTCTCGGTTTCGCCCATGTTTCCCTATGTTTGAAAAGCTGATGTGCATGTACTTCTATCTCTGCAGTTTGTCCAAGGTAGTTACAGTTTTACTGAGCACACCAGTTCAGAAACATGCGCATTGTGAACTCCTCAAAAATGCCACTTAGAGCTTTTTCTTTTTCTCTCTCTCTCTCTCGGTGGATAAAAGAAAAGACAGACGCGTAAGCATCTCAGCATCTTATACAATCAGAAAGGGTCGTTCTGCTTACACATATACGGCCAAGCTGAAAAAACAAAACAAAAAAAAAGACTCATTCACTTATTCATTATATATAGTTATACGACGCATATTTCATTTCATATCAGCTATTGTTTGTCGCAAGCATGTAATATAGCTTAGAGGTAGTATAGAATCAATAGCTTAGCAAGGAATATACGCACGTAGTGTAAAATATTTGTTTTTACGCTTTCAAAGCGAAACCGAAATCGCAATAACTATCACCGACGGGCGTCGCTGCTGAGTCTCGTGGCGGGTGCATGTGCCATGTGTGTGTGTTCTCTCCGTGACGGTCTTGACTTGTAATTCGATTGTTTTTGGCTCCGTTTAGTTACAGCACCTCGTTTTATGTACTGTCGCAATCTTTTTGAGGGTGAACACGGGAATGCATGGCCTTCTGAGCTCACAGCGCGGTTCAGCGGCTGCAACGAGAAGCATTGCTCATGTGCAGTGTGTCCGGCGTGCGCTAATTCTCCCGCCACGCGCATTGCGTCACGCAAGCAAGTGCGTGTCGTCTGCTGCGCGCGTACCGCAATAAGGTAGCCGTATGGTTCGGGATTGGTGACGATCATTCCGCAGCCGTGGCCTAGTGGTAGAACGCCCGCCTCGGCTGCGGGAGGCTGTGGGTTTGATTCCCACCGCCGCCGGGCACCCACTGGTTCAAAAGGGTACAAGCGTACCCCGGCCTGGCGTTCGGCTTCCTTCAGGGGTGATACGCTTGGGAAAGGAGCCTGCACCCTGAATTCCCGTCGAAACCAACGACGGGAATTCAACGAACTTCTCATTACGCTTCCCACGATGCATCAATAAACTTGAAAATATATATAATGTTTTGTGGGCGTTCTCACGATCACTGTTGATCTGTAGCCAGGCCACGCATGCTCATGACACTTGTGGGCGTACTTAAGAAGCGGCTTCGTCTTTGAGGAGCATATATATATTCTTGCACATTACCGCATCTGTCAGAGCAGCAACTGAATTTCAGCATGACCCGCGTTCCCGAAGAAGAGAGGTGGAAAATCGTACAATATTCGCTCAAGGGATATTCACAGCGTGCACAGGCCGCTAAAAACCGTCAACAGGATTATTGAGGCATTCAGCAAGGAAGGCCGACTCTGTGATGCCCCACACAGGCGTCGACCAAAGGCAACGACGGAGGATGAACACGCGCTTATGGTAGCTGCTGTCGTCGAGAACCCGTTCCAGTCCGCGAGGCAAGTGCGGGAGCAGCTAGATGTGGACGCTTCTCTTGCTACGGTCCGGCGACGCCTCCGGAGTGCTGGACTGCGAAATTCTGTAGCATGGCGGGTGAAGCTGCAACGGCGTGATGGTGCAGCTCCCGATCTTCACTGGGTTGCCGCCACAGTTCCTCGGCTGGCGTAGACTGCCAAGCCAAAGCAGCAGTGGTTGGCTGCTCCGTGTTTAGATGATGTGGTGGAGGACCCGGGAGGGCAAGATGCGACACTTAAGGCTGGAGCGCCTTAAGGCGCTGGGCTTTCGTTGACTGCGCCATTGTAATGCCCACTAACGGAGACACAGAGACAACACCCATTCCTGGGCCGGCTGTTCTATTCTCTGCCTCGTCGTCTACCTCCTCCGAGCGCCCTCTATGCGATATTGTTACATAACGTTTATTTAGGGAGTATTGCTATATACACGGTTTAGACAAGCAGTGGCAACGGATTCACGGCTGTCGCGCGCTTCTGGCTACTTCTCGCCGTCGTCTTTATCCGACCGACAGTAGCAGCCCCTTCACTGTCTCGTGGCCCTTCCCCCCGGGGCGAGAGCGCCGAACCGGTCTCGCCCCGTGCGTAACGGACCAGAGGGCCCAGTTACGTACGGCTTAAGTCTCGCAACGTACACGATAGCAGAGGGCGGTGGCGTAGACGGCACTGGCGCGGTGACGGGCTCGATCTCACACGTAACGTCGGTGACTTGACGTAAGGACCATCGCAGCGGGACAATATCTTTTCGGAGAGACCGATGCGGCGGGACGGAGACCACAACAGCACGAGAGCGCCTGGGGAGTAAGAAACGTCTCTGTGGCGACTATCATACAGAGCTTTTTGGGAAGCCTGAGATTCTGTGAGCCGTTCACGAGCGATCTGGCGAGCTGTGTCGGTGCGCGCTATGGCGTCGCGAACGTACGTGGTGGTTGAGCTGACAGGAAGTAAAGTATCGAGAGGCATGGAAGGTGCGCGTCCATATAGGAGTTAAAACGGGGAGTAGCCAGTGGTGTCATGCCGGGACAAGTTGTAGGCGAAAGTAACGTACGGCAAAGTAGTGTCCCAATCGCGGTGATCGGCGGAGAAATTGAAAAATACATCAAACATCAAACATACATCAGTGGCAAAAAATACATCGGCCAAACGGGAAGGTGTATAAATGATAGGCTGCGTGAACACGCAAATAACGTGCGGACTGGAGGAGTGGGCCATCTGGCTTTCCACTGTAGAAAGCATGCATGGGTGCAGTCCCATTTATAAGCAGTGCACTGTGATAGGAAGAAGCCCAATGCAAACAACACGTGAGACCATTGAAGAGGCGAGGATCGCTAGCTTGGGGAATGCTTGTGTTAGCGCGCCTTCAATTGATCTTTCAAAAAAAGAATTAGATTTTTTAAGCAAGGTACAGAGGGTGGCGTGATGAAGATAGCATCCTAATCTGTCACTACAACAAAAAATGCTTAAAGTTTTTGACCGCGTCGGAGTTGATCTTTACGGGCCCCTGCCGAGTACTTCAGACGGCAACCACTGGGTGATTGTGGCGATAGACCATCTAACGCGTTACGCGGAAACTTCACCTTTGCCCAGCGCATCTGCGCGTGATGTCGCATGGTTCCTTCTGTGTAACATCATACTTCACCATGGAACCCCCAGAGAATTTCTCAGTGACAGAGGCCATCTGTTTCTCTCTGAGGTTATAGAAGCCCTACTCAAGGAATGCCACGTAATTCACCGAACCACTACTGCATACCACCCGCAGACTAATGGGATGACTGAGCGCTTTAACTGTACTCTTGGCGACATGTTATCCATGTACGTCGCATCTGACCAGACCAATTGGGACCGCGTTCTACCCTTCGTGACGTATGCTTACAACACCGCCACACAGACCACTGCGGGATTTTCCCCGTTCTTTCTTCTTTACGGACGCGACCCTTCCTCCACAATGGATACCATCCTCCCGTATCGCCCTGACAAAACGGAGTCTACTGTCCTGTCCGAAGCGGCTGCACACGCGGAAGAGTGCCGACAGCTCGCCCGCACATTTACTACGGAAGACCAGCAACGACAGAAGCACCGCTGGGATATTCCCGCCTCTCCTGCACCCTATGCCCCTGACTCGCTAGTCTGGCTTTGGGTTCCCGCCACCAGCCCTGGACTTTCACCGAAACTCGTTTCCAAGTACCAGGGTCCCTACCATGTGGTCAGTCAAACGTCTCCTGTGAACTACTTGATAGAACTCCTTGAGCCACCTTCAAATAAGCGCCGCCGAGGGCGCGACATCGTGCACGTTCAGCGGCTAAAGCGCTTCGACCCCCCTGTGCTATCCTGCCCGTAGGTCGCCGGGGCGGCTCCTTTTCTCCGGGGAGATAATTGTACTGAAGAAGAACGAGCAGTATGCACTGCTTCGAGAAAGACGTCGAGTTGGTCGAAGCCGTGTGCCTGTGTTGTCTGAGCAGTGTAGCCTCTCACTGCAGCGCTCTACGCTCTAATTAATTAAACTAAAGTGCCTCTCTAAAATATATATATATATATATATATATATATATATATATATATATATTGTAAAGGCATTTATTAGACACCAGCCATTTGGGCTGTCCGTTGTTTGAAGGTCCGAGCTCTAAGCACGAGCGGCGTTTCTCGAGGAAAGCGCAGGAGGGATCGACCCACTAGAAATGGCTGGAGAGCGTGACCCGCTTTGGCGTTCGTATTCTTCCTTACAATCAACCCCGGGAGCGAAGAGGGAGCCGTCGGGCGATCTAACAGCTGGTCACTAAGGCAGGGTCATAGTAGGGCTTGAGGCACTCGACGTTGACAGTGTCGCGTCCACGACGGCGCATGTCCGCAGAAGGTTCAACTGGTTCGATCACGTAGTTGACGGGAGATGTGCGTTCGACAATACGGTAGGGGCCCTCATACTTGGGCACTAGTTTGAATGAGAGACCAGGCGTAGCGGAAGGAATCGAGAGCCACACAAGCGCTCCAAGAAGGAAGGTGGGTGCAGAAGTGGTGTCACCGCGTGTGCTCTTCTGGCGCTCTTGGTCACTGGATGTAAAGACCCGTGCGAGATGTCTTGCCGTGTCAGAAATGGGCGCACATTCAGATTCATCCGGCCGGTACGGTAGAATTGTGTCGATGGTGTGCGACGTTTGCCGACCATAGAGTAAGAAAAAAGGTGAAAAGCCAGTTGTGCTCTGAGTGGCAGTCTTATACGCGTAAGTTAAAAATGGCAGAATGACGTCCCAATTATTGTGGTCGGAGGCGACGTACATAGCAAGCATGTCCCCGAGCGTACGGTTCAAGCTTTCTGGGGGTGGTACGCCGCAGTTGTGCGATGAACAACGTGGTACTCCTTGAGAATGGCTTCAACAAATTCGGACAGGAAGACACGCCCACGATCACTGAGTAGTTCCTGGGGTGGCCCATGTCGCAGGATGAATCGTAGAAGCAGGAAGGAGGCAACATCGCGCGCTGTAGCTGCCGGTAGGGCGGCTGTTTCGGCGTAGCACGTCAGGTGGTCGACGGCCACAATGGCCCAGCGATTTCCAGCCGACGTCAAGGGAACAGGCCCGTACAAATGGATGCCGACGCGTCCAAACAGCCGGGTAGGGCAAGGTTAAGGTTGCAGACCGGCTGGCGAAAGGCGGGGTGAAGATTTCCGGCGCTGGCAATCGGGACAAGAGCGAACAAACTTGTGAACGTAGCTGTACATCCCGCGCCAGTAATACCGCTGTTGAAGGCGCTGGTAAGTCTTGAAAAATCCGGAGTGTGCACACTGTGGATCAGCATGGAAAGCTGCGCATACTTCGGAACGCAGACTGCGGGGTACCAGTAACAACCACTGGCGCCCGTCGGGGTTATAATTGCGTCGGAGCAGCAGGTTTTCGCGAATGGCAAAATGACGTGCTTGGCGACGCAACGTGCGAGTGCTTGGTTGTAGAGCACTGCACGGGCCCGGACCGACCCGAAAGCCCGGGCCCGGGCCGTTCGAAGCGTTTGTCGGCGGGCTCGGGCCGGGCCCGGGCTTAAAGCCACGGACCCGGGCTCGGGCTTGAGGCCGCCGGCCCGGGCCGGAATCGGGCTTGAAGCCACGGGCCCGGGCCAGACTCGGGCCCGCTCATTGAAGGGCCTAAGTAGGCCTTCGAGCACACGCGGCCATTATGCATTGCATGGTTCAGTGCATTCTGTGCCAAGCTGAAGTGACACGTGCAAGATGACCGTCGTAATCATCATCAGCATATATTTATGTCCACTGCAGGACGAAGGCCTTTCCCTGCGATCTCCAATTAACCCTGTCTTGCGCTAGCTGATTCCAACGTGCGCCTGCGAATTTCCTAACTTCGTCACCCCATTTAGTTTTCTGCCGTCCTGGAGCTCTTCCCTTCTCTTGGTATCCATTCTGTAGCTCTAAGGGTCCATCGGTTAACCATCTTACGCATTACATGGCCGGCCCAGCTCCATTTTTTCCGCTTAATGTCAACTAGAATATCGGCTATCCCCGTGTGTTCTCAGGTCCACACCGCTGTCTTTTCTGTATATCTTATCACATGGCTATATCTTATCAAAGAAAATAATAAAACAGATTAAGTTCTCATTTTTAACAGCGGAGCTGTTTCAGCCGAGCCTAATGTGTCCGCTGAATCCAAAAATGTCGGCCAATCCTGGCAGCAGTGCAGAAAGAGTCCAAGCGCAATGGCACATACACCTGTGAACTAGCGAAGCTGAGCCTGGATAAGTCTAGCTAAGAATGGTGGGGACTAATTGCCTATCGATAGGCAATTGATAGCCAATCAATAGCTAGTCGATAATCGATCAATAAACCATAAATTTCCGAAAATGCTGGGGATGACTTGGTAGTGCTTAGCCTAGACCAAATACGTGGCCAATACCTTACGATAGCTAATCGACAGCCAATCAATAATGGATCAATAATCAATAAATTCGGATAACTTTGTAGTGCTTAGCCTAGCTCAAATAAAATACTTGGCCAATATCTTGCAATAGACAATCGATAGCCAATCAATAGCTAATCGATAATCAATCAATAATAAATAAATTCCGGGAAATGCTGGGGATGACTTGGTAGTGCTTAGTCTAGCCCAAAAGCCAGGACTAGCTAGGTGCCCATCATCTCCGCTGTCTAGCATTGCGCCGCCAGTGCAAGCTACGCTAATTTTTTTTCTTTTCCGCAAAAATGAACATTGTTTCCGCGTGAGGAAAAATAAATTATACAAAGCACCACTCCTCAAACCATTTCCATGTTACCGCTTTTGCGATCGCACTATTACCAGTGTCGATACTATGGCATTAATTTAGCGCTAAGGCCAGTTACTTTTGTGCTTCAATGCATAAAACAGCGTTTCCCTCAAAAAGTTAACTGGAACGCCCATGCATTTCGTCGGACAATTCAAAAATTAATATCTCGAAACTGGTTCACTCCTGAGAATTCGTTCCAAGTGGATACGCCTTGCGAACTCAGCGGATATAATTCGTAGATCGAAAGATGTGCCGTACAATAATTAATTAAAAAGTTAATTCGCGTAATTATGTTAAATATTCAACTAGGCGTTTTGACCATCCATTAGGACATCCACGTAAGAATTTGCTTGGAACTACATAAAACAATTAGCCTCCTTAGAGCGTAGTCGCATTAATGCGAACACAAGAAATCCTGAGATAAGCTCAATTCCATACTTCAGAACACTCTATAAGCATCAGTCGTTAATACATTACCTACCATTCACCATGAACAGATACAAAAATGGCGGTAATTTCAGTAAGAAAGAACTCAGCTGACACTTTGGTCGCTTGTAATGTATTTGATGTGATTATTATTCTGCCTTTGTGTATGGTTCGGAGTATATAATGTAAATCCTGTTTCGTTTTCTTAGCAAATGTTGATCTTGTAAAATTCAGTCTCAGGCTATCTTGTATAGCTGGTGTTGCGTTGTTTTGTATAGCTAGTATTGTTATTGTAGTGTTGTTTAAAATTAATTCTGTTAAAACTTTTTCCAATTTTGTTAACTCGCCGTGACGACAATATTCTTTGTCTTTCCGTTCATAGTTATTTCGTCTATGAGGAATTCCAGCGATTGCTGGAAATATATGTGAATTATTGTGCATGTGTGCACACTGTTTGCTTTACTATTGCCTTGCCTGGTCTTATGGGTCACGTCAAGCTACATATGTAGCTTTTAGTCCAAAATGACCGTCCAGCATGTAAACTGGACAATAAATTCATTTGATTTGATTGATTTAGTCGGACACTTTGAAAATTATTATCTCGAAACTGGTTTAGTCCTGAGAATTCGTTCCAAGTAGATACGCCTTGCGAACTCGGCGGCTATAATTCGTAGATTGAAAGATGTGCCATGAAATAATTAATTAAAACGTTAATTAGCGTAATTATGGTAATTCTTCAATTAGGCGTTTTGATTTCTCGTGGAAGTAATTGCCGCCTCATCGAGTAGTTTAGATCAAGGATTATTATATAATTGTGCTGTCTGCCACAGGCAATCTTTAAAATTTTGGTTCAGCCAAAATGAAACGCCCTGTATATTTGCATGCTAAATGACATCATAAAACCATATCGTACAAATCAAGGTAAGTGCATGCGCACCACCAGAAAAATAGTAGCACAGGCAAAGGGCCGCATTACTGTTGTTCCCGTGGGAGAAGCAAATATTTCGGCCTTTTATTGCTTATATACTGCAGCTGATTAAACCTCGAGAAGGTGAGGCTGACAGATACGGTACAATCTGTAAGTTAAAAAAAAGAATCTTTTTCTTATAGGCCGGGCCTGGTCATGCACACGCGGGCCCTAGCTAAGCTTAGTAATGAACGCTTAGCTAGGGTTAGCCGACCCGCTTAGCCGACCCGGGCCCGGGCTTGGAACCACGGGCCCGGGCCGGGCCCGAGCTGGTCTCGGTCATGTACGCCCGAGCCCGGGCCGGGCTCGGGCTTTGTATTACGGGCCCGGGCTGGGATCGGGCCTCTTAAAGCGGGCCCGGGCCGGGCTCGGGCCGAAAAATCAGGCCCGTGCAGTGCTCTACTTGGTTGTGCCGACGAACTAGAAAGCAAGTCTATAAGGGAGGCAATCCAATGCGTTGCTCAGAAGCGATGGTGTTAAGGTCGAGCGAAGAAACAATAATCTCAGATAGTGAGGAGCAGGCATTGTCAGGCCTTGTGAGAGCGCGAGAGGGCGTCGGCGTCAGAATGCGGGCGTCCGTTGCGGTACAGCACCCGGACATCGTAGTCCTGCAGGCGAAGTGCCCATCGAGCAAGACGGCCCGAGGGGTCCTTCAAGGACGACAGCCAACATAGTGCATGGTGGTCCGTGACGACGTCAAATGGACGACCATATAAATAAGGCCGGAACTCAGTTAAAGCCCAGATGATGGCCAAGCATTCTTTTTCTGTCACAGTGTAATTTGTCTCAGCTTTCGTAAGCATACGACTTGCATAAGCGACGACATATTCAGGAAACCCTTGTTTGCGTTAGGCAAGAACAGCACCGAGGCCGACGCTGCTGGCATCTGTGTGCACCTCAGTAGGAGCTGTCGGGTCGAAGTGGCGCAAAATTGGCGGAGACGTAAGTAGATGCCGGAGCTTCCTGAAAGCTTCATCGCACTGGGATGACCACGAAGTGAGGGGCCCGTTGCGTGACAGAACTTTCGTCAGGGGTGAGATGATGGCGGCGAAATTGCGAATAAAGTGTCTGAAGTACGAACACAGACCAATGAAACTGCGCAATTCTTTGACAGACGTTGGCTTAGGGAATTCGGCAACGGCCCGAAGTGTGGCTGGATCTGGGAGTATCCCATCTTTGGATACGACGTAACCGAGGATTGTCAGCTGCCGAGCAGCAAATTGGCACTTCTTTAGGTTTAGTTGTAGGCCAGCGTTTGTTAAGCACGTCAAAACACACCGTAGGCGTTGAAGGTGTGTTGTGAAGTCCGGCGCAAAAACAACAACGTCGTCAAGATAGCACAAGCATGTGTGTCACTTCAAGCCGCGCAGAACTGTGTCCATCATGCGCTCAAAAGTTGCGGGCGCATTACAAAGTCCAAAAGGCATTACGTTAAATTCGTATAAGCCGTCGGGTGTTACAAAAGCTGTCTTTGGCCGATCGGCGTCTGCCATGGATACTTGCCAGTACCCTGAGCGCAGATCGAAAGACGAAAATAATTCTGCGCCCTGTAGACTGTCAATGGCGTCATCTATTCGACGGAGAGGGTACCCGTCCTTGTGTGTGGTCTTGTTGAGGCGCCGGTAGTCGACACAGAACCGCACAGAACCATCTTTCTTCGTAACGAGGACGACAGGGGATGTCCATGCACTGTTGGAAGGTCGTATCACCTCGCGGCGAAGCATGTCGTCGACTTGTTCATTGATTACACGACGCTCTGCAGGAGATACACGATACGGTCGTTGCCGCAATGGCGGTTGCGAGCCAGTGTCGATGCGGTGCGTAACAGTGGATGTCCGGCCTAGGGAAGGTTGCCCGACATCGAAAGAAGAACGAAATTCTTCTAAGAGGCACAAAAGTTGAGATCGCTGGACCGGCGTAAGGTCATCGGCGATAGAAGAACCGAACACATCACTGGACGGTCCCTCACATGTAGAAAGAGCAGTGAGCGCACTGAAACTAGCACAGCATTGGTCATCGGGGAGGTCTATAACTTGCACGTCTTCGATCGCTTGTACATGGCCGAGACATTGCCCTCGGAGCAGCATCACAGAGTATGGAAACGGGTTGCAAACGAAAATGGTGCTGTAGCCCTGTTTGATGGCCACTGTCACAAAAGGTAGCAGCAGGCCTGTCCGGGTGAGAAAGCGGTCAGATGGAGACAGTAGCGCAACAGCGTCGGAGAGGCCGCTGCAGTACATGGGCACGACCTTTGACGTGTTGGGAGGAACGTGAGTGTCGTCTTGAACAAGTAGATTCCTCAACAGCGAAGTATTGTCCGTGAGCGGCAAATATAACAGCGGCGAGAGTTCCATTTCGGCCCGTGCGCAATGGATAATGGCATTGTGGCTCCAGAGGAAATCCCAGCCGAGGATAACGTCATGAGAACACTAAGTGAGGAACACTAAGTGAGGCGTACAGAAGGTCGTCAATAACAACACGAGCAGTGCAAGCCACTAAGGGTTGGATATGCTGAGCACTGGCTGTGCGGAGGGACAGTCCGGAAAGGGGCGTCGTGACTTTCCGAAGTAGGCGGCAAAGCTTAGCGTCCATAACACATACGGCGGCTCCAGTGTACACGAGTGCAGATGCGCGAACACCGTCAATAAACACTTCGATCACATTTGAAGGACTGCGTTGAGGACTTTCACGTTTCGACGACGCCGCAGTCCTTGCCTCTTGGACTGCGACGATTAGTTTTCCTCGTCCCGAGTTACGGGACGGGGTCGCATCGGCGACAGTGAGCGACGGCGTGGAGACGGTGAACGGCGGGTAGTTGGCGTCGGGCGCAGAGTCGGTGACACAGCCGAATGTGGGTCGGAATATGGACGGTTGAACTAGCTTGTCACGGCTGATGCGTCGCTAGGCGGCTGAGCGCGATAACAATAACTAGCGACGTGACCGGCATAGCCGCACGCAAAGCATATCGGCCGGTTGTCGGAAGTACGCCGCCGGTTCGCTGAGGCAGGTCCCATCCAGGTAAGAGGTCGCGTAGTACAGGGCGCCTGCTGGTATGGCGGGCTGCGGTCGGGGCCAAGCCGCGACGTTGGCATAACCGAGAGGCACACGCGAGGAGAGTAGTTGAGCCCTCGCGACGACTTCAGCGTAGCTGAGTGGTGCAGCCGTCGGGACCTGTTGGGGCGTCGCGACGACATCAGCGTAGCTTAGTGGAGCGGCCGCAGGAAGATGTTCATGCTGGTCTGATAAGACCTCGGCGATTTCCTGCTCGATCACGCGACGGAGCGTGGGCATAACATTCGTTGCGGGCTGTTGCACATGGGGTGTCTGAGTGAAGGTTAGCAAGGAGAGCTGGCCTGCAACTCCCTCCCGAACGAACGCTTTCATTTCTGTAAGCAGTGAGGACTGGTCGGAGATGGTGGTCTAACCAGCAATGTGTTCGTCACGCGATGAAGGGCGACGTGTCAACGAGCGCTGCCTTCGTAGCTCCCCGTAGCTTTGGCAGAGAGTAACGGTGTCTGACACGGACTGAGGATTTTTCGCAAGTAGCATGTGGAACGCATCGTCTTCGATCCCTTTCATAACATTTCGTATTTTGTCGGATTCCGACATCGTCGCGTTGACTCTTTTGCACAAGTCCAGAACATCTTCAATGTAGCTGGTAAATGATTCACCCGGCTGCTGTGCAGGTTCGTGCAAACGCGATTCTGCTCGCAGCTTGCGCACCGCAGGGCGACCGAACACCGCCACCAAAGAAGTCTTGAACAAGGACCACGTCGGAAAATCGGTCTCATGGTTGCTGTACCAGAGACTGGCTACGCCCGCGAGATAGAAGATCACATTGCTGAGCTTATCTTCCTTACAATATGTATATATATTATTGTTAATATTATCATTAATCAAACACGTTGGGTCGAGTAATCGTCAGTTTCCAAGCACGTCACTGAAAGAATAAATCACTGGGAGGACCCGCCGGTTTAAAAAGCAAAGTTCATCGACCCTTGCTGCTCCACCGGGTTATTCCTTGTAGAAGCTTCAGCGTGCGCGATCTGTCTGCAGTGTGCATCCTAAGTGAAGTCCACTGCGCCGCGTCTACAACGGGCGTGTTTTACGCCATTTCTGTTCGTTGTTGCTCAGTGGCCGGCCAAGGTCGGCCGCAAACACGAAGGCGTGGCGGCGCCGCTCTCTCTAGGTAGAACGGCGTCTACTCCCGTGGTTTACAGTCTCCAGCATTTCGTACGCGCGTGCACGTTTGCACTCGCCATCTGACGCTACTGGCGAAGGCGCCTCAACGACGCCTGAAGGGAGCTGAACAGTAATTAAACAATTGGTGACTGCGCAACAGTAAAATTTACAGCTAGGCGATCATAAATCAACTACGCCCATAAGCACGATGCTGCCCACAATGACATGAAAACCAAATATATTTTATGCTGTACACTAGCCGGCAAGATGTTTCGCGCTTCCAGAAAAATAAACGCGCGAAACAAAAAGGACAATGGAGATTTACAAGAATGAGAAGAAAGAAATTAGAAGGGAAAATCTGTACGATAACACAAAGGGCACTGACTTGCTATTTGAGGCTCGAGCCGGTTGCCTAAGGACCAAAACATACCGGAACAAATATTCGGAACTAGATGAGGCATGTGTATGCTGCAGTGAAGATCCAGAGACCACTCAGCACATCCTAATGGAATGCGACGGGATGCACCCAGCGAGAACCGTAGGTAACGTGCAACTCCCAGAAGCGCTTGGGTTTAAAGTGGAAGGAAACATCAGCAGATCAGCCGTAGAGATAAGCAAGAGACGATTGGAGTACTGGTGTAAAAAAAGCAGGGAAAAGATGGATACGACCTGATCTCTTAAAATCACAGGCAGCGGTACAAGGTAAATTTTTGAAAAAGAAAAAGAATAATGAGAGGTATACAAAAATTCTAGATAAAGAGAATGTATATAGTATACCTGATTAAATCAAGCAGGCTTGGTGTCCATTTGTCGTCACCCCGTTTCAAAGGGGATGCCAATAAATCATCATTGGGCCTCATCAAGGTCGCGCCGTTGGACACTGCTGGCAATACAGCTCGGCAGGGTCATTCGTACTACTTCGCGCGCTGATATTTGCGTTCAGACAGCTCAAATGGTGTTCATAATTCCATGTATTTATGCCTGAAGAATTTCTTGCTTTCTCTTCTTTATTTTATTTTTTAATGCCACTCGGTGATGCGCGTGCATTGCGGCCGCAGTGTCGGCTTTCATTCTACTATGTTATTCTACGGTTCTCTTCGGAGAATGAAATTATTTATTTATTTATTTATTTATTTATTTATTTATTTATTTATTTATTTATTTATTTATTTATTTATTTATTTATTTATTTATTTATTTAACATACTCTAAATGCCTGATGGCGTTACAGAGAGGAGTAGTGAATCATTATACAATGTTAGATACAGCAGTCTGAAAGAATGAACGATCCGGATTGCTGGCGACCGAGGTGGGGAGGTGGTTCCATTCGGATGCTGTCTTGGGCAGGAATGAATTGAAGAAAAGGTTTGTGCGGCAAGTTGGTACTTGTACCTTGACGTTGTGGTCGATTCGCGATGAAATATAAGGGGGTGATATAAAAAGATTATTTTTATTTCTGGGTTAGTATAGTACATTTTATGAAAAAGTGATAACCGGACGAGCTTCCTTCTTGATGATAGGTCTGGCAGATGAAGGCTAGTTTTGATGGCGGAAACACTGGCACTGCGGGAATAATTGCATACAATGAAACGTGAAGAGCGGCTCTGAAAGGCTTCAAGTAAGTGTGTTAGCTGTGCTGTAGAGGGATCCCAAATTGATGAAGCATAATCTAGTTTAGACCTTACTAGTGTTTTATATAATGTAAGTTTTAGGGAAGAGGGCGTGCGAGAAAACTTGCGACGTAAAAAACATAGTGTTCGATTGGCGGAGCTTGTCACGTATGCAATGTGAGTTTGCCATGACAGGTTGTTAGTAATGTGAACACCTAAATACTTATAGGAAGTGACAGAGGACAGAATAGAGTTGTTAATTTTGTACGAGGATGTAGAAACAGCACTACCACGACAAAATTTAATCACTTTACATTTTTTGACGTTTAATTTCATTAACCACTGGTTACACCACGAAGAAATGGTGTTAAGGTCAGATAGAAGTAAAAAGGAATCATCTGGGTTAGTGATTTCACAATATATAACGCAGTCATCAGGATAAAGACGGATGTTAGACGTCAATTTCTCCGGCAGATCGTTAATGTAAATAAGAAACAAAAGAGGCCCAAGGGCACCGTTTCACCGAGCCCTTGTTTCCTACGATGGTTGGAATAACAAAACTCGTAGGGAATCTAAAAGTATCTGCACCCGGCCCTGATGAAATAACTGCTCAGTTTTTGAAATGCACTGTGACCCACTCATCTAAACTTTTCAAGCTGTCTTAGAATGCGGTGTGCTGCCCAACGCCTGGAAGCAGCGACGGAAGGAGTGCTTGGAAATAAATTGCGCTTGGCCGCTTCAAGTTCACGCTTGTAATCAGCGACGCAGTTTTGATAAGCTGTACACCAGAAGTTACAAAACAGGTTGGTGAAACGGAATTGTTAGCAGATACGAACTGAGTTCGTTTGTCGAGAAAGCATTCAATCCACTTAAGAAAATAGCGGTCAATGTTAAGTCTGCTTAATTTCTGAAGGTCGGAAACAAGGCTACCGTGGTGCAATTAATTTCGTGGGAAACAAGGGGTTATTAAATACGGGTGATGAAAAAGACTGATCATCAGAAAACGAACATTTAAATACGTTATACAGAGCAACATAGCCCATATCAGATGGTATGACGTTCCCCGTCTCATGAAATAGTTGGATATCTTGTTTCGGTTTACCGCTAACCACTTCCCAAAATTTACGCGGTTTAATTCGAAGCAGCGAAGGAAGAGTGCTTGAAAATAAATTGCGCTTGGCGGCTTCAAGTTCACGCTTGTAATCAGCGACGCAGTGTTGATAAGCTGCTCAGCGGCCAGCTTTATCACTTGATACTCATTTTCTGTAAATTCTTTTTTCTCGTTCTTCAAGCAGCATGTATCTCGAAGTGTGTATTGTTGCGCATATAGTTTTCCATCAGTAGGTCTTGCGAAACGCAGACGGAGAAACACATGTAACCTTCTTGCTTGTCGCTTCAAACAAGTAAAGCATATCTGCCCCATCCGGCACCTTGTACTCAGATTTACGGGAAGCATCGTTATAGATAAAAAAAGAGTAAACTGCACCGCAACATTCCATTCAAGTTTGTGCCTTCCTCACGTAACAGAATGCGGAGTAATTGGTACGGGGTCATTTATTGCGGTAGGACCTCGAGCGCCGAAAACAGTTTTAGTTAGTCATTCTACATGCTCATCTTTGGCCGTATAAGCCGTACGTGGAAATGTTTTTTCCTGTCAATACTTCAAAAAAAAAAGAAGGAAAGAAAGAAAGCTGGCGCGGTAGCCTAATTAGTGGCTAGATAGTGGATACGGCGTTGGGCTGCTAAACTCCATGGAACTAACGGGTTCAGTCCAGGTCACGGAATTCGACGGGAGCGAAATGGAAAAACACTCGTGTACTTCTATTTGGGTGCCCGTTAAAGAAGCCCAGGTGGTGAAAACTAAACCTCATAATCCCGTGGTTTTGCCACGTACACCCAAGAATTCATTTAAATTAAAAAGAGAAAAGCACGTGGCTGCGTTCTTCGGCTTTTTTCTAGGGGTGTAAATAAAATAGTTGCAAAATCTTCTCGAGTCTGTTCTCCGAGAAAAACATGTTACGTTTATCCTATATTTCATACATATATGTAATGCCGTTCCCAAATGTATGACCGCTCAACTCAACAGCTTGTATATTATAAACGGCTGCTTTCAGTTATCCGCGGTGCACTATCATAACGACCATAATGAAACAATTAAAGGAACGGCATGTCTCACATACACGTAGAGATATGTGCAGATCTGTAGCGTTCGTTGAAGAAGATAAGCGTGGTACCACATGGGGCACCCAGTTTTAATGGGTTGCAAACGTGGTGAAACTGTCGAAAAAGTTTTCCTAGTCTGAATCAAGTTAGCAGATTTACAGGCTGCCCCCAAACGGCTGCGTTTATATTGAATGACAGCTACGAACTTGTTAAGCAGGACTTATTAACACCCGTGCGTCAATGTTCTCAGAAACTGCGCCTCTGCGCAACAGCCACGACTCCCGGCAGCACAATCATTCGGAATAACAGTCCTCACGTTCATCGGTCACTCGCCTTTGAGACTTCAATGGTGATGTTACGCGTTACATTCGAACGGAAACGACTCTTCGGCATCGTACACTATATCAATAACACTTGCGTAAATATATATATATATATATATATATATATATATATATATTGTTGCAGGAAGAAAGCAGGCCCACGAGTGTAGAAGGATGTATATTTACAAGCGACGAAATATGGCGTTCAGGCAACGGCCAGAGTCTTCGTCTTCCTCTCGTTCGCGTCACCTTCTTCTTTCCCTTCACCGTAACAATATATATATATATATATATATATATATATATACATATTGTAGCAAAGCGTTGGAACTCTGCAGTGGGTCGTCCGCTCCAGCGCCTTGAAGTGGGTCTCCTTCTCCAGTACCTTCTAGTGGGTTGTTGTCTTCGGCTCTCGAGCGCCACTCGTGCTGAGAGTCCGTGCTGCGCATTTTGGACTGTCGCCCTTGCGCTGCATCAGGTGCCGTCCAATAAATACCCTTATTAATTGCTGGAGGTGCTGTACCTCAAAACCGCTCCGAAACCCCTTCGATGCCTCTGGAGCTTCCATGGTGTTCCAGGTAATTTTGTGCCTCAATGCATAAACTAAGCGACGTTTTGTTAAGAAACTAACTCGAACGCCCATACATTTCTCCGCAAAGTTCGGGAATTAATATCTCGAAACTGGTGTCATACCATTCGTTCCAAGTGGATCCGCCTTGCGAACTCCACGGCTACAATTTGTAAATTGCAATAAGGGCCATCATGTAATTATCTAAAAATTAATTAGTGAATTTTTGTTAATTATTAGATTATGCATTTCATTTTCTTGTGCAAGTAATGTCCGCCTCTTCGAGTAGACCAGCTCGTGAACTGGAATGGTGCTATCTGACACAGGCAACCTTTAAGAATTTTTGAAAGTGTTCGCTGAAACACCCTGTATAGTTAGAACGAATCGGTTTCGAACTGCTACCCAAGATACGACGGAGAGGCGGAGCGAACACGGGTTAGCTGCGATGCCTACGCTAACTGCAGAAAAAAGGCATCGCCGCATATACGCGAGCAATGTAAAAACGGATACCACCACAAATAGACATGAACCGAAAAGCCACCGCAATGTACGGGAATGAGCGTCTACAACTTCGACAACTTGCGCGGAACACGATGAAGATACCATGCAAGCATGGTGAAGGGCGCAGTTCACGGCCGAGAAGCATTCACTGGACACAAACAAAAGAAAGCTTTAAATGGTTCACCGCCGCTCGTACGGCACCACCTCGCAAGGCGGAATTCGGTGCGTTAGAATCCTAGTAAGATAACGCTAGAAGTAATGCGATCAGCGATCCACGCACCGCGCCGACAATTACGCGAGCGCCTTCTGAGACAAAGTCCGAAAGCACGCCAGCCGGGGCGGCGCGCGCTAGCGTTCGACGCAAGCCAGTTGGCTGAGCGAGGTAAAAGTCCTCAAGCGCCCGAGTTGCAATCCGTCAAGTCCCCACAAAGATGGCGGCGAGCACTCATCGCCTATTTTTGTCGTCTGCTAGCCAGAGAACTTCCAGAGAGCTGCCAGACCAAAATCGTCCTGGCTGGTTCTGGCAACCCGCGGGTAGCCAGAACCCTCCAGCCCGAGTAAAACGAACGCGCGGCGGAAGTGCGTCACGCGGTGGGTGGAGCAACCCGAGAAAAAAGAAGGCGCTCTGGCTGGCTCTGGCAGCCCGCGGGTAGCCAGAAGTGGAAATTCGAAGAAGCCCATTGTCTAGTACACTCTAGTCGCCGCTTACGTGGAATCTCCTCACGTTTTTTGACGCTGACTCATGGGGCTCTTCGTCCAAGTCGCGTCGCGTCTCTTTCGGAGTCGTTGCTCCCGACGATCTTGACGACGTCGTCGCCTTGGTGGACGCCTGTTTATCCTGGTGGCTGTTGCTGACGTGGCAGAGAGGCCCGACGGACTTGGCCTAAAGACGTTCTCTGCCGTTTCTTCCGTCTAGCTCCTTTCTCAAGTGCCAAGTGGCGTTCCGGGGATTACCGAACGCGCTGGTCTGCCAAAGAAGGGGGATACTCTCTGGAGTGCCCGGCCAGCTGTGTGATGCTGCAGCTGGTCCAAGGATCGCCCGAACGTCTCCGAGGTCGACGGCTGCACCTCGGACTGCCCGCGTCAGGGACCCGGCCGAACCTCCAAGTCTACCGTCGCCAGAGCGTAGCTGAAGATGCGACCTTCCAGGCCCAGAGCCACGTCGATAATGCTCGAACAGTGCCGTTTCTCCCTCGATCACGGCTCGGTTCACGCGCCTCGAGGTCTCGTGCCGTTTGGAACGCTCGGTTCACATCGTCCTTCTTTTCTTTCGCCGCAGGCCTCTTACTCATGACAACAGTCTAAGTTTGATCAAGTTCAACAGTGAATAGATCAACTTAATATGTCCCCCTGTCATTCGCAGTTCGTCTGTCTGCCCTTCAATGCCGCGTAGCGACTGCACGGAATTTGGTGCTACAATGTCGCAGAAAAGGATATGGACATTTTTAAGGCGAAATTTAAATCTCTATTTCAAGGTCGCTGTGAGGTATAGACGAGGCAACCTAAAGTTTTCCCGAGCGGCACCAGCGCCGAATACTCCCCTGCCGGAAGGATGGAAGTGTCGAAGGTCGCCGCTGGGCCAGCGCCCGCCCGTGTTCTCTACGGCGCGAGCGATCGTGCACGTTCTTTTCGCAACGGCGAGCGCGACCTCATCAACCAGGAAAGGTGGCACGCAATACTGCTGTGTTGCTGATTGCCAAAAGAGCCTCGAAAGGTCGAAAGCTGCCCGTGAAGTCCTACAGAATTCCGGGGAGGTGGTATGAGAAGGACAGACGACAAGCGTGGATAACTGCGGTGCGCCGAGTGAAGTAAGTGACGTACTTAAGCATTCGCGTGCAATATCACGGCCACTCGATAAAAACGCAATAGTAATGTGCCTGTATTTAGCCCATGGCCGTTTGTTTAGACTTGTCGCGTAGTTGAATCGTACAGTGATATCCGCCGTGTTAGCTTAGCGGTAAATGCATACGTGTAGCGCCGCTAAGCTCGACGACGCGAGCTCGAGTCCCGGCCACGGCGGCCGCATTTTGATGGGCGCGAAATGCAAGAATACACTTTTAACGTGTACTTTTGTGCACGTTAAAGAACCCCCGGTGGTCAAATTTATTCCTGAAACCCTCCAATACAGTGTGCCTCATAATGATATCGTGCTTTTGGCACGTAAAACCCACGAATTTAATTAACTGTGCTGTTCGTTCACTCGCGATCGGCAAAGACGAGCTCAAGATAATTATACCCTTTTTTCAAACGCTACAACTTAAATTCCTAGTTGTGCAGGCAACAAACGAGGCCGTGCGCTACTTTTCTTTTGTGTGGTAGCAATCCGCATTTAATGCATGCCGCGGTCGTCAGTAAGCGGCAGATCGGAAAGCAGCTGCCCGAGACGTGCGCATTATGTTGTTGCTTGGCCATGCTTTCTAGGTTCACAATATCCAAGCATGTTTTAAAGTAATTGCCACCTTGCACATTCTTCCTGCTTCACTCTTCCTGCCAAGAATCTTCGTTTCGTGTAGTAGCTGGCCATTGGTGTGAGCTTACTTTAGCTGCGGCGGGGCATTCGCCCGACGAGAAAGTACATTTACTTTGATGAGTCATGTATCGCTAATTCTTGCATCGTGCTTCGGTCGCAAAGTAATCGCTTGTTACCGTGATCTGGGTTCATTTCGCGGAGCAGTTTGTACGAGTGATTTCTCATGACCAGTGAAAAGATACCTTGCTCACTGATACAATGAGTTGCCATGACTAACATCTGCATTGAATAAGGCATGATATACATTAAATATTTATACAGCATGATATAAGCGCATATGCGCATATGCAGTACTTACATCGTTAATTAATTTTATGGCTTATTGGTGCCTAATGCATGTGTTCTTTCTGCGCTGACAGTGATGATGCCACTCCCTGAGAGCCAAAATGAAAGCAGCCGCGTGTGCGCGCCCAGCGACCAACGAAACCAACCGTAATCGTCACCGTCTCTGCCCATCTCTGCAAGGATGCATGACCGCTTTGTGACTGCACAATAGAAAAATAAAAGTGACTAAATTACTGAACTCAGTGTGTACCTCAAACTCGATGTCGTATACAATCTTGTTGGACACCTCCGACACGCACTTGGCTTTCACTGCCGCATCACCGCCCACAATTTGTTCAACGCCACACACGTGTGGAAGCAGACGCTCCCCTTTCTTGAGGTTGCCGCCACGAAAAAAACTGTTGGCGTCGGCAACCGTCTTGAAACCGCATCGCTGTTCTTTGCATCGCTGTTCAGCAAGCAGGCGATCTGCCGCCGTCGAAAACGGAGCGCCGTGAGCACGAGCAGCGAAGGAAAGCGCGGGCGAAACAATGTGAACAAAGCGGAGACTGCACCACGGCGCGACCGCGCTGCTTGACATTTCCACATTGGGGGCACTGTCAGGATAAGGTCCCTCCCTAATTTTTAAGGTAGCTGATGATGATGATGATTTATTCGCATCCCCTTTGAAACGGGGCGGCGACAAATAGTCACCAAGCCTGCTTGATTTGATCTGGTATACTATACATGTTCGATATCTAGCATTTTTGTATACCTTTCATTATTTTTCTTTCTCAAAAATTTACCTTGTGCCGCTGCCTATGATTTTAAGAGATCAGGTGGTATCCATCTTTTCCCTGCTTTTTTTCCACCAGTACTCCAATCGTCTCTTGCTTATCTCTACGGCTGATCTGTTGATGTTTCCTTCCACTTTAAACCCAAGCGCTCCTGGGAGTTGCACGTTACCTACGGTTCTCGCTGGGTGGATCCCGTCGCATTCCATTAGGATGTTCTGAGTGGTCTCTGGATCTTTACTGCAGCATACACATGCCTCATCTAGTTCCGAATATTTGTTCCGGTATGTTTTGGTCCTTAGGAAACCGGCTCGAGCCTCAAACAGCAAGGCACTGCCCTTTGTGTTATCGTACAGATTTTCCCTTCTAATTTCTTTCTTCTCATGCTGTAAATCTCCATTGTCCTTTTTGTTTTCATTCTTTGCATCCAATTCACGGTCTCTCTTTCTCTCACTTTCTTTCTGATGACTTCTGGCTGTCTATTTACAGTTTCGATTATCCTGTACTTAGTTGCCAACTTCCTTGACCTCTTCCTCCATTCTGTGTCCACGCTTTTCATGTAGAGATACTTGTGCACTTTAGCCGCCCATTTATTTCCATCCATGTTCCTGGGCCTTTCTTCAAAACAAATTTTGCTCTGTGCTTCTCTGACTTCAAAAGAGGCCCAACCCATGTCACCCTGCACTGCCTCATTTGTGGTATTACACGGAGGAAAAAGAACAGCGCCACCTGCATACTTGTGAGACTGTCGTGGCCTCTGTGATGCCAAAAATATTAACCAGTACACTCACATACTAAACTTTTGTGCCAGGTTGCACCTAACTGCGTATAGATGTTGCGAGAAAAAATATCGAGAGAACAATCTATATTTTACACTATAGTTTAGCGTAGAAAGAAATTAAATTACGTATTTTTATATTTGAATTGCTTCCGCCGTCTGCAGCCAGCAAACACATGGCCTTCGATATCAGCTACGTTATCCTTATTAAGCCGTTGCTCTGGCGTGATTTGAACGGTTTGGGCTGTCTCGAAGCTGTCTTGAAGCCAATCCATGACGTTTCGCGATGCTGCCTACTTTTCCTACGCTGTGACTTCGTTTTAAATAACTTTCTGATGTCGTCAACATGAACTGTAGCTTCAGGAATTGTTGACACGATATCGGAGGCACACATGTGCAGTGTGGGATGTTTCCATGCGCGTTATGACTGTTTATGTCGGAAAGCATCAAATACACGAGGGTTGATAGCTCGTGTGGCGCAGGTTACACCCGTATCGTCCGCATTTCCTTTCGTGTCGGTGTGTTGAATGTGCGCCGGTTGCGCTCCTGTCGTCCGCACCTTCTGTGTTTATTGTGCGGCTCACGAAGATTCCTCCTAAAAAAATGTCTCTGCAGCGTGAAACGTCTCTGCAGAAAACGCAAGCAAGACAGATGACGATTATTGTTGTGTGGCAAAAATGCACCCCAAAGGGTGCAACTGTTTTTAGAGTGTACACTGTAAAAACAATTGCACCCTTTGGGGCGTATTTTTGCCACAGAAAGATAATCGTCATCTGACTTGCATGGCTTTCCTTTCTTTAACGCTGTGCGCCCTGCACTTCTAGGTCACGAACGACAAGAGCGTTATCAGTGTGACACAGCGTTCTCGACAGGAAAGTAGCAAGTGCAGAGTTTTCAAGATAGGAAACGCAAGCAAGACAGATAACGATTATTGTTGTGTGGCAAAAAAATCAACTGTTTTTAGAGTGTATCGTAAACAACCAGCGTAGTGGTTGGCTCGTTGGAGCGGGAGCGTTAGTCCTCCAATGCAAACGAAGGTGTCTCAGCCGGACACAAAGAAGCTTCTTAACGAAAGAGCGTAAGATTGGGCGAGTTGGTATTCCATGTCTTGTACTTAATAGCGCATAAAAAGGGACGAGGCACAGATGGACGACGCGGACACAGCGCTACACGAAATCAAGGTGTCCCAACAGAATTCCTCACGTGTAACGATCGGCAAGAGATCATCCCAAATTTTATTATCAGAAACAATACAGACTTAAATATATGATCAGGCACTGTCGCCAAGCTCATGGCTGTGTTGGGCAACGTTGTTTTCCTGTAAGTTCGGAGAAACCGATACCTGGCTTCGCTACAGCTGTTGCACTAGCCGTATAAGAGGCGGGTTTATCGTGAGTAGAAACGATGTATTTCGGTAAACAAGAAAAGCTATCTCATTGAATTTTTGTCTGATACAGTGTGTATAAAAGTTTTAGCTGATGACTGTGCCATATACAAGGAGATATTGTGTGAGAGTGATCATGTTGTATTGCAGGAACAATTGTTCCAGATTGAACAGTGGTGTCGAACTTGGGATATGGAAATTAACGTGCAAGAAACAGTCTTATTAACAGTTACACGTAAATTACAGCCTAGTTCTTACTCCTATACTCTTTGTAACCAAGCTATACCAAAGGTTACAAGCTATAAGTATTTAGGCATTACAATTACTTCTAAATTATCCTGGTCAGGTCACATTTCAGATATATGTGCATCAGCATTTAAGAAGTTGTGTTTCCTAAGAAGGAAACTAAACAAAGCTCCAGCAAAGCTAAAGTTATTTGCGTACAATACTTACATAAGGTGAAAATTAGAATATGCTTCCGTAATTTGGGATCCCGAAACTAAGCAGGATATATATAAACTTGAGATGTTGCAAAGAAACAGGCAGGCAGGCAGTGAACTTTATATTAAGTCCTGAGGAGCGACTCCGAGAACCCCTTACGGGGGAGGTGCCACCGCGGGCCGCTCCCACGTTGGGACGGGCAGGCCGTGCCTGACCGCCGCGTCGTGGGCCCTCTGCACGGCCCGTAGCTGAGCGGTGAGGTCGGAGCTCTTGAGCGCCTCCACCCACTCTTCTTCTGTGGTGAGATTATCGTGGTCCCGTAACGAGGGACACCGCCAGAGCATGTGTTCTAAAGTGCAGAAGGGATCACCGCAATCCGGACAATCGGGCTCGAACGAGTCCGCGTACCTACTGACCCTGGCTAGACTGGGATAGGACCCGGTCTGCAGCATGCGAAGAGTGGAAGACTGAGGCCTGTAGAGCTTGGCGTGAGGCGGGGGATAGACCCTCCTACCGAGCTGATAGGGCTTTGAAATCTCGTTAACCGTGTGGAGCGAGTCCTTGTGCAACCCCGCGTCCGCACCCTCGAGCGGCGTTTCCCCGGCGCGGTGGGTGAGTTCGCGCGCGCGGGCGTGGGCCAGCTCGTTGGCGTTGGGAACGACGGTAGAGACCTGAGGTCCCATGTGGGCCGGGAACCAAGTGATGACGTGGGGGAAGACGCTCCTGGCGCAAAGCAGGGAGGCCGCTTCCTTCGAACCGAACCCGTGGCGAAGGCGCTGACCGCCGCCCGGGAATCCGTGTAGATCTGCGGCCTGCTCCCGTCCCGGAGGGCGAGGGCCACCGCGACCTGCTCCGCCAGTGCCGGAGACGAGCCCTGCACCGACGCGGCGTTAAGGAGGTTGCGCCTGTGATCTACCACGGCCGCCACGAATCGGTCGGATGAACCGTATTGGGTGGCGTCGACGAACGCTACCGATCGCGGATCGCCAGCGACGGATCTGAGAAGTGCGGTCGCCCGGGCCCTGCGTCTGCCTACATTGTGTTGCGGGTGCACGTTGCGCGGGAACGGCGAGACCGTGATGGCCTCCCGCGTATCCGTGTCGAGCGCGCACCGCCTCTCCCTGACGGCAGTGGGATTGCAGCCCAGCGCCTCCAAGATCCGCCTCCCCGCAGGCGAGGAAGAGAGCCTGACGACCTGGGCCGTCTGCTGTGCCTCGACAACCTCGTCGAGAGTGTTGTGGACTCCCAGCTGCATGAGCTTCGCCGTGCTGGTGGCCATGGGGATGCCGAGCACCTTTTGATGCTCTTGCGCATCAGCGCTTCGAGCTTTGCCCTCTCGTATCCGTGCCAGCGATGCGCGGCGGCCACGTACGTGATGTGGCTCATTAGGAAGGCGTGGTACAACCTGAGGAGGTTGTCCTCCCCCAGCCCTCCGCAACTGTTGGAGACCCTAGTGATGAGCCTGACCATGTTATCCGTTTTGGTGGTGATACGAGCGATCGTCTGTCCACAACTATTTGCCTCGATGAGCATACCGAGTACGCGGATGACCTCCACCTTGGGAATGACCTGCCCGATGGCTGTGCGAATGGAGATGTCAACCTTTTCCATAGGCACCTGACCCTTGGGGATGCGCCCCCTCCTGGTCGGTCGATACAAAAAGAGTTAGGACTTAGACGGGGAGAGCCGGAGCCCCGTGCCCGCCAAGAAATCCTCCGTGCAGCTCAAGGGCCGCCTCTAGGGATTCCTCGACTCTGCCTTCACTGCCGCCATCGCACCACACCGTGATGTCGTCGGCGTAAAGAGCGTGATTAACGCCATCCACTTCGGACACACGGGCTGAGAGACCGCGCATGGCGACATTGAAGAGAAGTGGCGAGATGACCGACCCCTGAGGGGTGCCCCTTGCCGCCCAGCTCGAAGGGATCAGACTTTACCTCGCCCACCTTGAGAGTGGCGCACCTGCCCCGAAGGAACGAACTGACGAACCCGTGAAACTTGGATCCAAGGTTCATCTCCGTAACGGAATCGAGGATGTGCCTATGGGAAATTTTATCGAAAGCTTTTTCAAGATCCAGTGCTAGGATACCCCTGACGTCTCTGGTGTCCCTATCGATAATCTGGTGTTTAATGAGTTTCATGACGTCCTGAGATGACAGGGACGGACGAAAGCCCACCATGTTGTATGGGAAGAGTTCGCGTTCCTCAATGTACCTAGATATCCGGTTGTGAATGACGTGTTCCGCGACCTTTCCCACGCACGAAGTGATCGAGATTGGAAAGGCAATCAGATTTATGTTTGGTAAATATAAAAGGTGTGACTCCCCTACTAAACTTATGCAAGAACACGAGATTACAACATTGCAGGTGCGTCGAAAATATGCTCGGATAGTATTCTTGCATAACATGTTGAAAGGTAAATTTGACATGTCCATACCTTCATATGTAAAACCTTTAGGCACCAGAAAGACTCGACACAATCATGACCACGCACTGAAACCAATATTTGCTAAAACCAATGCATTTAAACACAGTTTCTTTCCCCAGACAATTTCTGACTGGAATGCTATGCCTAAAACCATTTTTGAGGCGGCTGATTTTCAAACGGCACTGGAAAAATTGTTGTTTCAGTTTTCTTTTTGCTGGTTACTAAGCACGTATTATATGTGTAGCGATGTAACCCTGTTTGATTGTTAATGGCGTTATTCATTTGTAATCCCGATTGATACTAATTATGTTTTGATTTCCCACTCCTGCTTGGGCCTGTCATGGCCTGCAGTATTGTGAAATAAATAAATAAATTCCGCATGCGTTGCACTACCAATTGTGCTACAGTGACGGCCATCAATTCGTCCACTAACTTGGGTATTTATGTTTACTAGATCTAGCCCTGGGAGTGTTAGCCAGCGCCACTCAGAACCATGGTGGGCGGATGTGGAACATCCTATTTAGCCCGATGGCGTCACGATACACGTGATCTTGGGAGAGCAGGCACGTGGCTAATAAACCCTCGCGTGCTACCTAATGACATCAAGGCTGTCAGATTTGAGACCCTCGTAATGAAAATACGAAAGAAGAATGGGAACCGAGGGGCTCGATTTTTATTAGTCATAACCACATTAAGCCAACGGACAACGAAACCAAGGAAAGCATCGGGGAAATTAAGTGTAGTTGAAATAGGAATATAGAAAATAATGAAGAAAAGGGAAATGAAAGTGGACGAAAAGATAACTTGTCGCCGGCGGGAGCCGAACCCGCAACCTCCACTTTCCCGCAACCTCCACTTTCATTTCCCTTTTCTTCATTATTTTCTACATTCCAATTTCAACTACACTTAATTTCCCCGATGCTTTCCTTGGCTTCGTTGTCTGTAGGCTTAGTGTGGTTATGACTAATAAAAATCGAGCCCCTCGGTTCCCATTCTTCTTTCGTATTTTCATTACGAGGGTCTCGAATCTGACAGCCTTGATGTCATTAGGTAGCATGCGAGGGTTTATTAGCCACGTGCCTGCTCTCCCAAGATCACGTGTATCGTGACGCCATCGGGCTAAATAGGATGTTCCACGTCCGCCCACCATGGTTCTGAGTGGCGCTGGCTAACACTCCTAGGGCTAGATCTAGTAAACATAAATACCCAAGTTAGTGGACTAATTGATGGCCGTCGCTGTAGCACAATTGGTAGTGCAACGCACGCGTAATGCGGAGGTTGCGGGTTCGGCTCCCGCCTGCGACAAGTTATCTTTTCGTCCACTTTCATTTCCCTTTTCTTCATTATTTTCTACATTCCAATTTCAACTACACTTAATTTCCCCGACGCTTTCCTTGGCTTCGTTGTCTGTCGACATATTTTCGTCACATATGCTCCTGGGGACTTTGTTTTGCTTTGGACACCTCTGCGGAAAAAGGGGCTGTGCACGAAGTTTCTGCTACGATACACTGGCCCATACGTCATACTGAAACGTCTGAGTGACGTGACCTACGTCATCGCAAGAGTGACTTCGCAGAACTGGCGGTCACGTAACACGCATGTCGTGCACGTCGCCCGACTCAAACTGTACCACCATCGGGCTATGCAACTCGCTCGGAGAACTTGGTTTGCCCCCGGAGAAATTGTCACGCTGTACGGCCGAAGGAAGAGAAAGTAGATGGGCGCGCGAGGATCTGGCCGCTGCCTTTCGGGTTTTGATGACCATCCTGTCCCTTGCGCTACGCTAACCATCCATCATTCTTGTGATAAGGCGATTTATTAACAGAAAGCGACAGGCGAAAATCCAACGCGGCTCCAAGGAAACAACGGTCTCGGTGCCAACAGTTCGCGTTCTACATCGATGATAACGCCCCTCTACTGCCGTGTTCTTAATTACAATAACCCCGGCGGCGAAGGGGAGCCACCCTGGCGACTCAAGGCGATGGTCGTGATGCGGCTGACGTGAACCGTGCCGCGGCCAAGACGGCGCATGTCCAATGAGGGCTCAATGACATAAGTGACCGGCACTCGATGACGCGGCACTTGGCAGCAAACTTGGGAGTGAGGCCAGGAGCCAGACGAGGGATCCAACGGCAAAACTCTGCTCATTGTTGTCGCGACGATCTTTCTGGAGGGCTTGGCTGTCGGACGTGAACGGCTTACGACACTCCTCTGCATGCTGGGCGACGTCAGAAATTGCACTGAATTCGGAGGCGTCCGGGCGGTACGGTAAAATTGTGGAGGATGGTTCACGGCCATATAAAAGGAAAAATGGTGAAAAGCCCGTCGTAGACTGTGTCGCGGTGTTATACGCATAAGTCACGAAGGGGAGAACGACGTCCCAATTGGAATGATCCGAATCAATCTACATCGAGAGCATATCTCCCAGCGTGCGGTTGAAACGTTCCTTGAGGCCATTGGTTTGAGGGTGGTAGGCAGTAGATGTGCGATGAACAATATGGCACGAGCGGAGAAGCTCTTGTACGACGTTGGACAAAAGCACACGGCCTCTGTCGCTCAGCAGTTCCTGTGGTGCACCATGACGCAGTACGAAATGGCGCAAAATGAAGGAAAGCAACGTCACCAGCTGCAGGGAGGGGAGCTGTTTCTGCGTATTGCGTCCACCGCGACAATTATCCATCGATTGCCAGCACGGAAGCGGTCCAGAAATGGCATTTGTGAAGAACAGTGTGGATTTCAACCAGGTAGGTTAACTCAGAATGCTCTACTCCGTATAAGGATAGCCTACTTCATAACTTTGAAAAAAAGTTTAACACTGTGGGAATATTTCTCAATTTCCGTCAGGCTTTTGATTCGATAAAGCATGACATAATAATTAGAAAACTGCAAATGTATGGAATACGCGGGATTGCGCTTAATCGAATGAAAAGCTATCTTTGGGCCAGGAAACAATATGTACAGCTTCATAATTTTAAATCTGATTCGGGCGTAATTAAGTATGGAGTGCCCCAAGGATCGATACTTGGCCCCTTACGTTTTATGCTTTATATCAACGACATAGTAAGCATTCCTTTCACACCAAACATAGCCATGTACGCCGACGATACCAATGCATTCTTTTCTGGTTTAGATCTCCGTGACATTGAGATAACCGCAAGTTCTTGGTTGGATAAACTAAAATCATGGCTTACAGTCAACCCGCTAGAACTAAATAAAAAAAATTTATGCTCTTCAAGGAAAAAAATAGGCCTGTAGATCATGCTATCTCTAATTTTTAATGGAGAAAATATTGCACAGGTAAATAAAATTCAATTTCTAGGCGTATGCTTTAAAGCCACCTTAGTTGGTCTGACCATGTGGACAGCCTTCGAATAAAAATATCAAGGTCAATCGGTCTAATTCGACGCTTGCAGTATCTCCTTCCAGGGAGAGTTAAACGGCAGCTTTACTTTTCTTTTATCTACTCTCAAATCATGTATTGAATTTTAGTCTGGGGTACGTGTAACAAAACAAACACAGAAAGCATAATTCTTCTTCAAAAACGCGCATTATATTTGATGGCTACCTCGGTCCCCACAAACATGTCTCCTTTTTGTGTGTATAATGTACTCCCATTCTCAGAGTGCTATAGGATGCAACTAGCCATGTTAAGCTTCAAAAAAATTAAAGATAATTTCCAGATTTTTTCTGATGCATACTTAAGCAGAGATCTTACGTATAACCTGCGTACTGTTGCGTTGGTCGGGCCAATGTGCCGGACTAACTATGGTGTACAGACAATTGATAACCAAATTGTTCTATTGTGTAATAAGATTCCTGAAATAATTGAATACGCTAGGGAGGCTAGAAACATTACACAATTTAGGAAGCGAATTATGGATGTAATAAATAGAACACAATTTTAAGGTGCATGTGCTGAAAATATTTAATGTATGTAATATATTTAATGTATTCAGTGTTTTCACATCACATTTCAACTTGTATGTATTTCAATATATTTTAAATGGTGCTGATCATAGTGCATTCTGCATTTATCGCTGAGGAACAGCTTTATTTGCCTCTGTACCTTATATTTTTCTAATTGCTATAATATTCCTCGTTTATTTATTGTTTGTATGTATATTACTGTATATGCTGTACATTGTCCTGCTGTACCTGCCGAAAGTGCCTCACGGAGAGTGGGCCTAGTCAGGAGACACACTCTCCTTTTGCCCCCTTCGTGGGTACTTTGTGAAAATGCCCAAATAAAATGAAATGAAAGGTCGATGCCAATGCGTTCAAAAGGGCGGGCAGTACATATTTACGGACAAATATGTACATCCCACGCCAATATAGCGTTGGCGCAGCCGCTGATACGTTTTCAGCCCGCCAGCATGGGCATGTTGCGGATCAGCATGGAATTATGCACAAACATCGGTTCGCAAGTGCTTGGGTATGACTAGCAGCCATTTACGTCCGTCCGCCTGGTAGTTGCGGCGGTATAAAAGTGCATCGCGCATGGCGAAATGCATGGCTTGGCGACGAAGGGCACGGGGTTGGCTAGCGGGTGAAGAGGCACACAGAACTTTCTCAAGAGGGACGCGATCCACGGGTCCTTGCGCTGTTCCGAAGGCATGTCTGTGATGGTGACAGCATCCAGGGAAAAGGCGGACGCTGAAGTTAGGCCTTCGTCGGATTGCACGGGTGATCGAGAGAGTGCATCCGCGTCAACATGCTTGCGCCCGGATAGGTAAACAACGCGAATGTCGAATTCGTGTATACGAAGAGCCCAACGACCGAGGCGACCAGAGGGGTCTTTGGGGGAAGCCAACCAGCAGAGTGCGTGATGGTCGGTTACAATGTCGAATGGCCTGCCGTACAAATAGGGGCGAAATTTTCCTAACACCCATACAATCGCGAGACACTCTTTTTCGGTGATGGAATAATTTTATTCAGCCTTCGTGATGGCGCGGCTTGCATATGCCACGACATACTCAGGGGCTTGCGCTGCGCGAGGACTGCACCAAGACCAATACCACTGGTGTCTATGTATTTCGGTTGGCGCAGCAGGGTCGGCGTAGCACGCGTGGGGAAGTAAGTAGGCGGCGCAGTGTCGCAAAGGCGACGTCGCAGGCCGGAGAAAGGTTTGCTGGGGCCGGTGAGGAGCTTCGTAAGCGGTGCTATTTTTGAGGCGAAATTGTGGACGAAGTGACGAAAATAGGAGGCCAAGCCGACAAAGCTTCGAAGCTCTTTGATAGTAGACGGCTTCGGAAACTCGGCAACAGCACGGAGCTTTTCCGGGTCAGGGAGCATTCCATCTTTGGAGACGACGTGGCCGAGGACGGCGAGCCCCAAAGTGACATTTCTTCAGGTTGAGTTGAAGGCGTGCGTTTGTAAGGCAGCGGAGAATTGCGCGTAACCGAGCGAGATGGGAGACGATATCCGGGGAGACGTCATCGTGATAGCAAAGGCATATCTTCCATTTCAGACCGCGTAAAAGTCCGTCCATCATGCGCTCGAATGTTGCGGGCGCATTGCAAAGCCCGAAAGGCATCACTGTAAATTCATGCAGGCCATCCGGTGTGACGAACGCCGTCTTTGGACGATCACACTCCTGCATAGGGCCAATATCCCGATCGCAAGTGGAGGGAAGACAAGAATTCGGCACCTTGAAGGCAATCGAGGGCGTCGTCTATTCGACGGAGAGGATAAACGTCTTTGCGAGTAATCTTGTTGAGAGGTCGGTAGTCCACACACAATCTAATAGAGCCATCTTTCTATTCGACAAGTACAACAGGAGAGGACCAGGGGCTGCAAGAAGGTGTGATGACTCCGCGCTGAATCATGTCGTCCACTTGTTCTGTAATGACATGACGCCCCGCAGGTGACACACGGTAGGGGCGCTGTCGCAAAGGAGCGTGAGTCCCAGTGTCAATCATGTGAACCACTGCATTAGTTCGGCCTAGTGAGGCTTGCGGTAAATCAAACCAAGTGCGGAACTAGCGGCGCGGCGACAGGAGTCGGTTGGCAGGCAGACGGCAAAGCCTCGATGACCTGCTCCTGTATCACCTGTCGAATGGTAGGAGTCAGGTAGTGCGTAGGCGCTGGCGTGGCCTGGAACAATGAAAGCTGTCGAGCAACTTCCTCGCACACAAACTCCTTGATCTAGGCCAGGAGCGCCGTGTGGTTGCCGCCGATGGTCAACGTGGCGAGGGAATCGTCTGTTGACGTCTTCCGCCGAGCTAAGACGCGTTGCTTACGTAGTTCGTCGAAGCTCTGGCACAGGCTAACGAGTTCAGACACGGTGCGCGGGTCCTTAGCCAGCAACATCTGAAAGGCGTCGTCGTCTATGCCTTTCATGATGTGCTTGTTCCTGCCTTGCTCAGTCATGGAAGGATTCACGCGCTTGCACAGGTCACTGACGTCTTCGATATAGCTCGTGAAGTTTTTGCCCTGCTGCTGCGCCCGCCCGCGTAGACGCTGTTCAGCGCGAAGCTTGCGCACTGCGGGGTGACCGAACACTTCCGCGAAGCTCGTCTTGAAAGTAGTCCAAGTGGCGAAGTCTGACTCATGGTTGCAAAACCAGAGGTTAGCGACATCTGTTAGGTAGAACAGGACGTTGCGAAGTTTCGTAGCGTTGTCCCACTTGTGCGCGCTCACCCTTTCAAACGATGACAGCCAATCTTCTACATCATGTTCATCGGTGCCGCTAAAGAAAGCAGGATCACGTTGGCGCAGCACGCTTGACACTATGACCGACGGAGTTTGTGCCGCGCCTTGCTTGGTGGCGTCATCAGGCATTGTCGGAGCGCCGTTGGGCAACGTGCGGCTTCGGAGCTCTAGGTCTGAGGAGGGTACCCCGCTACCTCCACCACTTTGATAAGGGGATTTATTAACAGAAAGCGAAAGGCGAAAAACGAACGCAGATCCAAGGGAACAACGGTCTCGGTGCCAACAGCTCGTGATCTCAGTTCGCGTTCTACATCGATAATAACGCCCCTGGTATGGTATGGTATGCCTTATCTGATGGCGCATACCCACTGCGGGGGATTGGCCAAGATTTGGGTGGGATTAGGCAATCTTTTTTAATACTAAAATCGGTAAAGCTAAATGGAGAAAATGAACAAAAATAAAATATTTAAGAATTCAAGAAAATCTATTTGAAGCATTTATAAATTCCTCCACGGCTGAGCAAATATCCCTGTGGCACTTTCCAAGAGAGGAGGCTCCTAAAGAAAGGATGTTTAGAATAGAAAAGCTTAAACCAAGCTGTGCAAATTTTGATTCTAGAATATTTTTCCTTAAAGAAGAAAAACGTCGGCAGAATATGAAAAAATGATGTATTGTTTCATCTTCTCCACAGAATGGGCACAGAGGGGAGGGCACCAGACCAGCCCTGTGACGATAGAAGTTTAATATTGGTACCCGACAACGTAATCGGGTAAAGATGACTTCAGTTTTTCTGGTGTGAAAGGAATTTTTGGGCCAAGGGAATAGGAGGTGTCGATATTCTGAGAAATTAGCTACAGCCGGGTTCAAGAAGTCTTGAATAATAGAATATCTCCTGAATCTAGTAGTCGTTAGGTAAGCTATTGTAGGAAGTAATCGTAATACAGGGCCACTGAGGGCCGCTCTCGCGAGACTGTCAGCCATTTCGTTCATGACTAATCCTTTATGTCCAGGCACCCAAAGCAATCTAATTAAATTTATGTGGGCAGGCACTAGAAAATGAAATGTACGTAAAAGGTTAGTGACACTATTTGCTGTGAGCGAGGAACATAAAGATAAAGAATCTGTTATTATTACTACCGCTGATATTGATGAATTTAGTTTGCGTAGGGCTAGAACTACAGCTAGAAATTCAGCCAGAAATACGGAAAAGAAGTCCGGAATCCTGATTGCGAATGACCAATTTAGAGCAGGAGAGAAAATGCCAATTCCAGATTTTTCTTCACACTGTGAGGCGTCTGTCGCAATGACCGTACTTATTGATAAACTTAATAAATGGTCTTGTAATAGGCCGTTTAATATATTATAAGAAAGGAGTTTTGCGTTGTTTGGGTAGATGTCATCATATATGATTTGTAGGTTTTCTCGCACATCACAAATAGGCGGCACCTCCCAGATACGTACATTTAAGGGATTGATTAATGTTTGTACGAAGACCACCTGGGGTGTATGAAAACGAGGCCAGTGTATTCCGAAGAATAGTGCAGGCTGGGAAATGAATATGTATTCTAATCTTGTAATAGGGGATTCATACAATTTTAAGATTGTTTGCACCGTCAGTAAGCGAAATCTACACAATATTGAGGGCAACCTGACTTCTTGGTGTAGTATGTTATTGGCAACACATTTGGGTAATCCACAACACAGTCGTAGGGCTTCCCGCTCAAGCAGAACAAGGGGACGTAATTTATAAGCTGGCGCACCGGAAAATAATACACATCCAAATTCTAAAATGGGCCGCACATACATTTTATATATCATTAAAAGTGGATCTCTCCGCATTCCGGACCGACTGTTGCACAGCTTACGAAGCATATCAACGGCTCTCACTCCTTTTTTAACTATTTGGTCAATATGGCCGAGCCAGCTGAGGGAACCGTCATAAACTACACCTAAATATTTCACAGACTCCACTTGAGGAATAGTCTCGAGGCGATAAGATAGCGATATGTTAACAGGATTGTTAAGAGGGAAAACCAATATCGAGCATTTTCTAACGTTAAGTGAAAGGCGAAGTTTGTTTAACCAGGTTTCTATGGCATAGAGGTAGTTTTGTAGTCGATAATATAGAGAGTGGATATCACTGTCTGATGCGAAGAAAGCAATGTCATCTGCGTATACGTATGTTTGTACATCTTGATGAAGAGGAATGGAACACATCAGAATGTTAAAAAGTAATGGTGAAGTGACAGCTCCTTGAGGAACACCACGTGATTGATTATAAATACTCGAGGAAAAGCCTCTTAGAGAGCAGTAAAATGTTCTTCCGTTTAAAAATTCATCAATCCAGTTTGAAAAATAATTTGGAATCTCTAGACTTCGCAATATATCTAATACGATTAAGTGTTCAACGCTGTCGTATGCTTTGGAAATGTCTAACGTCACGAGAGCACCTATTTGCCTCTGTCGCCGTGCTAATTTTATTCTGCTTTCTAAGTCCACGTGAGCATGCCAAATGGAACATGATGGTCGGAATCCAATTTGGCAGGGGCTAAGCAAGTCTTTGTTCTGTATAAATTTAATCATACGGGCATATAGAATTCTTTCGATTAATTTAACCAAATTTGAAGTTAGGGCAATTGGTCTAATATTATCTATTGTATATCCTTCCCCATGATTTTTAAGAATTGGGATGATTTTAGCGATTTTCCACGCAGACGGAATCCATGAAAACCGAATCGAGTAATTTACAACAGCTAAAAGGTCATTAGAAGCTTCCTTAAATAAGATTCTGATCATAGCAGATGTTACCCCATCCACGCCGGGAGCTGAATCTGGAAGCCGCTCCACAATTTCGGCCAATTCCAACATAGAGATTTCTGTAAAATCATCTGATGCCCTACGTAAGCGAGAACAACTTGGCAATACGGAAGAAAATCTAAGCTCTAATCCCTTCGCAATTTCTTCTAGTGATTGTTTTATTTCATCGCTACTTAAGATTATTGAGTCAATATTAATTTGACGTGGAAGAACTTTTCTACTGCGGAGAAATCGGAACAATGCGCGCTTATTTTTATTGTTAGACAGGAAATCAAAATGCTTACAGTCGAATTCATCTTTGGCTTTTGAAACTGTATGTTTAAAGATTGCTCGAAAAAATTTGTAGTCACTCCAATTTTGCGGACTCTGGTTATGTAATAATTTTTTCCAAGCAGCTTTTCTCTTTCTGTAGTCTCGGGTGCATTCTTCATTCCACCAAGGGCTGTAAGAATTTCTTTTATTCAATCTAATCTCAAATTGAGCCTTTTTTTGAGAGTTTTCCAAAGCGGAACAAATAATCGTGGTTTTTTGTTCTGTAGGCGCATCAGACAGAGATGAAAGGGCATTTCGTAAGCATTTTTTAAAAATGTCGTAGTTTATAAAAGTTCGAACCTGGTCACTCATAAATGTTACAGGACGGGCAACTTCAAATACTATTGGAAGGTGATCACTGTTTGTCGAACACTCAACAGTCGACCAAGAAGTTACGGAAAGACTCGGGCCACAGAATGTAAGATCTATTGAAGAGTAAGATTGACCTCGCACAAACGTAATAGATCCGGAGTTAACACACGTTAGCCGATTGTCCAACGACCAGTTCCATAATCGGGTGCCGCACAAATCTGTTCTTAAACCCCATGAGATATGGTGAGAATTGAAATCACCTGCGATTAGAATTTCACGTCCGCAAGAGTTAATAACACTATCCAGTGTGCTAATGTCCTGTACGCCAGATGGAAAATATGCATTAACTACGGTGAAGGGACAACATCCAGGAAGAACTAGCTCTATCGCTAGGATTTCACACTCTGGAGTAGAAACTTGAAATGAAATTTTAGCCTTATGGCAAATTCTAGATGAAATGAGTGTAATTAATCCGCCACCTCTTGTAGGACGGTCTAAACGAAATGATCTGTAGAATTTTATTTGAAAAGATTTCGCAGAATTTAGCCACGTTTCTTGTAACATAATTAAATCAGGATTAAGTTGAGAAGTTAGACAAGATAAATCTACTGAAGCAGAGTATAAAGAGCGGCAGTTCCACTGAAGCACTTTTAGCGATCCTATGTTTTGGAAAGTGCAGCAGCCGAAACTGCCTTCTCTAGAATGCTTTGCTTTAGCATAGCACTGGACTGACTTTTCTTAGCTTTTGAGTGAGGACCGGGGGAAGAGTCTTCATTGATAGAAGACATGGTTCTTTTATATGCTCGAGAATTTAGTTCCACCTCTGTCATTTCCAAATCTGTGTCAATCAGATTACCAGTTGTAGGGCCCTTGGAAGATGAAGTCGAAGGTTCAATATCATCATTGGAAGGAATGGTATCTGAGCTTTTATGACTAGCTTGGTGCTCAGGATCAACTGTTTGCGTTGTCACAGGAGTTGGGCAGGTAGTTTGCATCAAATGAGACAAATGACTAGAGATAGCTTGTGAGATACATTCACCCAGGCTCATTGCCAACCGCTCCATAGCTTTGGTAACTGCCTTTTCCACAGCGGCCTCTATAGTTGCAGTAAGTGATAGGTCCGCGGTAAGATTTTGTCTGCCTATAATCCCCGCATAGCCAGATGCCCTTTCTTTCACAATGTTTATTGCCTCCATCCTAGAGCAGCGTCGTCGGTCTATTATTTCAATAACTTGTAATTCTTGAGCCCTAACAGAACAGTTAGAATAATCGGCTGGGTGATTTCCATCACAGAGACAGCATCGCTCTTCTTGGGCACTACAATCACTTTGAGCGTGTTCGTCCCCACATGCGCAACAACGTTGTTTAGACTTACACCCTGCCATACTATGGCCGTACCGCCAGCAATTACGGCATTGGAGCGGACGCGATGCCAGGGGTTCAACTCTGAATACAAGGGGCCACACCTTTAGTTCTGATGGGCAGGAAGTTCCAGCAAAAGTTGCAATCACCGATTCTGTTGGGACCCGCTTATTGTCTACCATTCGATTGCATCGGTAAACAGCAATTACTCCAGTCCCAGACAACCTCTCTAGTGTTTCAGCAGGAGAAAGATCAGCATCGACACCTCTGACTATTCCCTTAGTGCAGGCGAGGTGAGCAGGGATGTAGGCACTCACCGGTAATGACGCGAAAGATGAACACCTAAGCAAATCCGCGACACAGGACTGGTCTGGCGATCGACACACGATACCGCCGCGGCCGAACTGCCTCACTTCCGTGATGGTCTGGTATGAAGATGTAGCAGCCTGCAGAGCTTTCTGGATCGCCTGGGGGTTGGTCAGACGTATAGAGCCTCCATTTGAAGGAACCAGAGCCACCGGGATGCTGCTCACACCCCTGCGGATGAACAAATCTAGAGGTAATTCATCCGTTGGAGTAGAGGCCGTCCAAGGGGAAAAACCCCCGCCGGGGGAGTTCTTGGACATTAGCCTAGGATGAAGCCGATGTTAGAGTAAGTGATACCTCAATAAATAAGATTAGTAAAGCCTAATATCACCCAAAACCTGGCCAAGAGACAGGAGCCACAGCGAACGCTTCCGAACGCCAGAGCACGCGCCGACGAAGCGCCCCTCTACTGCTTGCTTCCTGTTCTTCTTCTTCATTACACTTGTAAATAAATCCATGCAATCCGTTACAATATTGTTACAACGCTGGGAACAAGGCTCAGGAAGAAGGGCACGAGCTGGTGTCGGAAGACAACGACGTTAGGGACTTGCCTGCGCTGCCTGTCTTTTGTATATCAGCTGTAAATAGATTTCACTGTTACTTTCATCCTTGTGTCACATTTTGGTGGAGTTGCTGGGTACATTTCATGAAAGACGGAGCTCCGAAGCAGCCGTAGCCTGGCCGGTATCACCATGCCGACTGATGAAGAGGCTGCAACAACGGCGCCCACAACGATGCCCACCATGCCAGCCGTCATCTTGGCTCAGCCCCGCGACCCTAGCACGTTTACGGGTACCAACAACCTAGACGTCACAGACTGGCTGCGGCGGTACGAGCGTGTCAGCAAAAATAACAGGTGGGATCAGAGCCTTATGTTAGTCAATGTGATCTACTTGAAAGGCACGGCAAAGATCTAGTTTCAGACACACGAAGAGGAGCTAACGAGCTGGGAGCAATGCAAAAAAAATAAAAAAGCTCTGCGACCTTTTGGGAAGGACAGTTGGACGACAACGAGCCGCGAAGAAGGAACTTGGAACTCGTGCCCAGACGACAACCGAGTCATACGTGACGTATATTCAGGATGTTCTTGCCCTTTGCCGCAAGGTGGACGAGCGAATGCCGGAAAAAGGAAAGGGCATTTGCTGAAGGGCATAGCTGACGACGCCTTTAACCTTCTCGTGTACAAGAACTGCATCAGCATCGACGACATCATAAGTGAATGCAGACGTTTCGAAGAAGCTAAAGGCTGTCGAATTGTCCATCAGTATACCCGTCTTCCAAATACAGCCGCTACTTCATCGTGCGAAGACCATTCCGCGCCTCCGCCGACCACGTCCGAGACCATTGTGCGCGTTGTTCGCCGAGAGATAGAGGCCGCATCGCCGGTTAACTCTCAGACGTATGGTCCGAACGATTTTCGACCTAGGGTTTCCCTCATCCAGTCCATCGTTCGCGAAGACGTGGCGAAGCTTGGTGCTCCCTCCGTTTGCCCCATCAAACGATCCGACGCCTTTACTACTGTCCCGGCTCCGCGGAACCTGTACCCCTCACTGCCCTATCGTAACCCAATGGAATGGCGAAAACCAGATGACAGGCCTATTTGCTTCAACTGCCGACGTGTTGGCAATATTTCCCGTCACTCCCGCAACAGATGGATACCCTCATTTCGATCTGCGTTCCAACCATACCAGCGCTCAGCAGGTACTAAGTCGCCCGCCACCGGAACAACCCACTAGCCTTACCACCATGCTGAGGCCTCGCCACCTACATGTCAGAGTCGTTCGCCTTCTCCTCGACGCCCCCTGCTTCGCCCAGCTACTCTTCGCCGTTCTCCGCCGCCCATGTACCGGCGCTCGTCGGAAAACTGACAGGTTCAGCTCCGAGAGGTGACGCTGCTACATCGACCCGGACTGAAATTCCTCTGCTGACCCGGCCCACGAATAGAAATTTACTTCAGGTACCCACCGTGGTGGCTCATTCAGCTAAGGCGTTTCGCTGCTGAGCACGAGGCCGCGGGATCGAATCCCGGCCGTGGCGGCCGCATTTCGATGGAGGCGAAATGGGAAAAATGCCCGTGTGCTTGCGTTGTAGTGCACGTTAAAGAACCCCAGGTGGTCAAAATTATTCGGGAGCCCTCCACTACGGCGTGCCTCATAATCAGAACTGGTTTTGGCACGTATAACCCTACAACGAAATTTACTTCAGGTGTATGGGGATGGTGTCCTTGTAATGCCTTTGATTGATACCGGCGCGCACATCTCTATCATGAGTGACCATCTTCGTGGACGTCTGACTAAATTCATCACACCTGCTGCGTCCTGTGTTCTGCGGGTCGCCGACGGCAGAACCCCGGCCGCCATAGGAATGTGCGCTGCTCGTGTCAGTGTCGCCGGCCGTCAGACCTCGGTTCTTTTAACTATTCTTGAAGAATGTCCCCACGACATCAACCCGCCGTGGTTGCTCAGTGGCTATGGTGTTGGGCTGCTGAGCACGAGGTCGCGGGATCGAATCCCGGCCCCTGCGGCCGCATTTAGATGGGGGCGAAATGCGAAGACACCCATGTACTTAGATTTAGGTGCACGTTAAAGAACCCCAGGTGGTCGAAATTTCCGGAGTCCCCCAATACGGCGTGCCTCATAATCAGATCGTGGTTTTGGCACGTAAAACCCCATAATTGAATTTTTTCCCCACGACGCCATTTTGGGTCTTGATTTTCTATCAGCGCATTCAGCATTGATTGATTGCTCCGCGGGGCTTGTTGAGCTCGATTTGCCCTGCTCTTGTGACCCTCCTGTGGAAGTATCCAGCAGATTGTGTTCTACCGAGCACAGTCGTCTTGCCTCCCAATATGACGTGCGTTGATCTTTTGCCCTCCCCACCTGTGCCTTACGGCGATTACATCGTCTCTCCTATTTCGGACGTCCCCCTGACCCATAACATTGTGATTCCTCACGCTGTCCTCAATGTTACGAGCAATTGTACGTGCCTTCCTACTTCGCACCACACAGCCACGTTCTACCGCAAGACATAGCGTTAGGCACGCGTCATCTTGCGAAGACCTCTCAGCCTTGACGACTGAAACGTCGTCTCATGGTGCTTCATCGCCTTCTTCACCAGCTACCTGACGTCCCCAACATGATTTCTCCTGATCTCGAGCCTCAGCACGCCAACCAGTTACGTCGTTTGCTCGCCTCATTCAGCGAGATGTTTTACTTGAATGGTCGCCCTTTACGTCAGACTTCCATTGCGAAACACAGCATTGATACTGGCGACGCCCGTCCGATTCACCAGAGACCATATCGTCTGTCCTTGCATGAGGACAAGTTATTCAAACGGAAGTGTAAGAGATGCATTTTCGGGGAATAATTGAGCCGTCTTCAAGCCCGTGGGCGTTCCCTGTAGTCCTAGTTAAAAAGAAGGACAACACCTGGCGTTTCTGTATGGACTACCGGCACCTGAACAAGATAACTAAAAAAATGTTTGCCCTCTCCCACGCATCGATGACGCGCTGGACTGCCTTCACGGTGCGAAATATTTTTCTTCGATCGACCTTCCGTCCGGCTTCTTGCAGATTGCTGTAGACGACATGGACTGCGAGAAGACAGGCTTTGTAACACCGGATGGCCAGGGGTGCTATGCAGGATGCGCCGAGTTCGGCGAAACTTGGGATTTTCACGAGCTCTGGCGACGCCCCAAGATGAAAGAACTAATGGTAACAAGACAAAGTTTGTCCATCGACACGCCTCCAGTTTCATTGGTTCGTCTAGATTCACTTTGGGTAGCTATCATTTATTGGGCGTTGCCAATGGGCGTTTGACAAGCTGGGGCTTACGTGATCATGCGGTCGGTGAATGGTCGTGCCTTCTTTCACTTGTTCGTCGTTGCACTGAGTGCATTACAGGAACAAGCAGGTTATAAAATAAATGCATTTAGTGCAAGAACATTAGTCACATTAACGTGGGTTGTAAGCATGTTAAAGTTTACAAGATGTACACTGAATGTGTATTAGACTAATTTGTAGTTTAATACGTTTCGCGTTATACCACGAGGGGACGCTCGCCCTTCTCTTTTTTTTTTCTCTGACTTGGATTGGCGTGGCTCTCTACGTGCTTGCGCTAGAATTTCCAAGCACCGATTTGTGTGCGCTTGGTTTTCTCACTGGGCTTTCAACAGATCGCTCGTTGCTCGCGCTGAAGAAAAGCTGCTAGTAGGCGCGCATCGAGGCACCCCAGCTGCGAGACGAAGTGCGCTTCGGCTAGCGCATAAGGGGTTTGCCGCGCGCTTACCGTGTTAATACCCGTGCCACACGGGCAAAGTAAAGTGCACTTTAAACGAGTGCACTTCGCGGCTAGTGTCATTCGCAGGCTGCTACACGGGAACGCTTAGTGACAATGTGAGTGTGTTCGGCGAACACACTTCGCGGCGGCGAAGTGTGCAGCCTCGCTAGCAATGAGTAAAAAATAAGTAAAGTATTATTGAAAGAAGAGTCAGCAGTAATTTTTAATATCATTGTTTTAAATTGCTAACGTTAGAAGATAATAAAGTGTGCCACACCGCAAAAAAAGAAAAACAAGAACCACAAAAAACTACTCTCGCTCTCGGGCTGTTCATGACCACGCCGGGTAATGGCTGTGCAGTTGTTTGGCAGATCGAGTCGTTTTGATTGTTGCTGGTCAAGTTACCGTCGTTGCCGGCGCTTGTAAAGGTTCATTGTAAATGTTGTTTCTAACAATAATAAACCGTTTTCGTGCACACATTTTTATATTATTAACATATGCTTTCCCATCTGACTCCCGGTGGCCATGGCCATCAATTTGAAAGAACACTTTTCTTTCTCGTGCAGGAGCGCGCCGCCAAAGTAACACTCAGCGCGCTGAAGTGCACTCTCTCAAAGTGTACTTTGCTTTGCCCGTGTGGCACGGGTATTGCGGGAAAGCACTCTTGCAAGGGTCAGACAACTACGCTTTATTGTCTTTTACTTTGCGATGCACCTTCATACTGGCAAGCGTCAAACGATGGCTTTTAACAACCGCAGAAAAGTCTTTATACTGGGTAGCCTGAGCGATCCGTGGCTTCTAACAAACGCAAGGAAGGGTCTTTGCAGCGCACGTGGCCATTGAGTGCCACCAAATTAATCCCAGGTGGGACTCCAGCATCAGTGCAGTTAGCCTGTACCCATCGCTGACGAGGTGGTGCTTCACTTTTTGACAATAACTTTCTTTTTTTTTGCGTGTGAACGCCTGTGATGGGGTCCACAAAGTTCACGCTGTGGCTGACTATCTCTGAATGCAGATTGAGGCATAGCCCCATTACCATCCACCAAATTTGGGATACATTTGTATGCGGCCAATTCGTCACTATGAATAATGGTCCCCGGTTGAACATTGGCTGCAGTAATGGCGCCTAGCGTCGCCGCCTTTCGTCGGTCGACCTTGAAAGTCGCAGCACCCCTCTGGTCGCGCAGAACATGCCGAAGACCCATGGGCCAACCATCTTTAACACCGCCGTAATTTTGGTGGCTCGGCGGAAAGTTGTCGCCCGTCATTAGGCGGCCTCGATTGTACTTTTGCTAGCCGCGAAGAAGGCACTCGTCAATTTGCGCTATCTACCCGGGGCCTCCGAGTGGAGGTCGCGCCAGCAGCTCGTCCCTCGCGACCTTACGGGGGTAGTTCCTCCAGTCGGCGATGGCGCGCTCTGATAGAGAGAACAAGTCGCCGGTCATCTACTTGAACGTGTACGCTTTTGCTCACACAGTAAGTGAGGCAAATCATTTGCCCCCTGAAGAGGTGGTCGTTCGGACGGCCGAGGTGGTCCGTGTTAGCGAAGTAACTTCCTTCGCCTCCCTGCCCCTGCAGTGTAGCGGTACCGTGTAACTGTTGCACCGGAAGACAGCCCGGCGTCCATTCTGAGTCTTCCAATATAACGTGACCACTTCGCCTGCGCAGGTTGGTTGGTCCGGGTTGAACCCTAGGGGCTCCCACGTGCCCCAGTACTCCGATGACGACGCCGGACCTGGCCTGAGGCGCGGTGGACGAGCAGCGCTTGAAACAGGAGAGAGCCGAAGCGATCGCACCAACTTTTCCTCAGCAGCCTAGTCACACCACTCTGTGCTCGGAAAGCATAATTTGCCCGCCACGCTGTCTCCACAGACGAGGGCATTCGCCTAACTCGTCACACAGCCAGCGCACTGATGTTTTGGAAAGGCAAAAATGACGCTGAAACTCTACGTCGGTCATCTATGTCAACGGGTCCAGACGGTCGTATTGACGCTTACTGCCGCTGGATGCGATGACACAGGCTGCTGCTGCCATGTTCACGAGTTCAACTCGAGGGGGGTTTCGCGGTGTACGAGTTTGGCACGAGTTCGCCTGTCAATCAAAACCATAGGTCACGCCCCGCTGCGAGGCATGTAACTCTTGTGCGCGCCCACCACGGTTGGGCCACACCCATAGGTCACGCCCCGCTCATTTTCACGCCCCGCTCATTTCACGCCCCGCTCATTTTCCGGCAACAGCGACGTGGTGCGGAACTGAGAGGCAACGCACTGACATCGGTGATGTACTGAGCACCACTATCAAAAAACAAAACAAAAAAAAAGCGTCGACTTTCGCTGGCTTAAGGATATATATTATTGGGCTGTGACGGCCTTACAACACGGTTCATTGCCTGCATTGTGGCGACGTAGCGCACAGCAAATAATTATCGGCACGTCACTGTAGCTGCTTGCCAGGCGTCCATGCGGCGTGGTGGGCGACGATCCTAAGCAGTGCGTATTGTTTTCCAACGACAACGTGTATCGCAGCTGTCATTTTAGATGGCTGCTCTGTCATCAGTGATGTAGCGGAGCCGCAGCAAGGTAGATATACCTGGTAGCGCAGCTTCCATAGAAGCCCATACGTTCAAAACATGGCAGTTCATTGGCGGTTCATGGGGTTTAGCGCCATGTGTGTGAGAAGAGAACACTTCCGGCGGAAGAAAAGATAATGTGACGTCATATTCGTTAAAACGGAAGTGACGTCATTTTGTTCTCAAAGGCGCGAAATTTGTTTTTGGAGGCCTGCCACTACAGCTGTATATTCAAATGCTCCGCCATACGACTTGATGGGCGTTGCGAGCTTTCAGCGCGGAAAGCGATGCAGGAAAAGGTCAGCCGTACGAGTGTCGAAATCGCATCCCTGCACAGAACATACTTTCTTTGGAGGCCAACGAACGCTTTGGCCGTAGAGTGCTGGTCCTTCCGTCGGACGCCAAGCCCGTCGGCCTGCGCTGTCACACGAAGACAACTAAATTAAACAATTATCTGGCGGTCGCAACTTACTGGTTTTGACTGAATAGGTTAAGAAACAATGAGACTACCCGCGTCACCAAATTCAGACAAACATTGGCAAGCAAAACAACACAACATGTGAGGGGGACGTATTGTAACAGGTTAACTTTACGAGCGCGCCTTTCTGCACACTTCAAGAGCTGCATTGCATTGCAAGTGATAACGCCCGCCGCTATCGGTGGGCGCTCTTACGGTAGGCGCTGAAAAAAGGTATTATTGATAATGATCAAGTAAAACAGAATCGTCTCTTCTTTTCTCGCCATCCGTATATAAAATTGATTACGAACTTTATCTTCGTTGAATGAATATAACTGTGTCTCTTTTTATTTATAAAACGCTCTTTTTTTCCTAATGTTTGTTCCCTCCAAACACAGTGGCACTTTAATCACTGCTCCCATAACCACCCTTGCTGATGTCGGTGACAATTCCTTCTTAACCGCTTTTCGCCCGAAGCTTCGCGAGCTATGTGAATCAACCTTGGCTGCAGTGCCGGAAACACGAAACGCGAAAAAGCGCAAACACACCCAGTGCGATGGCATTTCTTCATCACAAGCATGGCACACTAAACAATTGGGACACCTTCCAGCGTTCGAAGTCTAATTTCCTAACTGCACACAAGAGACGTCGCCCACAAAAATGCGATTGCTGCGCTGTCGTTACGATATCCAGATCTACGATCGCTGTTAGCTCAGCAGAAGAGGCAATCGGAAAGCACATTTGAGTGAACAACACACTCAAATTCTGCGTACATGCGCACGGAGGCACCTTCACTGGGCAAGCGGTGACAAGCGATGAATTGTGTCACTGGGCAGCACGCTCTTCTTCGCAATGCATCACGGAGACCTCGCGCACGCAGATAAACTGGTGCATTTTCACTGTGCTGCGTCACTACGGACCCTAGAATACCGCCCAGCAATTTCGCAGCGACAGCCGTTGCTAACGTCTCTATGGCTAGAGTGTCGTTTCAGTTGGTAAAGCGGCGGCTCAGTGAAAGCCGCCTCAGTGAAAGCACCTGCAGTGAACAGCCATGCCGCAGCGCTGCGTTGTTATTCCCCTAATAGACAGGGAATGAACAGATCATTGTCATGACTGACTTTATGCGTCATTATCGCATCGACTTTATCGAGAATAGCACTACAGCGCCTCTGGCGACTGCTCACCGCATGAATTCCCTCGTGCGTGCGACCCTCTAGAATGTATCCGCTTGTAAGCTTTCGCCTCACTGTAGCCACTCGCGGCAAAAAAGTGCAAAATTTAATAATTCACTCAATCTCCGTTTGTCATCACAAATTTTTAGCATTCAAAACAAAAAACCAATAGTTTAAGAAATAAAATGTTAGGTATTTTATTTGTTGTATGTCAAAGTATTCGATTGAGGGAAAGTGTAGGAGCAAGAATGCACCGCATGTGCACTGTTCGCATTCGACGGAGGATAGAAAGATAATGCTCGAAAGAGGAGGCACGCCCTTGACGCGCCCGAGAAAGGCGTGGCAAGCGGCTCACGGCAAGTGTGCAGATAGACAGCGGGACAGTGACGGTATTGCTTAATTGCGATAGTAGGTTGATAACAATACGCGGCGCTGGCGCGTATTGTTGCGCAGCCTTCTGTGCTGGAAGCGTGGAAGCACTGTGCCGCGCAGGGTGCGCTCATGTCGTCATACGCGGCTTTACCTCGACATTTCTTTTTGCCTGCTGTTATTGCACGTTCCTTGCTATCTCCGTTCACAGCCTGTCATCGATCAAACTCGGATAAAACTCGCGCGAACGAGAAACTAGGCGCATCCTGCATAGCACCCCAGTTCAAAGTCACGCCTATCGGCTTGTGTAATGCCCCAGCCACGCTCGAACGTATGATGGACGCACTTCTGCATGGACTCAAGTGGTCCATCTGTCTTTGTCACCTAGATGACGTCATACTTTTCGCTCCTACGTTTGCCATACTTCTCGAGCGTCTTTCATTAATTCTTTCTGTATTTCGAAATGCTAGCCTCCAGCTTAATTCGTCTAAGTGTCACTTTGGTCACCGCCAAATCAATATCTTTGGCCATCTTGTTGACTCATCCGGTGTGCGCCCATACCCAGATAATGGGCGGGCTGTGGAGAATTTTCCCGTACCGACCAGCGCCAAGGATGTACGGAGCTTTGTGGGCCTGTGTTCTTACTTCCGCCGCTTTGTTCACAACTTTGCGGAAGTCACCCGACCTCTTACTGCGCTTCTGAAAGCTGATGCTTCATTTTCGTGGGACCCAAAGCAAACGACCGCCTTCTCGAAGCTCCTATCCCTGTTGACATCTCCACCTATTTTGGCGCACTTCGACCCGTCTGCGCCTACGGAAGTCCGCACTGACGCCAGTGGTCATGGAATCGGCGCCATTTTGTCTCAGCGTCAGCGAGGGAATGACCGTGTGATTGCATACGCACGTCGTTGTGTGTATTCACCTTGTGCAAGTGTGGGTGAGTTCACAGATAATTAATTGCAATGGGCGAGGCACTCGGCTTCTGAGCGTGGGTTCTTAGGTTCGAAGCTCAGCACCACAAGGTTTTAACGTGATACGCGTTAAGGGGACCCTGAAACTATTTTGACGATTTTGTACAAACGTACTGAGTCGTTAGAGTAGGTCATTCTGATCATTAATTGACGCATCTAAGCTCTCCACGTAAAGCGTGTAATTTATTATAAGGTTTTAAAAAGTACATCGCTACCAATCGCAGCACGCCAATGGCTGAGTTTTCAGCCGCCCCTGACCAACTTGACGCCATTTGCAAATATCACGTCAGCAGGGCGAGCTATCCGATTGGCGGCCCAGGGCGCGTCATCGATAATTTTTCCAACATTATGATGGAGAAATGTTGTTCGTAGCAGAAAGTAAAGAAAGAGAATGCACAAGGACATGTATCAATACACTAAAAGCACTTCCGGCCCACAGCAAGTGTCGTCTGCTTGTGTTACAAAGTGCTCCGTGTTGACGATAGCTGCGCGGTCAGTGTTGGTCTCGTTCTTTCTTTTCGCGAGCACCATGGTTCGCCCTTGTTGCGTTGTGGGCTGCAAACGTAGCGATCGGCGACATGTCAAGCTGCCACATCGTGCCCCGCTGCAAGGTAGCAGACGAGCGGAGTGGCCGCAGCGCATCGGAGTGTCGGTATCCAAACAGCGCCAGCATCTACGCGTTTATGGCCGTCACTTCAAGCCGAAGGGCTTGAAGTGACGGCCATAAACCTCTATAGAGTTTAGCGTGTCCGGTATTCGGGTAAGCGCAAGTGTGCTGGGCGTTTTGCGTGATCAAAGGCGGTGCTAATGTGAACTGCTTGCACGGTGCAGCCACCTGGCGGTACAAAGCTCAACCAAACACGAATCTAATATAGTAGTAACCAAGTTTTTTTTTTTCTATTTTGCTGCTGGCTCAAATTTTCGGCGGGAGGGTAATCTTGAACACGTTGTCTTTTTATATGTTTAAAATGTTTTACACTTGGTGAAAGCAATATTAGCTCTGCATTTGGCTGGTTACGCTCTGCGCCACCAGATAGCTGGACCGTGAATGCCGGTCAGGCCGCTCACGTACGTCTACGAAGCTCCTTCATCCCAACACTATGGAGGGGTTTTAGTTTACGCCTCTGCCTATCCGTCAAAACACCCAGCTCGCCTGTGGTTACCGGAATACCGGACAGGCTCGGCGCTGCGACAGAACGCTCACAACGCACACTGCTTGATCGCTCTCGCTGGGAATCGATGGCCAGGAGGCTAGCTAGCGGAGAGGTTGGAGAGCCTTCGCGCGCTGGCTCCAAAACAACCGGAAGAATCACGTCACAACATGACGTAGGGCCAGCGAAGGCGGAGCTTAGCCCCGATCACTCGGCGAACGAGTTGAGGAGGAAATGCATGGCTATAGGGAGGAGGGTAACTTGTAATCGTCCGTAGCTCTCTTAAAGGGACCTTGAAACGATTTTGACGATTTTGTACAAACGTACTGAGTCGTTAGAGTAGGTCCTTCAGATCATTGACGCATCTAAGCGCTGCACGTAAAGCGTGTAATTTATTATAAGGTTTTAAAAAGGTACATCGCTACCGATCGCAGCACGCCAATCGGCTGAGTTTTGTGCCCAAGTGACGCGATTTGCCCATAACACGTCACTGGGCCAGCCATCCGATTGGCTGCCCAGGGCGCGTCATCGATAATTTTTCCAACATTATGGTGAACAAATGTTGTTCGTAATAGTTTAGATGTTAGTTAATTTGTTTCTATACAAAGAAAATAACAGAAAAAGAATGCACAAGGACATGTCTCACTACACTACAAGCACTTCCGGCCCACAGCAGGTGTCGTCTGCTTGTGTTAAAACGTGCTCCGTGTTGACGAGAGATGCGCGGTCAGTGTTGGTCTTGTTCTTTCTTTTTGCGAGCACCACGGTTCGCCCTCGTTGCGTTGTGGGCTACCAACGTAGCGATCGGCGACATCGTGCCCCGCTGCGAGGCAGCAGACGAGCGGAGTGGCTGCAGCGCATCGGGCTGTCGGTATTCAAACCAATCCAAATGGCGCCAGCATGTAGCGTTTGCGACCGTCGCTTCTCGTCCAAGGTCTACCACAATAGAGTTTAGGTAAACGCAAGCGCAAATGTACTGACCGCTTTGCCACGTTTTATGTGATGGACGGAGGCGCAAATGTACATGGTGCAGCCACCTCGCGGCACGAAGCTCAACCAAATACACAGCTAATATAGCAGTAAACAAGTTTTTTCTACTTTCGTGGTGGCTCAAATTTTTGGCAGACGCGTAATCTTGAACACGTTGTCATGTTTAAAATGTTGCACACTTGGTTACAGGAATGTTAGCTCTGCATTTGGCTGGTTAAGCTCTGCCTCACCAGATTGGTGGAACACGCATGCCGATCAGGCCGCTCACCGACGTCTACGAAGCGCTTTAGTTTACGGCTCTGGCTATCCGTCAAAACTCCCAGCTCGCCTGCGGTTACCGGAATACTGGACACGCTCGGCGCTGCGACAGAAGGCTCGCAACGCACGCTGCTTGATCGCTCTCGCTGGGGATCAACGGCCGGGCGGCTAGCGGAGAGGTTGGAGAGCCTTCGCGCGCTGGCTCCAGGACACCCGGAAATAGGCGACAACACGTCACAACATGACGTAGAGCCAGCGAAGGCAGAGCTTAGCCCCGATCACTCGGCGAAAGAATTGAGGAGGAAATGCAAGTCCAGGGAGGAGGGTAACTTGTAATCATCCGTAGCTCTCTTAATATAAGACGCTTCACTTAAATTGTGACGCGATTGTTTTACTGTAGCTGTACCCTACGCGTCTACAAAATTTGTCCGAACAATTTCAGGGACCGTTTACAGGCACCTTGTCGCAGAAAATCTGGCGTCGGTGTCGGCGTTGGTGCCGGTGCCCGCGGGCCGGAAAATCATCCCGAAACACACTGACCGCGCAGGCCCTCCGCGTGGCGCAGAGGCGTTAGTGAACTAATTAATTTCTGAAAGTAAAATGCGTCAGAAAAATGGTAAAATACGACGCAACCACAACCTATAGACGTGTTAGCGTCGGTTGTAATTTAAATATACGAGAAAACATAATTCTCTTACGCAGAAAATCAAACCCCTTTTCCAGCATTCATACAGTGGCGCGCCGCGGTTGGTTCCTGGCACCATCAAGATGGCGGTCGCCTCCTCGTCAGCGTGAAATGGCAGAGGTGGAGAAAAAGAAAGCTGCAGTTGCCGGTATATTTGAATGCTATCGCGTTCCACTCTTGAAGGTGAAGCATCCTCCAAATTTTACAGGGTAAGCTGTTATGGGGCTCATTCCAATAGCCGTTTCTGGTCGCGATGATGCTGCCCCGTAACAGCTATCGCCGAAAATGCGTAAAAATTACCCGCTCTCCGCCGGGAGCGAACCCAGGCCGGGAGTCGGATACTTGATACGGGATACGGATACGGGAGTCGGAAGCGTGGGAGTCGGATACTTTACCACTGAGCCACGCAAGCGCTTGCTATCAGCGTCAGAAAAAGGCCTTATAAACGCGCCCTAGACGGGCGCGCAGGCACAGACGATCCGAGCCTCTACCAGTATGGTGGCGTTATCTATAGTTAACGTGCCTGCAACCGCCGCGTGCGACGAGATGCGATTCAGACGAGGCGCGCAATCAACGATATCCCGACGTTAGATGTGCGCCACGTATTCTGGTTACCTCTTCGGTACACGTTATGGCGTCTCCTCGCAAGGTACGAACCGCTGCTGAAAAAGCGAATCGTAGAGCTACGTGCGCGGCTACAACCAGACATCATCGGGCTCAGCAGACTACTGTGCAGAGAGCATTACAAGCCGCAACTCGCCGTCGACGCCGGCCGGACAGTTCAAATCGTTCTCGTCAAAATCGAGGCGAAGACACTTTGCTGTGAAGACCTTGTTGTGCGTGGTGCCGAAATTGGAGCTACTCTTGCGTCACTCAACCAGCTTACGCTGTGACTGTGCTGCGTGTGCCGCGCAGGCCTGTGTACTTTCTTTGTTTTCGAGTTTTTTATACCATAATATCTTTATAAAGATTCGCCTTACGTGACAGACAGGCCGATGAGTTTCCTCGTTGGGTAGGCATAGAAATGCTTACGCATTAAAAAAAATCAGGTGCCGTATGGTGGGATGAAATCTCAGCGCAATGCTCTAACCGTTAGGCCACGATCGCACGCTTGTTTCTTCCGTGCCGACACCAACCAGTTGTTCGAGACGACTGGCGCGTGCGCCACGTTACGTACATAGAGCACATGTGCGCGCTCTAGTTTCCATTCTGTTACATACTTCTTCGAATTAGAACCTCAAATAGTGCTGGAAAGCGAGTATGCCTCCGGTAGCATCGATTCCCACTGTGTGTGGGATCTGCGTATTTTTACAGCGAAGCTGTTTAAGCCAGCCGCAATTTGTGGTTCGTATCAATTTACTATCATCGTCAACAATGAGGAAATAAATAAAAGAGAAAACATTTCTTGCCGAGGTGCGATTCGAACACGCGTACCCACGGTCCCAAGGCGAGAGTCGTAACTACTAGGCTATACTTTTTTTTCTTTATTGCCGCGCTTCGACACAGTACAACGAATGAACACACAACAATAGACAGTACGCTGGATCACTCAAGTGGCCAAATTGCCACTGCGGCCAGGCGTTGTCATTTTAAATTTCCCTGAGCACCACCAAAGGCCTTGACAGCCACTCGGGAACATCCGTTAGCGCTTTTAATATCTCCAGGAACCTGTGCACACTTTCGCGGAAATACATGCGTGCTGGTCTTGCGTCTGGGTCACAAAAATAGCCAGCCATTCGGGAGCACTGTGGAGGCCCATCAGCATAATCTGGTCAAACGGAAAAGCATCCTCATTATCTGTTGGCAGGTACCTGATCCTGTAAGAGTCGAGCGGTAATTCTTTTTTAATGGCTCTTTGTAGCACATCCCAAAAATATATCCCTTCCAAGCAATGAAGAAAAACATGGTCTATTGTCTCAAGCTGCTTGCATATGAGGCAGTGGGAACCCCGAAGTAGAAACTCCTTTCCTCTAGAAAAGACTTAACACAGTTAAAGTTCCAGTGTTTAACATGAAAAAAAAAAGATTTTGGTTCCCGGCGACACCTGAATTTTCTTAACTCTTTTTGAAACATTCCCACCTGGGCCTCCAGAGTATACAGCCCTGTACAAGGGCACGGGAAACACCGCGTCACAAACATGCTTGTACAATTTTTTTCCTTTTAACGCTACTCAGATACTCCATCAAAAAACGTGTGCTTAGAAATTTGAGACTTACAACAATTTCTCTGAAGAAACCACGAACGCCACCTGAAATATATTGCGTCGTCAACACAAAATCAGGCAATGCTACCCCGAATCTTTGTTGACACACCGTACGCAGGAATGGGTCTCTAACATCTCGGAAAAATAAAACCCTGTTTACAATCTGTCGCACAAACAAATGTCCCAGTCCTAAACCACCGGCCTTAACCTGCCGAAACAAGTTCGTGCGGCTGCACCTCTCCCAACTGGACGCACAAACAAAGACAGCAAATACACGGTGCACCTTCTGCACGTTTACTCGGGAACAGTGCAGCACTTGCATTACGTGCCACAACTTGCTGATCAAAAAAAGATTGCACACCGAAGCTCTTGCGAAGACTGATAGACTAGAACTTTTCCATCTGTCCGCTTTTTCTCGCGTCTCTTGCGCCTGCGCTCGCCAGTACGGATCAGTGTCTTTATAAAATTCTAGCGGCACCCCCAAGTACCTTGGTGGCGTCGTAACCCAAGCCACGTTGGCGAATGTGTCTGGGGTCGAAGGCCATTCTTCGTGCCAAAATCCCAGGCACTTACCCCAGTTCACCCCACTTCCGGTTAGCTCACTGCAGCGCTTCACTCCTTCGACTCTTCTGCTAATACTCTTTGTCCCTGCAAAGAACCGCGACATCATCTGCATAGGCGAGCAATTTAACCTCGGTCACCTATATATTGATCCCATGGATTGCAGCGTTCTGTAACCCGCCGGGGTGGCTCAGTCAGCTAAGGCGTTGTGCTGCTGAGCACGAGATCGCGGGATCGAATCCCGGCAGCGGCGGCCGCATTTCGATGGAGGCGAAATGCAAAAACGCCCGTGTGCTTGCGTTGCAGGGCACGTTAAAGAGCCCCAGGTGGTCAAAATTAATCTGGAGCCCTCCACTACGGCATGCCTCATAATCAGAACTGGTTTTGGCACGTAAAACAGCAGAAAGAAGAAGAAAGAATGCATCGTTCTGTATTACATTCAGACGTAGCGCTTCTATATAGATGTCAAACAATAGAGGGCTGAGGGGGCAACCCTGGCGCACCGAACGTCGTGGGGGCCCCCAGCAATTTGTTAACAATTTGCCTCGTAGTGCAGTTGGGTACGCCAAAGCCACTCCCTCTCGAATGACCGAACCGACATTGATGTTGTCCAATATGCAAAACAAAATACAATGTGGCACACAATCAAAAGCCTTTTCTAAGTCCAAGTGTACTAACGCCACACGTGCATATGTGGCACCACAGCATTCGAGTACACATCGCGCCTTGTGAATGTTGTAAACGATGGAACGGCCTTTGATCCCACACGTTTGGTGAGAGGCAACTATTTCGCCTATAACACTCTGTAGTCTCCCAGCGAGAACCTTCATATAAATTTTATAGTCATCGTTTGTCAGGGCAATAGGTATGTACGACGATACCTGCTTAAGTTTATCTGCTTTATCAGTTTTCGGAATAAGTACAGTATGTGACGTCCCAAACGGCAATGCATTTACTTCATATGCCTCATTGAATACTGCAGTCAGCAATGAAGCTAGTTGTTCCTTGAATGCTTTATAGAAGGCTGCACTCAAGCCAACGGGCCCAGGTGACTTCCCAGGGTATAAATTGTCCATTGCACGCTGTACTTCTTGCTCGCTCATGGCCGTTTGCAGTCTTAGCTTTCGTTCTTCGTCTAGTCGTGGCATCGCCCTCAGAAAAAAAAATCTTTACACTGATCCAGGTCAACATTCCGCTGATCAAACAATGCCTGATAATACTCAAAGAAAGCTTGCCCGATCTCTTAATTATCTGCCGTGCTGCGTCCTGCCCATTCTATCTCAATGACGTGATTCCGCCTTGCGTGCGATTTTTCCATCCCTAACGCCCGCTTTGTGGGCGTCTCCCCCGCGGCTAGTTCCTGCGCTCTGGCGCGGACAAGCGCTCCGCGATAGCGTTCTTCTTAGTTCAGTTCTAGCTTTTGGTTTATTTTCCTGACGTCATCCATGTATACGCCAGGCGCGTTGCACTCCAGAGCTAGTAATTTTTCTAGCATAGCAAGACTCCGTTTCATTTAGTTTTTCCTGGTACCGCATGCAGCTCGCCCTTTCAATAGCTTTTATTTTGATCTGTTGCTTGCATAGTTCCCATTCTTGGCCCAATTCATGCATTTCACCACGAGTGACTTTACTAATTTCTTCCTGCACACCTCTGGTGAATTCTACAGCATTGAGCATTTGGTTGTTCCAAAGGTCCCACTGGAAACAGTGCTTCGCTTTTTGGCTCCAATGGAACATTCAACCATGCAATGGTCCGAGAAAGGCGCGGGCACTACGTCATAGCCGTGGCACTTTGGGAGCAAGCATGCAGACACGTAAATCCTGTCGAGTCGAGCGTGGCTGGTACCCTGGAAATGAGTGTACTTAAACTGGCTCTTGCTCACCAGACATTCGCCCAAATCCTTCAAAGCAAAATCGTCAATTAAACAAAAAAGAACCTCAGTACTTTTGTCCCTGAATGTGCACACGCTAGGTTTGTCACTGGCGCTCAGAACACAATTGAAGTTGCCCAACAGGATGAGCTGCCTTTCCGTGTTCCGATATTGCTGAACGGATTCGAAAAAGGCCGCCCTCTCATCAACTGCAGTGGGTGCATATATGCAGACAGCGCGCCATTGAGTAGAGAAAAGCACAAAACCACAGACAACTCCTCGTCCCGAAGGAAGTGAAACATGTGACAGGAACAGGAGACCTGGCAGCTTTTTGACAAACAAGACACAACCGGCAGAAGTAGCAACTGCGTGAGTGACAACGGCGCAAAGCCTAGACGCGAAACACAGCACCATGCTCCCAGTCTCCTCGTCCCCTTCGTCTCTTGTATACCAAGCATATCGATACCTTGCTCAGTTAAAAGGCGGAGCACTTGGCTCTGCTTTTTCTTCGTGGCTAAAGCTCGCACATTTAGACTGGCAAATATAAGCGTAAGAGCAGAAGCCATTTTGCAGCGGTTAGAAGAGAACGAGAGCATGGCGCTTACCTTTCGCGTCCTGCGCGTCGCTAGACGCTTTTGTTGTCACTAGTGCCGTCTGTTTGGGCAGGTCGGCCTTGTTGCAAGGCCTGCTTTTCGGCGGCTCTTGCGTCCGTCGGTACAATTGGTTTTGATCTTAAGCCTAGTCGTCTCCCTTGCGTCGTTTTCGCCGGAGGCTCCTCGTTGGTAGCGTCTGTCCTTGGTCCTTTTCGTTCCCGCGTTCGGCGTGCGGCGTTTCGCTGCGCCGGTGACGCTCGGGCGCCGCTCTTAACCAGGGGCTCCTGGCTGCTCCCTGGTTCCGATGTGTCCGGCTCTGGTCGGCCCTCCGCATCACTCGCCCCTCTGCCTTCTGTTCCTTCACCGTGTGTCGCTGCCGGTTGTTTGCTTTCTTCGTTGGAAAAAATTTTGCCTCTTCCCTCAAGCTCCGAAGAATTCGGAGTCGCTGCTGGCTTGTCTTCCACGGCTCCTTTTGCAGCTTCTTCCACCTCGACGACATCCATGAGGTGGTCCACCACCTACTCCATCGACGCGGATCCTGTAGCCGCTGCATACGTTCGTCCGCACTCCGCATCACCATGGCCGAACCGTCTACATTTCGAACACCGTGGTATCTTGCACTCTCGGCGCACGTGGCTCGTGCCGCGGCAGCACAAGCACTGCATCGGCCGTCCAGGCGCCACTACCAGGGCCAGCTCTCCTGCAACTCTTATCTGGTGCGGCAGGTCCTCGACCTTCATCCCAGGCTTCATCTTTAGGAGCACGGTCCTGGTCGTTGAACCCTTTTCCTGGGTGCCTTGAACCGCTCACGGGTCACTTCGGTGGCCGCTAGCGCCGTCCGCATATCCTCATCGGTCACGCCGTGAAGCATCCAGTGGAGCCGCAGCTTCACCTGTTGATCCTCCGAGTCCAGGATGAGGCACCGGCGACTCTTCACTTTTAGCTCCTTGCAGGCGAGAAGCCGCTCCGTTGCTTCCGCGCTGCTCAAAGTCACAGCCCAGACGTGCTTGATTTGGTATGCCCCAACGCCACCACGTCAGGGAGCGTACCGGTCTTCGTCAGCGCGTCTCGAAAATCTTGGACTCTGAGCGGTCGCACTCGTACGTCTCCGTGCAAAAAAACCGTGTTCAAAACAACACGTCCGGTGGGCAGAGTCGGTAAAATAACCTTCGCCTGTTTCCGCGACCGCCCAAGGCCGCTATCGCCGCTCCGCTGGAGCTCATGATTCCTGCGTCCGACGCACACGACAGCCGACGAAGGAATCACTAGGTTATAGAGCCACGCTTGCAGAACATGCATTTATGCGAACCATATGAATGTGTTCGAGCGTCGCCGTTTACAGCGTCGGGAAGCGTGGCTGAAGAATATTTCTCGACAAGGGCCGTCAGGGAAAGGAAGCAAGTGGGAGCCAAGCGACAGGTCGCTGGTATGTTCATTACATTTTACTGAGAATTACTATCAAAAGAACACGAAGATTAGGCTCTTGCTTCCGACCGCGGTCCCGACTGTGCTTCCCGGTTATCGCGCCGCACATGCAAAAAAAAAAGAAAGAGAACCCGCAGCCCAAGAAAATTTTTTTTGTAGCCCAGGAAAAACAGCGGCCGCCACTGACAACTCAGCCGAGACGCGCTCGTCCACTGGCGGCGACGCGACGCAGCAGGCCGCACCTTTTTTATGTAAAAAGAGCAACGTATGGATTGATCAACTCCGGGCTGTCCAGAAGGCCCACGATGCGGCGGTGAGGCTTGGCCTTCCCCTCCCAACGCGCGAATGGCCCGCAGTCTTGCCCCTATGAAAACGGGATGAAGATTCTTCAGACCTGAATAAATTTTACTACCTACCTACCTAGCGGCCGTCCCAATGCCAGCGCAGAGAGAATATTGAAACGTGCGAGGGGAGTTCGGTTGAAGAGAAGAACGAAGCTGGGCTGGATCGGGTATGCCACCGTGGAAAATAATATTAACGATTAGAATTCATTTATTATCTCATTCTTAAGTGAGAAAATCTCATTTAGGTATCCATCATTTTTCTTCCCACTACCAGCCGATTCATGGCCAATCCCCCGTAGTGGGTTGTGCTATTTCTATAGACCTTTTCACAAACCATGGAGGAAGGTAACCCCAGGAGGGGCCCTGGCCAGCACGAACGTATGGGAGAAGGTGTGGCGGAAGTCACGTGCTGTTTTTCGCAAAGGAGCACTGGGACGGGTACCCCAAATGTCAACGTTACCATGGCAACCGCGCTCCTGAAGCTTTCGCTGCTGCTCTCGGTCTCTGAAAAGTGAGATAAGATTTTTCCGCCGGTGTATTTCCCGCAGCACCTTTTGTTCGCGAGAAAAGCTCACATTGAAGTGTGGTGTGTAAGCTTGAAAGTTGTGTTTTGGGTCTGTGAGTGTGAGTGTCGGACAGCAACAGATACACTCAAGCAATCAAGGCGCGGGTCTTCGTCGTCTTCTTTAACATGCCACTGAAAAACACAGGAGCGCATCTGCTTCACTAAAACTGCTACAGAAGTTTTGTAGGCTTTGTTTTGACGCGCGTCAGGAGCACACACTTCCGGCGGGTCGTAACAATGCAAGTTCAAAGTTCGCGCCCATCTGCTCCGGCAAGCTGCAGAACCCCTGATTGGAGGCGCAAAGAGAGGTGGCACACCAACATGGTTGCACTTCCGGCTTTAAGAACGTGACGTCAGGGCCTCTCCTGTTTTGTTTCCTTCCTCCATGTCACAAACCGACATTTGAGCAGCGCCATTGCCCGACACGCGCGATGTCTAGCGTCAGAACATGTTATGCCGCCATTTTGGGCTGTGAGCCTTGCGAGAGCAGGCCGGCCGCACTTTGGTTGTGTGATCTTCGCCGCGCATTATTTGAATTGTTTTCTTCCGCTTCGCTTGTCTTGTGCCGCTTGACTTGGTATGTTTCACGTGCTCGCGTGAGCGCTCAATGTGGTGTGCCATGGCAAAGCAAGCCCAGCCAGTGGATGTGGTCTTTCGTCGTCGATAGCGGCGGCAGCAGCGTCTGTTTCGTCGAGACCTGTCGTGCTAATAAGCGGTATATTGTAGCACTCTTCAGTGAAGCACACTAAACAAAGTGGTTTATTGTGGGCGAACTTGTGCCCGGAAACTTAAGACTAAAACACACACACACAATTGGCAAGCACAGTTAACAGGAACGCGTTCCACAGTCAACCACGTCCGCAGATTAAACCCAAGCGCAGCCGCGTTCGCGTGCACGAGAGACACGCGCTGTCACGCCATGCGCGTGGTGTTGCTGGCGGTCTTCTAACGGCGGTGCGATGAGACGCCTGGAAGGATACTTCGCGTGGAGAGATCTCTACGGCATTACTCCCCCTCCGAAAACGCATTGTCCCGATGCACGTGAAGGAAATTTCATATACAGAAGTGTTTTCATTCTCTGTCGAAGTACGGCTTCGTGCGGACTACATGTACGACCTCTGCAAGGTTGTGGCGCTTTGATAGTGCTTGTCCATGAAGAATGCCTTCGTAATTCAGGTCACCTACTCGGCGAATAACTTAGTAAGGACCAAAGTATCGGCGAAGGAGTTTTTCGGATAGGCCGCGACGACGCACTGGTGTCCATACCCACACTTTATCGCCTGGCTGGTACTGAACTTCTCTGCGGCGCAGGTTGTAGTAGCTGGCGTCCCTACGTTGCTGCTGGCGTATATGGAACCGTGCCAACTGACGGGCTTCTTCAGCTCGTTGTAGGAAGTCGTCCACATCGTATGGGTTGTTGTTGTCAGCATCTACTGGTAACATAGCATCCAGTGTGGTTGTGAGTATGCGGCCATAGACCAGTTGAAATGGTGTGACCTGAGTTGTCTCTTGAACAGCCGTATTATATGCGCAAGTAGCGTAGGGCAAAATTGCGTCCCATGTCTTATGCTCGAGATCGACATACATGGACAGCATGTCGGCCAGGGTTCGGTTTAGACGTTCCGTCAGGCCGTTTGTTTGGGGATGGTATGCTGTGCTTTTCCTGTGACTGGTGTGCGTCATCTTCATCAATTACTGCATCAACTCAGCTGTGAAGGCTGCTCCTCGATCCGTAATCACGACCATTGTTGCACCATGTCGCAGGACTATGTTATAAACGAAGAACTTCGCAACTTCAACTGCCGTTCCTCGCTCAAGGCAGCCAGTTTCTGCATATTGTGTTAAACAGTCTGTCGCTACTACGATCCATCTCTTCCCTGTAGATGACGTTGGGAACGGTCCAAGCAGATCCATTCCAACTTGCTGAAATGGAGTTTTCGGTGGGTCGATGGGTTGGAGAAGGCCGGCCGGTTTGACGGGTGGTGTTTTGCGCCTTTGACATTCCCGGCATGTCTTCACGTAATGCTGCACCGACGCTAATAACTTAGGCCAGAAGTATCTGAGTCGAATTCTGGCGAACGTCCGGCTGACACTTAAGTGGCCCGACGATGGTTCGTCATGGCACGCTTCCAAAATTTGCGGTCGCATGGCTGATGGCACGACGAGTAAGAATTTTTCCTGATTATGTTCCAAGTTCCTCTTATAGAGCGCATTATGTCTGAGGCAAAATGACGATAAACCTCGCATAAACATACGCGGAACTTGAACGCCGTGTCCTTCGAGGTGCTTGATGAGTGGCAGGAGTTCTGTGTCGGTCCGTTGATGCTCAGCGATTTCCGAAGCTGTTATCACAGTAAGGAACGGGAAATCTTCTTCATCAGAAGGAGTAGACTCCACTGGTGAGCGGGACAAGCAGTCAGCATCATGATGTTTTCTCCCAGACCTGTATACAACCGCAATGTCGTATTCTTGGAGCCTGAGACTCCACCTCGCAAGTCATCCGGATGGGTCCTTTAGGCTTGCCAGCCAGCAAAGGGAATGGTGATCGCTGACTGCACGGAACGGCCTGCCTAGAGGTATGGTCGGAACATGCTGATAGCCCATATGACCGCCAAACATTCCTTTTCCGTCCCAGAGTAGTTTGTTTCAGCTTTCGAGAGGGTGCGGCTGGCATACGCTATGACTTTCTCTTCCCCGTTTTTCCATTGAACTTGAACGGCGCCGAGGCCAAGATTGCTTGCGTCGGTATGGACTTCTGTGTCCGCCGTCTCATCGAAGTGGGTGAGGATCGGTGGGGCTTGTAATCGTTCCTTTAATTCATTGAAGGCAACCTCTTGCTCTGCATGCCACATGAAGGGTGCGTCTTCTTTAGTAAGTCTCGTTAGAGGTTCGGCAATTTTGGAGAAGTTTTCTACAAATCGCCTGTAATAAGCGCATAGTCCCAAAAATCGCCGGATTGCCTTCTGGTCTGTCGGCTTCAGAAATCGCGCAACGGCAACAGTCTTGTCGGAATCTGGGCCAACACCTTGTGCGCTGATTACGTGACCCAGAAAACGAAGTTCTTGGAATCCAAACTGACATTTTTCAGGTTTAATGGTCAGGCCTGCAGAGCGGATAGCTTGCAGCACTAAACGCAGCCTTTGCACATGCTGGTCGAATGTTGCAGAAAATACCACCACGTCGTCTAGGTAAACTAAGCACGATTAACATTTGAGACCCGAGAGGACACTGTCCACCATGCGCTGGAATGTTGCCGGCGCACAACAGAGGCCAAATGGAAGTGCTTTGAACTCGTACAGGCCGTCTGGGGTAACGAAAGCAGTTTTTTCGCGGTCTCTTTCGTCCACTTCAATTTGCCAATAACCACTCTTGAGGTCTAATGAAGAGAAAAAATTGGCATGTCGTAGCCGATCCAAGGTGTCAATGCGTGGCAGGGGGTACACATCACGCTTGGTCACGCTGTTCAATTTCCGGTAATCAACACAGAATCTCAGTGCATTGTCCTTTTTTCTCACAAGAACTACGGGTGACGCCCACGGGCTGTTTGATGGCTGAATGACATCGTCCTCAAGCATCTCTTGCACCTGACTCTTTATGATCTCTCGTTCAACTGGGGATACTCGGTACGGGTGTTGGTACACTGCTCTGGTTGCTTCGTCTGTTATTATGCGGTGTTTAGGTGTGCGCCGTACCTTTGACGAAGTGGAGAAACATTCTGCGAAGTCGTTGATGAGCTCTTCCATCAATCCTTTCTGGGTTGGCGACAGACTTGGGCTGATTGCAACTGACGTTATGGCGTCATGCGTAGTTTGTGCAGCAGGCGCCGTAGACGCTAAGCTACATACATCTGTGACTGCAGTAACGCTGTGTAGAAAGGCTATGGCTGTGTTCTTTGCGACATGCTGAAATTCACTTCCGAAATTCGTCAGCAATACATCAGCCACCCATCGCGGATCGGAACAATTACCCGGGCTATACAAATAGATTTCTTCAACAGTAGCTCGATGTTGGCATCCGCTATACCTTCCAAGTCGTCGAATGCTTCACTTCTTACGCGAACCAGCATGCTGCATCGTGGTGGCACGGTTACATCATCGTCAGTAATCCGCAAGGCAATGTGCTCTGGCTCCTCTGACTTTTGCATATCTATAGCCTGCTTCGTAGAAAAGGACACACAGGAATTCTGCAGGTTGATTATGGCACCGTTTGCTAGAAGAAAGTCCATCCCGAGTAATAAATCCTTCGAACATTCCGGTAATACAACAAAGTCAGCGACGTAAGCAAAACCTGGAATTCCAATTCTCGCTGTGCATTTACCCAGAGGTGTAATGAGGTGCCCACCAGCTGTACGTATCTGGGTTCCACTCCACGGCATCAAAACTTTTTTGAGTTCCTTTGCGAGTGCATATCTTATGACGGAATAATCAGCACCTGTGTCCACTAAGGCATTCAGTTCGCGACCGTCTATGGTAATGCGCAAGTCTGAAGAAATTCTCTGTTTACTCATCTTATTAACCCGTTTCTGTTCGTCGCTGCTGCTCGGCAAACTCGACGGAGGATGTCTTTTTCCAACGTCAGCGGCCTCGCCTCCACAGGTCGCTCGCTTTAGTTTTCCTGTCGTGGGCTCAGTGAACGACGTCATCGTGAACTCGAGGACGACCGTGGGCTAGGTGACCGGAAGCGTGTTGACGCTGGTGATCGCGGCTGGTGTTGGTATCGAGCCGCCGAGTCCTGTTGTCTGGACAAGTAGTCCTGAATTTCCACGGGTCTTTCACCATTACGGGGGCAAGGTGCATTCATCGTAATGCCGCGAAGACCTGCCCTGCGATATGGGCACATTCTGTAAAGGTGTCCAGCTTCTCCGCAGTGGAAACAGAGTGGCGTCCGGTCGGGTGCACGCCACACGTCGCTTTTTCGTGGCCTCAGCTCTGCCAGAAGGGGTTCACTGCGCGGAGTCGGCTGGCGGCTGCTGGGAGCTGTGAATGGAGCATTATGCACGGATGGCTGGCATAACATCAGCGTACGTCGGCACGCGACGTACCGGTGGTGCTTGTTCGAGATGCACAGGCGGTGCCTCAAATCCTGGCTGCAGAATGGCATGCCGAACTTCATCGCGAATGACGGCGGCGAGAGTTGAAACTGTCGGCGTGGCTTGCGATGGCTGCAGCTTTCGAAGCTCTTCGTTTACGATAGAACGCACCAGTTCTATTAGCGCTTCGGTGTTGCTGCCTGGGCTTGCGGACAGGAGGTCGGCTGGTCCACTGCTGACATCACGATTGTAGTGATGGGCACGCTGCTGCAGCGCCTTTTCTATAGTCGTCGCCTCGGTGCGAAACTCAACAACACTGCATGGTGGGTTGGGAACCAGTCCTGCAAACAGCTCTTGCTTAACGCCACGCATCAGATGGCGCAGTTTCTTATCTTCGGTCATGTTTGGGTCCGCACGTTTGAAGAGGCGGGACATGTCCTCGATGTACATGCCGACACTTTCGTTAGTGCGCTGGTTTCTGGCTTGTAGGGCGTTCTCTGCCTTCTCTCGCCGATCGGTGCTGGCATACGTGGCAAGCAACTGTCGCCGAAATTCTTGCCACGAAGACAACGCTGCTTCATGGTTCACGTACCATGTCCTCGCTGACTCTTCTAACGCGAAGTACACGTTGCAAAGCTTCCGTGCCTCATCCCATTCATTGAAATCTGCGACTCGCTCGAAATGTTCTAACCAATCTTCCACATCTTCGAACGCATCGCCATGGAAGGACTTAGGCGTACGTGGTGGGTACACGATGAGCGGCGACGATGCCACCGAGTTGGTCATGGCTGTGCCGTCGCTGGTAACTGTTGCCTGCAATGCGGCAGCAACAGGAAGCGGTCCGAACTCAGGCGGGTCTCCTCGGAGGCGGCGGCTTGTGCGCTGGTGTACTGGAGTCAGCTCTCCGGGTTCCAATCGCCGAGGGTCAGGGCTCCGCTCTCTTGCGCACTGGGGACTTCCAATCATACCCCGCACCTCCACCAGAAATGTAGCACTCTTCAGTGAAGCACACTAAACAAACTGGTTTATTGTGTGCGAACTTGTGCCCGGAAACTTAAGACTAAAACACACACACACAATTGGCAAGCACAGTTAACAGGAACGCGTTCCACAGTCAACCACGTCCGCAGATTAAACCCACGCGCAGCCGCGTTCGCGTGCACGAGAGACACGCGCTGTCACGCCATGCGCGTGGTGTTGCTGGCGGTCTTCTAACGGCGGTGCGATGAGACGCCTGGAAGGATACTTCGCGTGGAGAGATATCTGCGGCAATATTTGATTGCTGTTGCTGGGCATATGTGACCGTATCGTCGATTGAATTTGATCACCATTACATTTTGCAGCTGAGGGTTGCCTCATCTAGCGAAAGCAGGCGCGTACGTATATAGCTGTCGGGCAATGCTTAGAACCAGGCGCCGGCGGCCCGACGACGCGTGTCAGGGGTTGGTAGATATGCGGTGTTTACTCCATACGCTTCCGACGCCGCGTAACAGGTCAATCATGCAAAATTTATTGGATCTGGTGCAGTGCAGGGTGCTTATAACCAAATGTTATAACCAAATTATAACCAATGCACAAGCGTGGCGATCGAGCAGCGCAGTACCCTCAACGAACCGACGCGCGACAGGGATCACAGATGCCAGCGCAACTGATACAGCCCAGGTGCTAGATGTTTATTTGTATTATTTAGTATTTATTTATTTATACATACTGTCAATCCAAATAGGGATTATAACAGGACTTGTTATAAAGATGTATTTCTTTACCTATTTTTACGTTTGTTTACCTGGAATGGCTTTTCTTTCGAATGTCTGAGGTTGAAACACGGTTCGCTCAAGGTGAACCTTAACGTAGATCGTGCGCGAAGTTTTTATTGAAGATATGGCGTACGGCAAGAATTGTGCGGGTGCGCTATCTCTGAAGCGAAACAAGCCAATAATATTGCAGCGTTAGGGCCATCTCTGCTCTTTCTCTTGTTTCCCTTACACCGTCTCACTGTGCTATGTTCATAATAAAGTAACGTTAAGTCTTAACAATTGTCGAATAAATACATATGCATATGACTGTAAACCACTACTGGCCGTGAGTGAAAAGCGCTTAGTGGTCAGCGAAGTGGTCACTGCACGCACGTAAGTATTTCACTTGATCGACTGTGCGAATAATTTATTTTTTTCGTTACTGTTATTCTTGCAAGCATGATGCTATTGTCCGCGTGCCCATGCGAATACCGTTTTTTACGTTCTCACTTGCGCGGGCTCATTTAGCGCGTTTCTACGCCACGCACAGTTAGCGCATTATGGTTTCCGAACTCTAGCACTGGAGCTGGGCCGCGCAGATGAGGTTGACACGTTAGTTTATGCATTCTATTGCTGCCCAAGCACATAGACAACGCTCAAAGATGGGTGAGCTCCATGCAGCACCACACTGTTGAAGTTAATTACCTTTATGGGCAGGGCCGCGCAGGGTGCATGTGAACGCAGAGACAATGTTTTGGTGGACACAGGGTCTGCATATATCTTCCATAGCACACGATTTTTCCACGTCGTTGCGAAGTGTATTTACCGACTAGTTCGCTCGCAGAGTGCTTCAATTTGTCTTATATCGGTGTCACACGGCCACTTTTGATAGCGATCGAGACTGATCTGGATCGGAATGTTCGACCTCGATTGGCTCCCTTCCGCAGATTGAGCAAAGAAGCCAATCTCAACTAAGAAATTCGACCCATATCGGGCTCGATCACGATCAAAAGTGCGCCGTGTGACCCCCGTATTAGGCGCTGGTATGAAGTCGTGTTTGAAAGAGTAACAAATGTAGTCTCTGCCACTACATACGAGAAAATATTGCATCGAAGAGCTGACAATTCTCGCAACCTATTGAGAAATGTGCCGAAAAGGGTTACCAAAATGCGTTATTTTAATGATGTGCGCATTGGTTCACATTAGACTGAAATGCCAAGTCCTCAGGTGATGCAGGAAACCAGCGAAGCGTGAACATACCACATCGGCAGTGGTCTCGTGGAGTGCAGTGTTGTGGACACACCTAGTCCCCAAAATTGTTATTTTCCGCTGGTTATGGCGGAAACATGCGGAAAATAAACGGAAACATGGAAGGAAAGCTACGACTCCGCAATGCAAGCGCAAGGCCAGCTCACAGTCCACACCGAACAGGCAACACTGACCAGCAACACTAACACGCAACACTAACAGCAACACTAACAGCAACAGCAACACTAACACAGCAACACTTGAACAGCAACACTAACAAGTCCTCTCCACGCCAGACTTTCGGAAGCGCCCTCGTGAAAACGTCCATAGGCACCAAACCAAACGAAACCAAACTATTTTCGCTGAGCGATACCTTCGCATTCATCATCTTGTAAATAAACGCGATCCATCGTCTTGAAGTCGTCTTGAAGAAACACGTAAATCCACTCCCGATTATTCGTAATAGAGCACTTCTTTTTATTTCAGGTGAGTCGAGCGGGCAGCCTTCATGGAGAGCATTGAGGCTCACTCTACAAAAGATTGGCACTCCTGGGCAGACTTTTCACATATGTGGGGTAATCGACACCTCTAATAACGACTTTAATAGTCAACCTGTAATGTGCTACTATAAAACGCGTTATTTACGTCCTGATTAGAGTCACTGTCTCGAGTACAAACGCGGCTGTGGGAGTGCTTCTCCGTGAACGGCTGTACCCGAGCAGTGGCGCCAGAGCGGGCGCGAGAAGAACTAGGCCCGAGACGCCGTTTCGGTGCCACGCAGCGGGCAGCACCTTTTCTTTTTTTTTTTATCCAGGGGCCGTGGTTGGACCCTCCCGCGTCCAACCGTGCGCAGCTTAGCCGTGTCCGGGGAAAAAGAGATCCTGTGGGGTTGAGCCGATGCCGGGAGTTTGGGCCTTTAAGGCCCCTCGGCTCAGGCAACACGCCCCTTTGGCCTCGGCTTCACGTAGACGGCACCCCCGGAACGACCCACCCGGGGGAAGTCGGTAGTTGCCTTTTTCTGCCTCTCTCTCCCTCCAACCTTTGTCTTTCTCACCCACTTTCCACCTCTCCTGTCTTCTCCTCGCTTAGTTTTACTTCCAATTTTCCAGGCAGCAAGAGTTAACCTGGGGTAATTTATCCAACCTTCGGTCTATTATATTAGGTTATAGTGGCTATGTACGGCTGGCGCCTGCGTCTCCTTCGGGTGTCGTAGCGTCCCCTTGTTGGGCTCGGTGGTGGGTGGCTGGCATAGCTACCGAAATCATCGCTACCTTTATGGCTTTTTCGTCATTCCCCTAAATCCCTGATCGCCCTAATAAACGAGGGCGCACCGAAGTTTTCAAGTTTTTTTGGCCGCCAAGTTTCATGGTATACATTCGTCGTTTCATTCTGAGAAAGTAGAAAAGTCGGCAAGAATCGTCTCACCTTTCCTGGTTGCGAAAGCACTGATGGAAGCTTTTGGCCCCGGTTACAACGTTTCCAAGTTGGCAAGCGGTGATCTACTTCTTGAACTCCGTGATAAAATGCAATATGAAAAGCTCCCTAATCTTGTGTCTTTCGGGGTCATTCCAGTGAACGTCTCCCCACACCGTTCTATGAACGCCATTCGTGGTGTCATTTCCGATGATGATCTAATGGAGCTAACTGAGACTCAACTTTTGGAGGGATGGAATGACCAGAATGTCATCAATGTGAAAAGAATTAAGATGAGGCGTGATGGCAAAGAGATTCAAACCAAGCATCTAATACTAACATTCGGCTCTAGTGTGCTTCCCGAGGTTATCGAGACAGGCTATGTAAAGATCCGAGTCAGGCCCTATATCCCGAATCCCCTCCGCTGCTTCAAATGCCAGAGGTTTGGCCACAGTTCTCAGAACTGCCGAGGCCGAATAACCTGTGCCAAATGTGCCGATGAATATCCGTCTGAATCTTGTGAGAACGCGCCACACTGTGTGAATTGTGATGGGGAGCACGCCGCGTATTCGCGGTCCTGTCCATCTTGGAAGAAGGAGAAAGGAATAGTAATGATCAAAGTCAAAGATCATTCAGAGAAGCGCGAAGGCGGGTGTCCTCCCTGCCGAAGAATAGCTTTGCCAAAGTGGCGCGTCAGGGGGCAGCGCCACAACGGCCTCCGGCGGCTGTCACGCCCACACAGTGAGCCGGTGGTGACGCCATCCGCCCCTTCAGCGGCTGCGCCGCCATCCCGGAAGAAGGGGCCATCGACCTCCGGGCTGGAAGCCTCAAGGGTCTCGTCTCTTGAGACGAGGCCTCCACGTCTAACACAGCGCTTGCAAGAGTGCGTGTCCAGCGCCTTGCAAGAGGCGATGGACACAACAACCAGCCAGACGGCGCCTAGGGAGTGGCGAGATTCTCGCAATCGCTCCAGAAAAGAAAAATCCCGCATCACAGGGCCCGAAAAAGGCTCTGTGAACTGATTTGTATTGCCTGAACACACAGCACAAGCTCCTCTTCAATATGAACACGCAAATATTACAATGGAACGTTAGGGGTCTCCTTCATAACCTTGATGGTGTCAAAGAGCTCTTTCTTAAATATAGTCCGAGGGTGCTGTGTGTCCAGGAGACGCATCTCAAAGCAGAAAACACGAACTTTTTAAGACAATGTGCCATTTTCCGCAAGGACCGCGACGACGCTACCACCGCGTCGGGCGGTGTCGCTATAATAGTCGATAAAGCTGTTGCCTGTCGGCAATTCAACCTCCGAACATCCCTTGAGGCAGCTGCTGTCCGAGCAGTACTGTTCGGTAAGCTAGTCACAATTAGTTCGATTTACGTCCCTCCTTGTTATCAACTTTCCAAGACACAGTTTCAAAGCTTCATTGATGAACTTCCTCCGCCATACATAGTTGTTGGTGATGTGAACGCTCATAGCCCCTTATGGGGCGACTCTCGTTTCGATGCGCGAGGACGCCTTATAGAAAATTTTCTGTTTTCTTCAGGCGCATCTATACTTAACAAGAAAGAGCCAACTTATTACAGCGTTACACATAACACATACTCAGCCATTGACTTAAGTATAGTATCGAGTACTCTAATTCCGTATATAGAGTGGTCTGTTCTCAGGAACCCCTTTGGGAGCGACCATTTCCCAATTATGCTAGACTTAGCGAAACAAGATACATGCTTGCCACGTTTTCCACGATGGAACATGGACTCGGTGAACTGGGAAATGTTCCGAGAGCTTACGTATTTAGGCAGAGATGAAGTTGCTGTTTTTAATGTAGAAGACGCTGTTGCATACCTAACAGGTTTCATTACTGGCGCTGCGGCTAAATGTATTAAGAAAACTAGCGGACCAGCTAATAAGCGTCGCATTCCATGGTGGAACGACGAATGTCGGAAAGCGCGCAAAGATCCAAACAAAGCTTGGAGACTGCTTCGCAGTTCTCCAACCGCTGAAAACCTCATTCATTTCAAACAGATCCAATCACAAGGCAGGATAACACGTCGACGAGCAAAGAGGGAACGTTGGGATAGGTATATCTCCAGCATAAATTCGTACACCGATGAAAGAAAAGTCTGCAATCGGGTAAATAACCTAATAGGTCGGGAGTCACATCCCCTACCCTTATTCAATATGTTCGCCTAGACAATCCGCCTGATCTTCCAGGTTATCACCTTGTGTAATTACTATGTCTCAAGTGCATCGCACTATACCAAAACATTCCTGAGATTCAAAGAGCGCGAAGAGCGGCGGCCTCTAAATCGCAAAGGTTCATCGAGTGAGGCCTAAAATTGCCAATTTAGTCCAGCTGAACTTAAGGAATCTCTCACTTGTTGCAACAACTCGGCGCCAGGTGGCGATCGTATCATGTATGACATGATTAGAAACTTGCATCCTGAAGCACTGAAAACACTCTTGTCTCTTTTTAATGCCATGTGGGCGGCTGGCTGTATTCCGTCCTTGTGGAAAGAAGCCATAGTAATCCCAGTACTTAAACAAGGCAAAAACCCGTCCTTAGCCAGCAGCTACAGGCCAATAGCTCTAACAAGCTGCATGAAAAAAAAAAAAGATAATGCGGTGCTTAATCTGCTTCCTAGAAAATAAGAAAATACTGGAGACACCTTACAGTGTGGTTTTCGAGAAGGTATGTCTGCAACAGATCACTTTGTCCGCATTGAGGCATATATTAGGGATGCTTTCATACATAAGCAGTCAGGGGCATAGCCAGAAATTTTTTTCGGGGGGGGGGGGGGAGTTCACCGGCCCGACCGGGGGAGAGGGGGGGGCAATGATTAATTGTTAATCTCCGTTAAGCGTAGACGGCGTCGTCCTCGTCGGGGCGAAGTGCGTTTCACAAGTCAAGGACGGCTATACGCGTGAAAATGCACGTGTGACCCGGCTATACTTATTCCATAGCAATAGCTTGTTCGCTGCGTCTTTGCGCTAGAAAACTGAAATACGCGCAAAAACAAGTAATGCTTTTTTTTTTCGAAGCTTTCGTCGCCCTGCTCCCTCATACGAGAGTGTCGCATTTCCTGCGGCAAGTGCATGGGCCGCTGTGTCTTCCGCTGTGTGCGAGCGTGCAGCCGTCATTTGTTTTACGTCAACAGATTCAGAATTGTACAGAATGTTTCACCGCACAGCATAGATATGGCATGTGTACGCATTTTAAGTAGTGCGTGCAACTCATTTCTGCTTCACTTACGCCGGTGAAAACAGGAAGCCGCCTTGTACCTCACAGAATCTCGACTGATTGGTGTACTAGTGATGCAGGAATAAACTCCGGTCTTGTTCAGTGCATAGTGCACATAATCAATTTCTCCGGACGCGTGAACTCTGACGAGAACTGTCAGCGCCTGCAACAAGAGTTTACTTACGCTGTACTGCGCACAGCAGTAATCCATGCTTGTCGGCTGTCTGTTGCATGCATTCTGTTGCGAGTCGGTGGAATTTCACTGCTGTCATTATCCCTTCGTGTGTACATTGCTGGTTTGGGATTCCACAACACAACAGCAACTACCAGCCTTCCGTAATTGCGGGTTTGGGATTCAACAACACAACAGTAACTACCAGCCTTCCGAAGGGGCGCAATCGCAAACAAGAGACGTTTCGCGCGCAGAGTCTACATTTACACTTGGGAAGCGGCAAGCGGGAGGAAAGGCCAAAGCGGCCAGAAAATCTTTTCCGCGCATGCCCAAGTTCACATTTGTTTTGCTGCTGCCGCGGCCGCCGCTGTCGCTATCGTCCACATCCATCTAGTATGCGTACGTTTGTCGGCGTGGTGGCGCTCATTATCGCATTATTTCGAGCGGTATGTTCATTCATTAATGGACCCACGTACCGTCATCAAAAGTGATCATTTTGCGCAACTTCGCGTGTCATCTGCGACCTTCGGTAAGTTCCTCGTTGGCGTTCCGTAATTCTCCTCACACGGGCGCGGTAGCGCTGAGTCACAGGTTGTGCCTAGGCGTGATTATATTTCTTTAATAGCTTTTATTTACAAATTGTAATAACATTTCATCATTTCGTATTATTGTCGGCGCCTCCAGGACACCAAAGGAGCAACAGGAACACCACAGCTAAAACCCGGGCTGGCCCTTGTGTTGGGGCTCGCCAAAGCCTGCGCGTCCTACGTGAGACCTACGCTCCCAATCTATCGTCGCGACGAGAAAAGCCCCACGCGACTTCTGGAACATACCGTGCACGTGCGAGAAGAATTATGGGGCGCCAACGAGGAATCTGCCTAACTATTGTCTGCCATGGAAGTGAAAGACGAAATGGCTTGTATACTTCTACCTACTTGTTTTCTAGAAATAGACAATGAATAAAAGGAAGACGCGGACACCTCGGAAACGGCGGTGGTGGGTTCGCTGGCCTTGCAAAAACGCGAGAAGTTGGGTCACGCCAAGGCTTCGTTGCCGCACCTCCGGTCGCGCGACGTTGAATACTATCGCGAGTATTGCTGATAGTAAGTTTTAGTACCACTCTTGTCGTAGAGCGAGGGGTGGTTCTTGATCGCGTCGATCAGCATTGCAGCCTACACTTTTGGTGCCATGTTCAATTTTACGACCGGTTGTTTGCATGCCAGTGTAGCTTCCAGTCGAGCAGAACGACTTTCCTCCGCCTTTCCGCTTGGCCATGGCGAAAAAATCGGTTCGAGGCCGATTTGGCTCGCCGCGTGTTTTTCTGCCTGTTTTGCCGCCTAGGCGGGGGGATTTTTGCAAGATTTTGCCACTTGCGACAGCTTCGAGACCAAGTGTGAACGTAGCTTAAGATCCTGTGCGAGCGCGGCCTAACCAGCACCTGAAGGGAAGCTGCGGAAATGTATACCGGAAATTTCGACCACCTGGGGTCTTTAACGTGCACCTAAATCTAAATAAACGGGCCTCGATCATCTTCGCCTTCATCTAAAATGCGGCTGCCGCATTTGTTGCTTCATTTGTTTCGCATTTGTTGCTTCAGAATGCGGCCGCCCCATTCTCGCCCAAAACCTCACAGAGTTTCAAAGCCTTGACAAACACCATGACAAGTTTTTCCATATGCAGGCATGATTCGCCGTAAATTACCAACCAAATGGAAGCGCCCAGGAATGAAATTGTGATAGTAGCACCGGTTTCTTGAATTATGTCAGCGCGAAGCGACGAGAACAAAGGGTGTGTAAGTGGGGGGGGGCGGAAAAATTTCGGGGGGGGGGGTGAACCCCCCTCCCCTCGGGCTACGCCCTTGTAAGCAGTTCTGTCTGTCTGTATTTCTGGACCTAGAGCAAGCTTACGACACCACCTGGCGCTTTGCAATTCTCCGAGATCTTTCGGCGATGGGTGTTCGTGGCAACATGCTTAACACAACTCTCACTAATCGCACATTTCGCGTAAGGGTGGGCAAAGCTATGTCTAGGTCATTCACACAAGAAACTGGTATGCCGCGGGGGGGTGTGCTTAGCTGCACACTATTTATTGTAGAAAGGAATTCCCTGCACACAGTCATTCCTCGCACAATGTTTTATTCCGTTTATGTTGCCGATGTGCAGATAGCCTTTAAGTCATGTAATATTGCCATCTGCGAACAACAAGTGCAGATGGGAAGAAACAGATTGTCCAAATGGGCAGATGAAAATGGTTTCAAAGTGAAGAGCACTCAGAAGAGCACTTGCGTACTCTTTACAAACAAGAGAGGCGTAACGCCAGTCCCAAGTATTGAAATCAAAGGAGAGGCGCTCTCTTTGAGCAGCGAGCATAAGTTTCTAGGAATCATTTTAGATTCCAAGCTGACGTTTATTTCTGATCTTAAGCAACTGAGAACAAAGTGCCTGAAGAAAATGAATCTCCTAAAGCTTCTATCGCGCACAACATGGGGCAGTGATCGAAAGTGTCTCCTTAACTTATATAACAGCCTTGTCCTCTCACGCCTTGCTTACGGGTCTATAATTTATAACTCTGCAACGCCGAGTGCATTAAAAATACTAGACTCCGTTCACCATCGGGGTATCCGTCTCGCGACTGGTGCTTTCAGAACAAGGCCTATCCAGAGCCTATATGTAGAGTCGAATCATTGGTCACTACATCTCCAGCGATCATATTATTACCTATTATCTGAAAATACACGTGGACATCGAACATCCTTCTTATTCAACAATAAACGATGTGACCGTTGCCACACTAACCAACCTGCAGCGAGAAAGCCGTTCTCTTTGCGTGTGAGGAACCTCAGTGAGGAAATGGGTGTTCCAGTTCTTTAATTGTGCCCTATGGCTCCAGCGGAACTGTTGCCTCCGTGGCAGTGGCAGCTCATAGATTGTGACACATCATTTATAGAAGTCACGAAACACGCTCCAGAGGCACACTTTAAAATACAATTTCTAGAACTCCAATCTAAATACTCGTGTACAGAGTTTTACACAGACGCTTCCAAGTCACATGCCGGGGTATCTTATGCAGCCATCGGTCCATATTTTTTGGAATGCGGTGTAGTGCACCAGGAGACAAGTATATTTACGGCTGAAGCCTATGCACTATTATCGGCTGTGAAGTATATAATGAAATCAACACTTCAAAAGACTATCATGTTTACAGACTCCCAAAGTGTCGTGAAAGCATTGAAGTCACTCTGTCAACACAAAAACCCTGTACTTAATTAGCTCTATCCCATTCTGCGTAAAGCGTATATATCTACCAGCATGTGATTATTTGCTGGGTGGCGGGCCATAGAGGCATTGAGGGTAATGTTCAAACAGACCAAATGGCCACATCAGTTACACCTCAGGCGTTACATCTCCCTACAGCTGCTGTTCCTGCAACAGATTTGAAGCCTTTCCTGCGAAAGAAATTGCGAAGCCACTGGCAACGCTTGTGGGATGGGGAAAGAAATAATAAGCTTCACGTGATAAAAACAAAGTTAGGTTTCTGGCCTCCCATAACGAAAACACGACGAACTGATGTCCTGTTTTGTCGTCTAAGAATAGGACATACATATCCCACCCACAATTTTTTGCTTACTGGTGATGAACCACCAACCTGTGGTAGATGTGGTGAGAGGCTGACCGTCCTTCAAGTCCTCGTGGAGTGTCGGGAAGCCAAAACAGAGAGAAATAAATATTTTTCTCAAGCGTACCGGCATCATGTCCCTTTTCATCCCATCATGTTTCTTGGTGAAGAACCACTTTTTATCGCCAAAGCAGTCGTCGATTTCTTGAACGATGTGGTCCTGCATGTTATTAGCCCAATAAGTTCGTAGCGCATCCTCTCTCCAGAGGATGCCGCTGTGATAGTAGTTTTTATAGCAAATGCACCAGGCCCCTGTGGTTCAAGGGCTCTGTTTAGGCAGCAGTGATTTTTGCCAATTACTGCATCTTAAAGGGACACTAAAGGCAGATACTAAGTCGACGTGGACTGTTTAAATACCATTCCATAAACCTCGCAACGCTTGTTTCGTGCAAAGAAAAAACTTGGTTTTCGAGAAAATTGCATCCGAAGGGTCCGAATACCTTTATGGCAATTCAAATCTCCCGCCAAACCAACGAGGGATTGGTGACGTTAAGTACGCCATCACCCCCTTTTGCTGCCGTCGGTGAGTAAAACGGCGGCCGACAGACGATGCGCCGCTGCAGCCGCTTTTGGTCAGGCGGCATGGCATCCCGCGACATCACATGGACGTGGAATTCTCTGCTACTTGCAGTTTGTGCCAGGTTCGCGAGCCAGCAAAACCAGCGCAGTACTACGCGATAACGGAACTACTGAAACGCGAAAGCGCGGACGGCGCAGGGTCGAGCGAAAACAAAACCTTTCGACCGACCGGGTTGTTGTCAACGGCGTCAATGGTGTAATGTTGATTAGTTAATTTTTTTCTAAAAATGAAATAGAATTGGTGAAGTAGCATTTTATTTCGTCTTATAATACAACAAAATGATGTTTTTATAACGAGTGGTTGAGTACTAGGGACATAATTTAAATCAGGAGTGCCTTCGTCATCGGTCAAGTACTTGAATGTCCCGGAGGAGTCTCTAATCGTGTCCTGCATTTACCTCAGTTTATCGATTACTAAGGCTCTGTTCGCGATAATATTGTTACGTAGGAAGACGCAGACGAAAAGCTATATACAAGTATATTTACAAAGAAATGCGCCGCACTTGGCCAAGAAGCCACAGCCCGCAGTAGCCTCTAATCTTCGTCGTCGTCTTCACACTGCTCGCCTCTTCGTCAAGGCAAATACTGTTCCGTAGCACTACCCCCGGCGGCAAAAGCGCCGTCCCGGAGCGATTAAAGGCCGGACTCTGAAGCAGTGTAGTAGGCCTTGAGCCTACTGACGTGCACGACATCACTAGATGCCAGAGTAGACGGCGAGGTCGAACTCACAGGTTCAATTTCATACGTCACAGGCGTCACCTGGCGCAGCACGCGGTAGGGCCCAGTGTATCGCGAAAGGAGCTTCTCTGAAAGCCCGATGTGACGAGAGGGCGACCACAGGAGCACGAGCGCACCAGGCGAAAACTGCACGTCACGGTGGCGGGCGTTGTACTGACGCTGCTGAGTGGTTTGCGAGGCCGTCAGTCGAGCACGGGCAAGCTGGCGTGCATGGTGGCGAGGGCGATGGCGTCGCGCGCATACTCGCTTGTTGAGATCGCAGCAGGAGGAAGTGCCGTATCAAGGGGCAAGGTCGGTTCGCGACCGTACAGTAAATAAAATGGAGAAAATCCGGCGGTGTCGTGCCGGGAAGAATTGTACGCAAATGTGACGTAAGGAAGGGCAATGTCCCAGTCGTGGTGGTCCTTGAAAACGTACTTGGACAGCATATCGGTAAGGGTACGGTTTAACCGCTCCGTCAGGCCATTCGTTTGAGGATGGTATGAGGTAGTCAGCTTGTGTTGAGTGGAGCAGGAACGCACAATGTCGGCGATAACTTTCGACAGGAAGTTGCGACCACGGTCAGTAAGCAGCTGTCGCGGGGCGCCATGAACCAAGATAATGTCACGCAAGAGAAAGTCCGCGACGTCAGTGGCGCAACTGGTAGGGAGAGCCCGCGTGATAGCGTATCGGGTGGCGTAATCAGTTGCGACGGCTACCCATTTGTTCCCCGAAGATGACGTGGGAAAGGGGCCGAGGAGGTCTAATCCAACACGAAAGAACGGTTCCACAGGGACGGTGATCGGCTGGAGATGACCAGCAGGTAGCACCTGAGGTGTGTTCCGACGCTGGCAGGGATCACAGGCAGCAACATAGCGTCGGACGGAGCGAGCGAGACCAGGCCAATAGAAGCGGCGCCGGACGCGGTCGTACGTGCGGGTTACCCCAAGATGTCCTGCAGTGGGTGCGTCATGCATCTCAAAGAGCACAGTCCGTCGTAGATGTTTTGGCACGACAAGAAGATCAGATCCATCAGGGACGAAGTTCCTTCGGTACAGAATGCCGCCGTGGAGGACATATCTGCGAACGGAGGCGTCGGTAGGTGTAGAGCGCAGACGCTCGATGAGTGCTCGCAGCGATAGGTCCCGGTACTGCTCATCGGCGATGTTAGCGAAGTCAGACACAGAGAAAATACCGTTGGCGTTACTACTGTCGGCGTCGTCAGGCTCGTCTACCGGGTAGCGAGACAGGCAGTCAGCATCCTTGTGTAGTCGGCCGCATTTGTAGGTAACAGTATACGAATATTCTTGGAGGCCTAAGGCGCAGCGACCAAGTCTTCCTGTAGGATCTTTCAGTGAGCATAACCAGCAAAGCGCGTGGTGGTCTGTGACAACGGAAAAGGGCCTGCCATATAAGTATGGACGGAACTTCGCAACCGCCCAAACTAGGGCCAGACACTCACGCTCAGTGATGGAATAGTTGCGCTCGGAGGGTGAAAGGAGCCTGCTGGCGTAAGCGATAACACGGTCGCTGCCGCGCTGGCGTTGTGCCAGTACCGCGCCAATTCCGTGGCCGCTGGCATCAGTACGGACTTCGGTAGGCGCAGAAGGATCGAAGTGGGCCAGAACGGGAGGCGTTGTGAGGAGGTCGATTAGATGCGAGAACGCAGAGGCCTCGTTATCGCCCCACTGGAAAGGGGTGTCTTTTTTCAAAAGCTCTGTTAGTGGTCGTGCTATTGCCGCGAAATTTTTCACGAAACGGCGGAAGTACGAACACAGGTCGATGAAGCTCCGCACATCTTTGACACACTTCGGAACAGGGAAGTGCGTAACAGCATGGATCTTGCCTGGGTCCGGTTGCACTGCGTGCGCGTCAACGAGATGTCCAAGGACAGTAATCTGGCGACGGCCGAATTGGCACTTCGATGCGTTGAGTTGTAGACCGGCTCGACGAAAAACGTCCAGGACTGCTAAGAGGCGCTCCAAGTGTGTAGCGAACGTTGGGGAGAATACTATAACGTCGTCTAAGTAGCACAGGCACGTGGACCATTTGAAGCCATGAAGAAGGGAGTCCATCATGCGTTCAAAAGTGGCAGGAGCATTACATAGACCGAAAGGCATCACTTTGAATTGATAAAGACCGTCGGGTGTTACAAAAGCAGTCTTCACGCGGTCTAGATCGTCCACGGCAATCTGCCAGTAGCCGGAGCGAAATTCAATAGAGGAGAAATAGCGAGCACCGTGGAGGCAGTCAAGGGCGTCATCAATCCGAGGTAGGGGATACACGTCCTTTTTGGTAACCCTGTTCAGTTGCCGATAATCCACGCAAAAGCGCCATGAGCCATCCTTCTTTTTTACCAGTACAACAGGTGACGCCCATGGACTACACGACGGTTCAATAATGTTCTTGGCAAGCATTTTGCGAACTTCAGCGTGAATAACTTGACGCTCAGCCGGGGACACTCGATACGGGCGGCGATGAATAGGAAGGGCATCGCCGGTATTAATGCGATGTTTAACAGCTGTAGTTTGGGCCAAGGGACGATCGTTAAAGTCAAAAATATCGTGGTAGGATAACAAAACGCGGTAGAGCTCACGAGCGTGCTCGGACGGCATGTCGGGCGCAATCATTTTCTGCAAGTCGGGAATGGCACAAGTTGCCGACTGCGATGGTAGAGGAGGATCGGCTGAATTGTCGTATACTGCAATAGATGCTACTGAGTGGTCCTCGAATGAGCAAAGCTGGGCCAGAGACATCCCGCGTGGCAGCACTTGTGCCGTCAAGCCAAAATTGACCACTGGCAGGCAGAGGCAATTCGCCGTAACAGATAAAACTGTATGAGGCACGGTGATCCCGTGTGTAAGCAGGACGTCTTGCATGGGAGCCGCGATGTAGTGACCGTCGGGCACTGGTGGGGATGACATTAAGTCAACGTAGGTCCGTGCCGAAGGTGGCAAGCGAACGAAGTCGACGGAACTGAGGCGACTAGGCTGTGGTTCAGAGGGATCCAGAACAGGCAGGTCAAGGCGGAGAGTACTGGCGGAACAGTCGATGAAAGCAGAATGCGCGGAGAGGAAGTCCAAGCCGAGGATGATGTCGTGGGGACAGTGGGCGATGACTGTGAATAGCACGATAGTGGAGCGATCGGCGAAGGAGACGCGGGCGGCACACATACCAATTACGGGGGCTTTTCCGCCATCGGCGACACGGACAACAGGCGTCGTGGGGGGTGTGAGTATCTTCTTCAGCCGGTTACGAAGGTCAGCACTCATTACGGATACATGCGCCCCAGTGTCTATAAGAGCAGATACAGAAACACCGTCGACTTGCACGTCAAGAAGGTTCAGATGAGTGGGCAACGTCAGTAGAGGATTTGGCGGCGTAGGGAGCAATGCAGCGTCACCTCGAGGCGCTGCATCGTCTAGTTTTCCGGCTGGGAGCGGCGTCCGAAGGGAGTCGGCGAATAGGAGCGACGGGGCTGAGGAGAGCGAGATTGTCGTCGTTGGGGTGAAGGCGAACGAGAATAGGGGCGGGTCGGCGCAGGAGAATCAGTGGCGGCATTATCGGAGCGAGCGGCATAGGGCCGAGAAGGGCCACCTGGGCGAGGGTAGGCAGTATAAGTAGACCGGGTCGGGGAACTCCAACGACTGCGACAGTGGCGAGAAATGTGCCCGATTCTACGGCAGTGAAAACAAATGGGCTTGTCGTCAGCAGTGCGCCATTCAGATGGGTTGCGGAAACGTGGTGGGTAATAAGATGTGGGACGGGGCGTAATCGAAGAAGCCGGATGGGTATCAGGGCGATGGGCCGAGCAGATGGTGTGAAGACCCATGTTCGCGAACTCCTGGCGGACAACTGCCTGGATCAGGGAAACCGTGACTGCAGGTGCGTTGGAGGAGCTGGAGTCGAAGGCAGCCGGATAGGCGGCCTCAATCTCACGCCGGACGATCCTGGTAACATCACCAGTGTTGTTGGGACGGGGAGCGTCGGCACAGGAAGATGTCGCTGGGGTGTTGGGCAGACGGGCAAACTGCTGGTCGATACGTCGGCTTTTAGCGAGTTCCAGGCGGCGACACTCTTTTATAACTGCATCCACCGTCGCCACGTTGTTGAATACGAGCAAGTTGAAGGCGTCATCGGCAATGCCTTTGAGGATGTGGGAAACCTTGTCTGGCTCAGTCATGTGTGCGTCAACTTTGCGGCACAGAGCCAAGACGTCTTGGATGTATGTGACGTAGGGCTCTGTGGACGTCTGCACACGGCCGGATAACGCCCTCTGCGCGGCAAGTTGGTGACCGTAGGGGTTGCCGAACAAGTCTCGGAGCTTTTGCTTAAGCGAATCCCAACTGGTTATCTCCTCTTCGTGTGTCCGAAACCAAACTCGAGGTGTGCCACCGAGGTAAAAGAGTGCGTTGGCGAGCATGATAGTAGGGTCCCACCAGTGATTGCGGCTGACGTGTTCGTACAGGCTGATCCAGTCATCGACGTCTTCCCCATCTTTGCCCGAGAATACGCCAGGATCGCGGGAAGCGCGGAGAGCGATGTAGGTCGTCGAAGTGGCAGCAGGTGTCGGAGCCGGCTGAGTCGAGCTGTCGTCGGCGGGAGCCATGACGGAAGACTCGACGTACCGTCCACTGCGAAGCTCCGTGACGAGGTACAGGGAACGTCCACCTCCACCAGATATGTTACGTAGGAAGACGCAGACGAAAAGCTATATACAAGTATATTTACAAAGAAATGAGCCGCACTTGGCCAAGAAGCCACAGCCCGCAGTAGCCTCTAATCTTCGTCGTCGTCTTCAGACTGCTCGCCTCTTCGTGAAGGCAAATACTGTTCCGTAACAATATTGACGCCTTAGAGATACTCTAGCACTACTCCATCACTTTAGCATGACTTAGTATTTGCCTTTAGTGTCCCTTTAAATATTTTAAATATCGTGTCATTCTTTCTCAATGCATTCATTTCATAGTACACCTCATTAGTCATTGCTATGATTTTAGTACATGTATATTTTACGCACTTTACAGCGATTATTTTTAGGCCCCTTTACAGCCACGTTTCATATACTTCTCAGAATTCATCGCTCCACTGCACACTCACAAACACTGGCATGGCGCTCTTTGGCCATAATTGGCCCTTGCGCCATAATACACCACACATCATCATAATCATCAGACTATGTTTGAATTGCGCAGCCGAATGTGCGTGACTGTTGTGCTGCGCGATGGACGAGGAAGAGCCGGTGCCTGGCGCGGAAGGGGCAGCCATGTCATCAGTCAGAGCTTCCTGGTTTGGGATTTCGTCCCGAACGAGCCGAACAGTCTCTCTACCCTAGGCTGGTGTTCCTGGGTGAGCAGGGAGAGCAGGTCGGCCTGTCCCTGTGCTTGATCCGGCCTGCTCCACTGCTGTGCGAGCATCTGACGCCGGCGTGTTCCGGCGCAGCCGAGTCTTCTGAATGGTCTACCCTGTGGTGCGCAGACGTCCAGACCCAGCTGTCACGCGAGTGGCTCGCCGTGAGCCGGGCCTCCACGCCGGCCTCTATCCCCTGCGCCACCCGCTGCTAGATTCATTTCTGCGACTCCTCGTGCCGTGAGGGTGTTATACTGACGCGCAAGTAGACGTCATCATACAGCGACGCTGTATGTAAGCGAATTGTGTGTGTTATCGTGTATGCTGTCCTAGTCTCGTCCCCGTGTCATTAAAGCCTCTATGTGTTCATTGTGCCATCTCTGTGTGTTTGAGGCCTGGGCCCACATCATCATCTTCACAACCGCGCATATTTTTTTTAAAAACTGGTACGTTTAGGAGTTACAATACATGCCGTTCGGAGAACTGTGACATCGCTGTCTCTATATGCTCGACCAAGAGCTATAACTTTTCTTTTTCCGCATTTGGGCACGTTTACAATAAGGAATAGTATAAATCTCTAGCTCGCAACTACAGTAGACATATTTCAATTGTATCGTTTCAATGCTACAGGCATCATCGACGTTGCTTCGGCGAAGGCTAAACAAACCAAGTTTTAGATTAGTTAACTTTCTATAAAACGCCAACTGCAAGGGTATATTTTGGACCCCGTAAGAAGTTCAATGTAAGGTAATATAGATACAACACAGCCTCCGTAGAAATAAGAGCGAGTGTCACAAAAGGTTAGCAAAAGTAGTTTTTCACACCGAAACAGAAAATATCGTTTTACCAGTGTATGCCGAGTAGTGCCGAGAGGTGGACCGCCTATGCGGCCGCTGCCAACAATAACACCCTAGGAACAAGTGACATATCTAGCACCATTGTGAATTTGGGGAATGTACTCTCAAAACTTATCCTGTGTTTTTATTCTTCGCCTATACAGGGTGGCGCCAGTGGCACTATATAACGGGAGGCCAATTAAAACAAAATCATAACAGTCCTCCTCTTAGATCATTCAAAAACCAATTATTTGGCGTAGTTCAGTAGTGGCTTATGGCTTGTAGTGCTTCTTTGCAAGAGCGGCGTGCTGCACATTAAGTTGGTACACTTCCCAGCAGTCACTTCCGTGCCACCAATCACATTCACGGCTACCCCATGGTATGCCGAAACATCCGGATGAATGTCACGCGGAGTTGTTGGATGGTTATCTACACGTAGCGTAGTTCAGGCTCCAAAGATCCCGCAGTTGACGCGAAAACTTGTTCGAATCGAGGACGTAGGTGGTCACCGTTCGTATGCCAGACAACGTCATCACTAAGACAGACTGCAACTGCAGACTGACCTGTGGTGCTCACGACGGTGGGCCTTGGTGGCAGTTACTTGCAAGTACATTGTCTCCCACATCCAGCAGAGGAGAAGAATGGAACCCTCTGTCGGCCTGTGACTTTAGTCAAGCTGTCTCAGCAGCACCGAAGTGTGCAAACTTGGGCGAAGAGGTACCTTGAACATCCTTCCCAAGACCAGTCCATATGATGATCTGCCTGTGACCTCATGTGGTGTGGTTCTGTAGTCAATTAAGGTATTTGAAATCTGGGTTTGGAAGGATACACATCCGCTCTTCTTGATCTTGACAGTCTGTACGAAACACTCTACGTACCATTTGAAGCTGGATGGTAGGGACGTACAAGCACGCGTCGTGTTCCGTTTTGTGTCAACAAAACCAAGTATTGCTGAGGTGCGACCATCATCAGGCACGATGAGATTCGAATTCCATGCTGAGCAAATACTATTCGCAATGCTGAGATAAACTTCCGCTTATGTTGATGCCACTGCAAAACCTTCGAGCCATTTTAAATACGCTGGTAAGCTTGCCATAAAGCACAGCCTTTTGCGTGTTTAGTGATGTCACCGTTAATTCTCGGCTACCAGACGTGGCTTCCGGGAACCGACTTGCTTTTCTCAATGCCAGGATGTCCCTCATGAAAAAGAGTCAGAACATTGCTTGCCTATATGTTTGTATAACAACTCTGGACCCCAAAGCAAACAACCTTCATGGAGGTTGAGTTCATTGCTCCTTGCTTTCAATGAATTTCCCTGTGGTCCCGTTGAAAGTCCAGCAAAAGGTAAATTACTTAACGCTTTATCAGTTTTGTTGCCTGTGACAGAACACCTGGTGACAACAGTGCAAGTTATGCTTGTTAAAGCATAAAGATGCCGCCCTGCAGGCAGATCAGCGCTGTTCGTTGGCAGCAGTAACCAACTGAGGGAATCAACATGACCTAAATCCAGACCAGGCTTGCACACAAGCTTGTACTTCTAAGCAGAAAGTTTGAGTGTTCATCTGACTACAATAATGCGGCCGTTTGGGCTTGTTGGTACCGCATATTGATGAATTGTAGCACAGATATACACAACGACAGAAGAAACGAGACGACAGACGAGCGCTCGCTGGCATCTCGTTTCTTCTGTCGTTGTCTGCGCTGCAGTTCCCCATCGGTCTAGTCGTATTGAAGCTTGCACTGGAATAGGCTTTCAGCACTCAGCAATCCCCGTAGTAGTTTATTTATTTATTTATTTATTTATTTATTTATTTATTTATTTATTTATTTATTTATTTATTTATTTATTTATTTATTTATTTATTTATTTATTAATACCTCAAAGGTCCCAACAGGACATTACATGAGGGGTTTATGATCCGGATAAGCAATGCCCCACAGGTAACTTTTTGAAAACCAAGTACGTTGTTAATTTGGCTGTAGTTTTGCATTGCACGGGAAAAACTTGGGGAGGCAAAGGCAGTTCATCAGCTGCTCGATGTTCCAAAACTGTGTCGGTTACACTAGGAGATGCATCAGAACTAAGACACAGTGGCTTCTGTCGATCGAAAGATACGAACACTGGAGCTCATGTTACCAACTGTCTCACTGTAGTGAATGTAACTTCTTGCTCTTTGCCACCCCCTCCCCTCCCTCACCCACTTTATCTCGTTCATGAGAAGTGAATGGAGAGGGTGGAGGCATCCAGAAATGTTTGGCAGGCAACGCCTGTAGAAATTCACAAACTCCGAAAATCTTTCGAGTTCTTTGACATCATGGGGTGCAGGTGTGTGAAGTATTGCAGATACCTTCTTAATACAAATAAAAAGCGCAGATAGGCACACTCGCCAGCACACACACAACCACACATGCAGACACTAGATACGTCCCCCACACACAGTGGTCATTTGCAACTATTTTATTGCTCGAATGTAAGCGCACTCTTATACAGAAAGTTAAGCATGCGCGATAAAGAAGTTAGTGAAGACACTATCAGAAAGACAGAATATAATGGTCACAACCTTGAATCCTAAAAGGGCACTCCCGCAAGGTCACAAAGAAACACATTGCTGCTCCTTCTTTTGAATAAAAAAAAAGGCTTCTCAAGCCCCACGAGTTCTACTTACGCATTTGCCACGAGTCTGCGTGTCCCGAAACCATGGCTCACAGCCTCAAGATGCGACATGCGCAACCAGGTGCACAAACTTATCTTCCTTTTGCGCGTGCTCCCGTAAACAACTGTTACCATTGGAACGTTTCACGAAGGTAGTCTCATGTTATTTTTCTCGCAGCCAAGATTCCTGGCATTGCATACGCGATGGCATAGTTTCCTGAGTTTCTCGAACGCCGGAAAAGCCGGCAGGACTCCGTGCCTGCCCATGGGATATCGGGCATAACTTGAGGCCTGATCCTTGAGGTCTGCGTAACAGCTGTCTCCCCATCAGATCCACGTTTAAACTTGTGCAGTAGTGTCTCCGCAATGACAGCTTTGATCGAAGGGAAGCCTGCAGCGAAAAACCGGCTCACCTGATTGTTAAAGCTGCAGTGCATCCTGTGTGGGGACGATTTCACAAGCACGGACGTGAGGCAAATTGAAGCAACACTTGTATTTACAATCCTATAATGTGCAGTATCGGATGGCAGCACGTAATTGTTAACTTGGGGATGACAACACCAGCAAATATATTCATCGCTCCACATGAGCTGGAGGTCAAAATATTTCAGGCAAGCTTCTTGCGGTATTATTTACGCAATAGCCCAGAAGTGCACGAATGACGAAAGAAACAGACGGGACACAGCGCTGTAACCGCTCTTGCAGATACAGCGCTGTCTTGCAGTTAACCGCTATGCGGTAACTCGACCATAAAATTTAGGGCCACGTCCTTGCTGTCTAAAACAATTTTAGGAACACAGACCTGTAGTACTGGCTATACGTTCCAGTCTGCCTGTGCTGCTCTTGAATGAAGGAACCTCTTTGATGCCAGTTTGGGTCATTGGGTGGGTGCCGCTCTTGAATGAACGTATTTGACGGTCACGTGGATGCCCTGGGAATGTTCTACTCCATGATGGTTCTGAATTCCTTTGATGGTTGGCGGAATCGAATCGACTTTACCAGGAACACCAAACCGACGCTTAGAAAGCTGTGCCACAGATACATTGGGTAGCTGCTGCTTTTCAATGTACGACTTTCATGCCAACGCTCATGCATGAAAATCTCGCCAATTTGGGTTAATCGTTATGTCCAACTAAGTGTGCAGTACCATTTTCCTGGCATCGGTGAAGTTCTCCGAAAGCGACCACTGGCCGTGGCCTGTCAATCATGGTGAGTAGGTGCACGTGGACCGTGATATGGCACTCGTCAAACCGGTTCGCTATCCCGACCTCATGTGTCGCGAGTGGAGATTTTGTCTCCGCCCCAGGCAGCACATTACATGGGGCCTACTAGAGTCCATATTGGTTTTGAGCCGGCACTGGCGGGCCTGGGAAGGCCCGCTCTTGCCTCCGCAATGCCAGTGCTGGCAAAGCCACTCTATCAGACATCCAGCGCTGGCCCTGGCTTGCCGGTGAACGCCCCTTAATGGCTAAGCTGGGCAGCGCAACTGCCTATCCCGGGCCTGCTTTGCCGTTCGAGTGCCGTCATGCACTGTACGTCGCCAATCAATGGTTAACAACGTCCGCTCAATGCTATAGGCATTGCCAAATTGTTTAGAAGTTCTGATAGACCCATCAATAACAGCCGGTCAAACAGAACGGCATGTTATTATTAGGTTTCCCGCAGCATTCGCTGGCCATTCTTGAGTATACTCATATAAGTCATACACCATGCAATATTGATTGGAAATTTTTGCCGATCACGCCAACTGCAACAATAGCACTTGGTCCATTTTTTTTGCTTCTCAATAAATGTGTATGTTCTGCATATCAACTTTTTATAGCGAATGCTAATAACTTTGACGTAATTGTTTCTATTTTCATGAATCGTTCGATCGGAGATTATTTACAAGTGGCCCAAGCGCAATGCGTTATAACGCATCAATGTGCGCTTTCCGTGTGCATCCTTGATAGGCGCAATGAGAAATTCATGGGGGTATTGAATTAAAAAGCATGCGTGCTTACATTTGCATGTTTGAATAGTTTCGCCGATAGGGAATTTCGAAATACTGCGTAACTTTATGGTGCAATCATCTGTGCCACTTAGCGGCAACGCTAGCTGAAATTCTGTAGCGGCTATAAAGTTTATTGCTAGTACAATGCAAGTCATTGTACATGACGGCGTCCTATACTATTTTTCTGTATGAAAAGCATATCGAACCGCGTAGTAGTGTCGCCTGCTTCCCGCTTTAATATAGGCTTAGGTCCTATCCCAGAAAGCTGTGTCTCGCGTTCTTTTCATTTTTCATGACCACCTGGCACACCAGGTGTAAATTCCTAGCCGCAGAAATAATCATCAAGGAAATCAGAGGCGCCATGCTTTGTTGGTGCGTAATTTTGAGTGCCTATCACTACGAGCTGTTGTAACATCAGAATGCAGATGCACTCAGTCGACTTCCTCTTGCTTCTCATGTCGATGAGCTAGCGGCACCAGGTGACGTCCCGTGTTGATGATTGAAGGTTTGCGCAAACCTCCATTGACTGCCGAGGACATAGCAAGGCTGACAGCGGAACACTCCACGCTTTCTCAAGTTTACAAAGGGTTACAAAGGGTTACAAAGGGTGTCATGGCAAGGTCTACACTTCCAACCCTACAAGAGTCGGGTGCAAGAGCTTTCTACGCACCGTGCTTGCGTATTTTAGGGCACACGGGTTGTGATTCCCACAGAGGTTAGAGAGGAATGTTTGACTCTCCTTCACTCTAACCACCCAGGAATGACTACGATGAAACAATTCGTTCGCAGTCACCCGTGGTGGCCTGGTTTGGACGCCGACATCGAGACCAAAGGTGCGGTCATGTGAGACATGTCAGATGCACAGCCATCTTCCTCCAGCAGTTGTAATACCGGAATGGCCCCGTTCAAGTGAACCATGGGAGGTCGTTCATGTTGATTTTGCCGGGCCGGTGAACAATCAGAGCTTTTTAATCGTAGTGGATGCCTTCCCCAAGTGGCTAGAAGTAAGACAACTGCCGTCACAGTCTATGTCCGCAGCCATGGATGTGCTACGATCACTGTTCGCCACTTCTGGTATACCGCAAGTGATAGTTTCTGATAATGGCACATCATTCGTTTCGTCGGAAATGCAACACTCCTTCAAATTGAACATGATCAAACACGTAACATCAGCTCCCTATCACCCGGCCACAAATGCACAAGCGGAGCTCGTGGTTGCCGAAACGAAGATGGCACTCAAGAAACTGACGGATGGAAGCCTCTCCTGTCACGGTTATTATTTAAGCAGCATACGACACCGCACACCACAACGCAGAAAATGCCAGCAGAATTAATGTTTGGTAGGCAGCTTCCGTCTCATCTGGATGCGCTACATCCCCCCAAAAGACGACATGAGAAAAAATTATGTGTCAGGTGACAAGGTGTGGATAACGAATTTCCTGAACAATAACCCTGCCTGGCTACCCGCTGTAGTAGTTGAAGAATGCGGCAAAAGGTCCTTTGCAACGATGACTCAGGATGGCAGGCAGCACAGGTGACAGGCGTCACGTGGATGATATAAAAAGAAGATATACGTTGATTGAAAACGCAGTTCAAGAATGACCCTATTATTCTTGTCCAGGAAATCGCTCACTCGAACACAACCGTTTCACTACAAAAAGACCGACCCGTTCCCACCGAAAGCGGAGCGGCCAAGCGGCCAAGCGGCCAAGCGGCCAAGCGGCCAAGCGGTTTTTTAAAGCGGCGAGGCGGAGAGCACGCGCGGCTGTTCAGACCGGCCAAGTTGTCTCGCTGCCGGGGAGGCGGAGCATCTCGAAATTTCACGGATGCGAACTAGATGCTGTGCACTTACTAGGCACACCGAAATCCTGCGTAATCTCCTTCCATAGCTTTTTCTTACAGTCGGCTTTTTTGTACCGCGGGCTGCATTTGTCGTACAGGACCCGGTACTGCTTGATTGTGTCCAGCAGGTCCACAGGGAACACAGCTGGTTCAGACATGGTGGACGCCATTTGCATTATCTTGACCGGATGTTTACACTCGTTTACCAGCGCTTCTGCCATCTCGAATTCTCATTGGCTGCGGCCAAAGCAGCCAACTTTTCTGCGCGGAAAAATTGGTCGGAGTGCGATCCGGCCAAGCGGCCGCGTATTTTCCGCAAAGGGAAAAATCCGCAGCCGCTTGGCCGGATCCGCCTGTCCGCTTGCCTGCTCCGCCTTGGGTGTGAACGTGCCTTTACTCAGTTCAGGGGCCCTACGTCCGACAGAAGATGCACCCACGGCTTTTGACTCGTCTCCTAATGCGTCCCCGGATTTGCCCACTGAAGCCGGGACGCCCGAAAGAACGCAGCGAACCGAACAGTCGCAAACCGCTCCCGATCGTATACCACGCAGTCTTTATGGACGTGTTCTGATGGCGCCAGAGCGACTAGGCATTTCAACATGTCAACATAAAATTGACTAAGATATGTTAAGGGTTCACTAGAGGGGGGAAGTGTTTATATTCGCGTTTGAACGAGCGAGCGAAGACGAGGAGAGCGAAGTGGCGCAACCAAGAACTCTGAGCTCGTGACCACGCAGCCTGGTTGCAGCGTTCTAAAATGCAATAAAAGGCACTTTACAATATTGACGAATATAGTTTTTGCCACAGAGCAAAGGAATTTCATAAACAACCCCGCAGGTGCAGCTCAGATAGGGCGGAACGTGGATCGTACGGCAACCTGGCCTTGTTTCGCCTGCTGTGGCTATGCGAGGGCAAAGACGCTCGAGTTTGTTGGGGGCTGAAAAAAAAAACAAAAAACACTCCAACTTCTTGCCTATTGGTGACCTTCTTGAGGGTATGCGAAACTTTGTGGATGTACGGCGTGTTACCCCCCCCCCCCTCCCCCCCCTGAAATCTTTATTTCCTTTTTTTTTCTTTCTTAAACTTCTGCAACAGACCCTCAGCAACCACAGTTATGATGGTTGTGAGGCATTCTTTTTTGACGCGAGGATTCTTGGTTGGAGCCACAATGATGAGGTCCGCTTGATACTGGAAGCTTATCGCATAAAAAAAGAGAGGGGAAGGTTGCATCAGTGAACCCCCTTTAAGTTTCTACGCAAAAGAGTTTGGATGCCTCGACGCACATGTAAATTAGTCAGGCATTTCTTAAAACATTGTCCTTATCATTTTTTTTTCATTTTCCTTATGGCGTTTTCTTTCTTTTTTTATTTCCATTAACACATTTCCATTTTTATTTCCATTTTTTATTTCCATGCGCATGTGCCTTTTGCATATATATTTCAAAGACATTGTGGAATAAACAGTTTAAAAGTAGCGCCTATCCTGTGTCTGACCTTCCATTTGTGCCCTGTCTATTGTTTGCGCTTTAAAAAGTTTATCAAGTATGCACCAACTAGGCCCACAGAAAGTTACTCAAATACATAGTACCCGTTGTCACCCTGCATAGCCGTATGTTAAAAAGGCTCTCTTGATTTTCTTACCATGCAGGCTGTACGACAGTTCAACTGCACGGCCGATGATGGCGTTCATTATATTGAAGGCAACCTCCCACAGGCATGATCCCTCCCTTCGAAAAAAGTTTTTTTTACGCTGAAAGAAAAAATCAGAAATACGCAAAAAAGAAGTAGAAAGCACAGCTGCATCAAAATATGCGCTTTTCGTTCCAACTAGCCAATTACGGTGAATTATGCTTGGTCTTCGTCACAAGATTTCCCGTAAGTGCTTGTGGGTAGCTGTACTCAGCCTTTTGCAATGCATGAGCTTTTAGAACAGAGATATCAAAGAAAGGTGAAGGATTTCATGATAAATACCCAAGCTACAAAACAACATATTCTGGCGATGCAGGAAGTTCTGAACACCAGTCAGCTCGCAGAATGTACTTCCTGAGCAAGGAATTACGGCAATACAACTTTGGTCTTCGTGAATGTCCCAGCCGAAATGTGCCGTGCTACGTTGTTTTCGAACAGATAGTGCGTTTCAGCTGACGCTGAAGCACCGTCTACGTAGAAAAAAAAGGTCGCGATGTTTAAGTCACCGTGTTCGTTAGCGTCCGTACATTATGTCTGTAAAAAAAACAAGACAAATATTAGGCAATGCGCTTATTTGAAACAATATACTTGAGACTAAAAATAAGACAATTGTACTTACCTTGGAATCATTTGGTTTCCTATAGTCACGATCTTATTTCGCAGAAAATGCAGTTTTCCGACGCTGCTATGTTGAGACGTTTGGCTAGTTATTCATGTTTAACCCGATAGCAGAGTGGCATCAAGCTTGTAATCGCGGAGGCCAAGCCGCTGGTACTGAGAACGTTGCTGGGCTAGTTGATGCCTGTTTCGCAAGCAAAACTTGGTGCAAGCGAAGTGGGCAGCTCACAGGCAGAAGCAGAATTTGTACAGGTACCTCCTCCTCCGAGAGTCACCACGTTTTTTTGGTAGTGGCCGGGGTGCCGTATGGAGCAACAAATTTGACAGGGCATCATTCACGCTTCTTTGTGCACCCATCCGGTTCTGAGTAGCAGCGCAGGCTCGGCTGTGCGCATAATAGGCAGTGCACACCTTCCATACTGCAAAGTGAGGGGACGGTGGGAAAAGCTGTGAGAGCGAAATTCTTGGCTTCGTCACTTCACTTTGCTTGCTCACTTACTATATATATATATATATATATATATACGTGTTTTCATACTTGCTGGAAGTGGTGAAGGACGACACGCACACGCTTTTTTTTCTTTGTTCTTTTCTATTTTAGATGCGGAGCATCTTATAGCGGCGGCCTGTCCCGCGGCGTCGTTGGCGTCGGCGTCCGTCCGCACCTCTCCTCATTCTCTCCACGCCAGTTGTGCGACAACGCCTCTGTCCTCCTCGCCCCCTCTCCACGCCATCTGTTCGATAACGCGCTTCTCCCTCCGCGTCTTCATCCGCCACCTGTGTGATAGCGCGCGCATGCGCGCCTCTCTCTCTCCTCCTCCTCTCCGCGCCAGCTGCTTATATAAACCCGGTGCATGCGCCGCTGCCTCAGTTGCTGCTTCGGTTTAGTCCCGCTGCGCCGTCCGATGCGCTGAATGGACGCCAACGAATCTGTCAACGAACTGTCTGGCACATCTTCAAACAGCAGCAGCCAGTTCATTAACAGAACCGCGAGCACCTCTGAAGACAAGGCTGCGCAGAGAAGAGCTCGCGACGCAGAACGTAAACGTCGGCGACGCGCAGCGGATCCAGATTCAGTTCGCCAACGCGAAGCCGCTTCGAAACGTCAGCGTCGAGCAGCGGATTCCACACTTCGAGAACGCGAAGCCGCTTCGAAGCGTCAACGTCGAGCAGCGGATCCTGAACTTCGGCAACGTGAAGCAGCGTCGGTTCGAGAACGTCGAGCAGCAGAACCTGAGGTTCGGGACCGTGAAGTTCAACGTAAACGTACGAAGCGAGCGGCGGAACCCGACCTTCGAGAACGTGAAGCCGCGTTGGTTCATGAACGTCGAGCAGCGGATCCTGAGCTTCGGCAACGTGAAGCAGTGTCGGTTCGAGAACGTCGAGCAGCAGAACCTGAGGTTCGGGACCGTGAAGTTCAACGCAAACGTACGAAGCGAGCGGCGGAACCCGACCTTCGAGAACGTGAAGCCGCGTTGGTTCATGAACGTCGAGCAGCGGATCCTGAGCTTCGGCAACGTGAAGCCGCGTCGGTTCGACAACGTCGAGCAGCAGAACCTGAGGTTCGGGACCATGAAGTTCAACGTAAACGTACGAAGCGAGCGGTGGAACTCGACCTTCGAGAACGGGAAGCCGCGTTGGTTCGTGAACGTCGAGCCGCAGAACCTGAGGTTCGGGACCGTGAAGTTCAACGTAAACGTACGAAGCGAGCGGCGGAACCCGACCTTCGAGAACGTGAAGCCGCGTTGGTTCATGAACGTCGAGCAGCGGATCCTGAGCTTCGGCAACGTGAAGCAGCGTCGGTTCGAGAACGTCGAGCAGCAGAACCTGAGGTTCGGGACCGTGAAGTTCAACGCAAACGTACGAAGCGAGCGGCGGAACCCGACCTTAGAGAACGTGAAGCCGCGTTGGTTCATGAACGTCGAGCAGCGGATCCTGAGCTTCGGCAACGTGAAGCCGCGTCGGTTCGAGAACGTCGAGCAGCAGAACCTGAGGTTCGGGACCGTGACGTTCAACGTAAACGTACGAAGCGAGCGGCGGAACCCGACCTTCGAGAACGTGAAGCCGCGTTGGTTCATGAACGTCGAGCAGCGGATCCTGAGCTTCGGCAACGTGAAGCCGCGTTGGTTCGAGAACGTCGAGCAGCAGAACCTGAGGTTCGGGACTGTGAAGTTCAACGTAAACGTACGAAGCGAGCGGCGGAACCCGACCTTCGAGAACGTGAAGCCGCGTTGGTTCATGAACGTCGAGCAGCGGATCCTGAGCTTCGGCAACGTGAAGCAGTGTCGGTTCGAGAACGTCGAGCAGCAGAACCTGAGGTTCGGGACCGTGAAGTTCAACGTAAACGTACGAAGCGAGCGGCGGAACTCGACCTTCGAGAACGGGAAGCCGCGTTGGTTCGTGAACGTCGAGCAGCAGAACCTGAGGTTCGGGACCGTGAAGTTCAACGCAAACGTACGAAGCGAGCGGCGGAACCCGACCTTCGAGAACGTGAAGCCGCGTTGGTTCATGAACGTCGAGCAGCGGATCCTGAGCTTCGGCAACGTGAAGCCGCGTCGGTTCGAGAACGTCGAGCAGCAGAACCTGAGGTTCGGGACCGTGAAGTTCAACGTAAACGTACGAAGCGAGCGGCGGAACTCGACCTTCGAGAACGGGAAGCCGCGTTGGTTCGTGAACGTCGAGCAGCAGAACCTGAGGTTCGGGACCGTGAAGTTCAACGCAAACGTACGAAGCGAGCAGCGTAACCCGACCTTCGAGAATGTGAAGCCGCGTTGGTTCATGAACGTCGAGCAGCGGATCCTGAGCTTCGGCAACGTGAAGCAGCGTCGGTTCGAGAACGTCGAGCAGCAGAACCTGAGGTTCGGGACCGTGAAGTTCAACGTAAACGTACGAAGCGAGCGGCGGAACCCGACCTTCGAGAACGTGAACCCGCGTTGGTTCATGAACGTCGAGCAGCGGATCCTGAGCTTCGGCAACGTGAAGCCGCGTCGGTTCGAGAACGTCGAGCAGCAGAACCTGAGGTTCGGGACCGTGAAGTTCAACGCAAACGTACGAAGCGAGCAGCGTAACCCGACCTTCGAGAATGTGAAGCCGCGTTGGTTCATGAACGTCGAGCAGCGGATCCTGAGCTTCGGCAACGTGAAGCAGCGTCGGTTCGTGAACGTCGAGCAGCAGAACCTGAGGTTCGGGACCGTGAAGTTCAACGTAAACGTACGAAGCGAGCGGCGGAACCCGACCTTCGAGAACGTGAACCCGCGTTGGTTCATGAACGTCGAGCAGCGGATCCTGAGCTTCGGCAACGTGAAGCAGCGTCGGTTCGAGAACGTCGAGCAGCAGAACCTGAGGTTCGGGACCGTGAAGTTCAACGCAAACGTACGAAGCGAGCAGCGTAACCCGACCTTCGAGAATGTGAAGCCGCGTTGGTTCATGAACGTCGAGCAGCGGATCCTGAGCTTCGGCAACGTGAAGCCGCGTCGGTTCGAGAACGTCGAGCAGCAGAACCTGAGGTTCGGGACCGTGACGTTCTACGTAAACGTACGAAGCGAGCGGCGGAACCCGAAGTTCGAGAACGGGAAGCCGCGTGTTAACGTCAACAACGAGAGGCTGCTCCCGATGCTGCACGCGAGCGTACCATATCACATCGCGTGAACGCCGTTATAACGACCGCGATGCTCCGCATCAGCCCATGGTTCCCCTCGGGAAGGTGGTGTAATTTTTTAATTTATTTATTTGTATTTAGTTATTTTTTTTCAGAAGATGTTGCAGCTGAACGAGCAGTAGCATTTGTGCTCATTTTATTATATATTATAGTTGAAATGTAAAGGATGACAAATGTGCCTGTAGAACAACGCGAAGTGCTGAATGAATGTTTTCTTTTCTTTTTTTTTTGCGCTGTTTATCCAAGGAGAACGGTAGAGCAAGACAACGTTTGTGTAAGGGGGTAGTTCGGCGCAGAGCACCACTTGTCAACTTGCCCCATGCATTTCTTGATTCTAGTCGAATAAAATAACCTCACCCCTCGAAAAAAAATGAATGGAAGCGAAGTAGCGGGAGCCGTATTTAAGAAAGCTCGCGACAAAACCCTGAGCGGCACACAACGTTTAAGTTACACCCAAAAAGCGGGCACATGGATCTCATTCGATTTGGCTACATTAATTTACTTATGTTAGTATAGGGTGAAAGCCCGAAAGCCTTACATAAAAAAGTGGCCAGCTTTTTTTTTTCTTTTTCGTAAACAAGAAAGCTGCAAACGCGGATTTTTTGAAGACGGAGGCAGATGATCCCAGCCTTTGCTCGTGCGTGGTAAAAATGGCTAGTACGGCATGTACCACTATGAATTCGTGGCCGCTGCAAGAAGAAATGTAGGTGGGAGGTAGAAGAAATTGTCCTTTAAGGAGCGGGAGTAATAAAATAAATCGTAATAAACAAACTCAAGTCAGATCACATACGCCGTGATTCGAGAAAAGGTAGACCAAGCGTTGATTTCATAGAAGACATACTGGCTACACGTGAGAGCGCTATACTCAGCATGCGGTTGGTATTGCTAATTGAAAACTCAACATTAGTATTCCAAAAATGTTGTGTGTGATGTGTATCCCGAGATATCTTTAAGAGAAAAAAGTTACTAGAGGTGTACCCTTGAGGCTGTAAATGGGAGTCTGAATTTGATACGGAATGCGCGATACTTTTACAGCGTAAGCTGTTATGAGCTCTTTCCAATATTCCTTTCGGTTCGCAATGGTGTCCGCCGCCGCTGCTGGTGACCGTAACCGCTATCGCCGGAAATGCGAAAAAAAGTACCCAGTCCCCGTCGGGATCAAACCCAGGCCCGCTGCGCTGGCGTAGGATACTTTACCACTGAGTCACGCAAGCGCTTGCTATCAGACAGCGGAAACAAATGCCCTATAAACGCGCCCTAGGCAGGCGCGCAGGCGCAGACGACGAGATGCGATTCAGACGAGGCCAGCAATCAACGCGATCCGGAACCTCCGCCAGTATGGTGGCGCCATCTAGTTAAAGCGCCTGAAAACGCAGCGTTCTCGACATGCAAGTTGCATATAGCAGTTGCATGCTGCAGGTAACTGGACCTAGTTAACTCAAGCAGGCTAGGTGACAATTTGTCACCAGCCCGTTATGAAAATTTCAAAAACAAACATCGTCAACATCAACAACGTAGCCATGGATCAAGGGATGTGAGAAGTGCGCCACGTATTCTGGATGGCTCTTCGGTACACGTTATGGCGTCTCCTGGCGAGGTACGAACCGCTGCTGAAGAAGCGAATCATAGAAGCGAACCTGCGCGGCTACAACCAGACATCATCGGGCTCAGCAGACTGCTGTGTAAAGAGCATTACAAGCCGCAGCTCGCCGTCGACGCCGGGCGGACAGTTCAGGTTGTTCTCGTCAAAACGAGGCGAAGAGACTTTGCCGCAAAGACCTTGTTGTGCGTGGTGCCGAAATTGTAGCTACTCTTGAGCCGCTCTACCATCTTACGCTGTGACCTGGACTGTGATTTCTTGCTTTTCACTGTTAAAATTTAAGGTTGATGAATCATATGTACCACAACGACGAGAGCTTATGTATGCCACTTTGCGAAGTCAAAACATTGTTTGGTTTATTGATTAGATCATATAAGACGCAAAGGTCAGCGAACAGTTTAATCGAATATTGAAAAGCATTCCAAATAGTCAACCGGCCGACAATGACCAGGCCGCCACCGACCATGCCTAGGAGCTTTCCTGAGTGAAGTGGTGTGAGGGTCGCATGTTTTCAGCCGTGCTAGGGCTGCCACCTGCGCAGTATCACCAAGAAGCTACTCTTCATGTAACCAGGAATTGGAGACCGTGGTGCCGAGAACAACAAGGACAACTTCAACATTGCCGACATACTCTACGTGCACAAGGTGTCGAATTTGTTGAAACGTACGAGGGGGAAGGTTGAAGTGCGCGTTGTGTTTTCAACTTCGGGTCGCCTGTGTAGCCTGTATAATAGAAGGTGAATGCCGAGTAGGGCGGGCCTGCATCATGGGACACGAAACACGTTACGGTTTTTTCTGTGCCGCAGGGAAGCGGTGTACCAAGTACCGCTGTCTAGCGGTCGGTCGTATATCAGGCAAACGAGGCGGTGCTTAAGCGACCAGCTCGCTCAAGTCCTCCCCAAGCAGCGTTAGCATTCCGGCTTTGCACTGCAGCTCGTGTGGACGCGGGCCCGTATTCAGTTGTTGGCGCATTTCGTTTCCACACCAATACACGCGGGACATTTTCGAGGCCTACGCTATTTTCTGGGTGAGAGGGAAACGGGTGTCAGGAAGCTATCTGTGCAAAAAGAGTTCACCCACTTGAAGCTTATTATTTTTTTCGTATTTCTTTCTTTTCATTAAGCTTATATCATTTTTTTAACCAGAAGTTAATTTTATTCGGCAGCGTTCATTTTCTTTGTTTTCCCATTCTATTTTCCTTTAATCACCTTTAACCTTCTACTCGCTCTTCGTTCTCAGTGCTTAGTGCCCCGTGCGCGTGCCTTTCCCTAAATTCTCTTTAGGTCGGTAACTTAACCGCTTTCAGCCGTCCCTCAAGATTCATAATTGTGTGGCGCGGTGTTCTTTCACTCTCTCTATTTTTGTGTTTAGTTCTCTTCTAACGGAGGGCGTCTTGTGTCGCGGTTCGTCTGACCAAACCTCTTCTCTTCCCCCCTCCCTTTTTCTGTCGAGGCGTTGTCCCGGTTCTCAGCCTCTCCGCCTTCCCCCTTCTCGTCAATGTAGATATATCTGGCGACGCGCAAAATAAACACGCTGCTACAAGTTAGCGTTGCGTTTGTCTCAGATTCTTGTCCCTTCTACTCGTATTCGCTGTTTTTCATTTTAGAAATATGTACCAACACGAAACTCTCCTACAGCATGGCGCCTGTTCTTTCTTTGACGATTATTTCTGCGGCTAGGAATTTACACCTGCTGTGCCAGCTGGTCATGAAAAATGAAAAGAACGCGAGACACAGCTTTCTGGGATAGGACCTAAGCCTATAATAAAGCGGGAAGCAGGCGACACTACTACGCGGTGCGATATGCTTTTCATACAGAAAAATAGTATAGGACACCGTCATGTACAATGACTTGCATTGTACTAGCAATAAACTTTATAGCCGCTACAGAATTTCAGCTAGCGTTGCCGCTAAGTGGCACAGATGATTGCACCATAAAGTTACGCAGTATTTCGAAATTCCCTATCGGCGAAACTATTCAAACATGCAAATGTAAGCACGCATGCTTTTTAATTCTATACCCCCATGAATTTCTCATTGCGCCTATCTAGGATGCACAAGGAAAGCGCACATTGATGCGTTATAACGCATTGCGCTTGGGCCACTTGTAAATAATCTCCGATCGAACGATTCATGAAAATAGAAACAATTACGTCAAAGTTATTAGCATTCGCTATAAAAAGTTGATATGCAGAACATACACATTTAGTGAGAAGCAAAAAAAATGGACCAAGTGCTATCGTTGCAGTTGGCGTGATCGGTAAAAAGTTCAAATCAATATTGCATGGTGTATAACTTATATACTCAGGAATGACCAGCGAATGCTGCGAGAAAACTAATATTAACATGCGGTTCTGTTTGACAGGCCGATATTGACGGATCTATCAGAACTGCTAAACAACGTGGCAACGACTTTAGCGACTGCAGCGCAATAAAACACAAGGACGACACAAAGAAATGACCAGGATAATGTACCAACAGCCGAACTCGCCACGTTAAAGCCTATAGCATTGAACGGACTTTGTTAACCAATGTTTGGAGACGTACAGCCAATGACGGCACTCTAACGGCAAAGCAGGCCCGGGATAGCCAGTTGCGTTGCCCGGCTTAGGCTCTAACGGACTTTCACAGGCAAGCAAGAGCTAGATGTCTGATACTGGGGCTCTGCCAGCACTGGCATTACGGAGGTAACAGCGGGCCTTCCTAGGCCCCACCAGTGCCGGATCAATACCAACATGGGTCCTAGTAGGCCCCATGTAATGTGCTGTCTGGGTCACGGGCGTATTCAGTGGTTGCTTGTGCGGGTGAGGGCAGCAAGGTGTGCAAGGGCGACGCAGGCTCTCTGTCATATAGGAAATAGAAAGGAGAATAGCCGGTGGTGTCGTGACGCGATGAATTATACGCGAACGTCACATATGGTAAGTGAAGATCCCATTCGTGGTGGCTGGCCGCAACGTACTTCGAAAGCATGTCGGCGATGGTCCGGTTGAGGCGCTCCGTGCGTGAAGCCATTGGTCTGTGGGTGGTATGACTTACTGAAGTTCTGCTTTGTCGAGCAGGAGCGCAGGATGTCTTCGTCGACTGCTGAGAGAAAGCTACGGCCACGGTCAGTTAGTAATTGGCACAGAGCACCGTGCACTAAAATGATGTCGTAGAGTAGAGGGTCAGCGACGTCAGTAGCGCAACTTGGCGGGAGAGCTCTCGTGATTGCGTACCGCGGAGCGTAATCCGTAGCAACGGGAACCTATATATTTCCGGAGCCGCAGAGAGGAAACGACACAAGATGGTCTAGACCAACGGGGAAAAAGAGTTCGGGTGGGACGTCGATTGACGGGAGACATCCTGCTGGAAGCGCGGAGGGTTTCTTCCGGCGCTGACGGGGCTTACAAGCGGCAACGTAACGCCGCACGGAGCGGGAAAGACCCGGCCAAAAGAAGCGACGGGGTACACGGTCGTATATGCGCGAGACGCCCAAGTGCCCAGCCAAAGGAGCGTCGTGAAATTGGCAGAGGACAGACGAACGGAGGTGTGACGGAATGACAAGCAGAAGGTCAGGGCCGTGGGGATAAAAAAATGGCGATATACTGTCCCCCGCTTGAGGAGAAACATCTCAAGAGAGGCGTCACCACGCGTTGACTCTAGCCGGTCGATGAGGGCTCGTAATGAAAGATCACGCGTCGTTCGTTTCCAATTTGACGCCACTGTAACACAGAGAAAACGGAAGCGATGGCGTCCGCATCTGCCAGATCTTCCACGGGATAGCGGGACGAACAATCTGCAACCTGGTGCAAGCGTCCCGTCTTATATACGATAGTGAAAGTATATTCTAGCAGGCGTAAAGCCCAGCGAGCGAGTCCACCCGTGAGGTCCTTGAGCGAGGATAGCCGGCAGAGAGTGTGGTGATGAGTGATGACACAGAAGGGGCGTCCGTAGAAGTACAAACGAAACTTCGCGACGGCCCACAGAAGATAGAGGCACTCGCACTCGGTGATTGAATAATTGCGCTCGGCGGGTGATAGAAGTAGGCTGGCATGGGTTATAACGTGGTCATTTCACGCGGGCGTGGTGCTAACACTGCTCCAGTACCGCGACCACTGGCATCAGCTCGAACTTCCGTGGAGGCAGGATGGGAGGCGTGCTAAGGAGAGTAATTAGATAAGAAAACGATGCGGTATCATGAGGACCCCAAGAAAATCCTGCTTGAAGAAGTGGGCAAGGGGACGTGCAATAGACGCAAAATCCTTGACGAAGCGCCGGAAATGGGAGCACAGCCCTACGAACCTGCGAACTTCCTTTGTAGACATCGGGACAGGAAATTTCGAAAAGGTGGGAATTTTGTCGGGACCAGATCGTATGCCTCTTGCATGCACGAGGTGTCTAAGGACGGCGATTTGGCGGCGAGCTAAGTGACATTTTGAAGAGTTCAACTGGAGACCTGCCTATCGGAACACGCCAAAAATCGCTGAAAGACGATCGAGATCCGTGTCGAATGTGGGCGAGAAAATGATGACGTCGTCCAAATAGCACAAGCGGGTGGACTACTTGAAACCCCGAAGAAAAGAGTCCATCATTCGTTCGAAGGTGCCCGGCGTGTTACAGAGTCCGAAAGTCATCACCTTGATTTGATAAAGACCGTCAGGGGTAAGAAATGCAGTCTAAAATAGGTGGCACCGTACAGGCCGTCTAGAGCATCATCAATGCGTGGCAAAGGGTAAGCGTCCTTTGTTTATTTTGTTCAGGTAGCGATAATCTACACTAAATCGCCACATGCCATTCTTCGTTTTGACAAGTACAGTGGGAGAAGCCCAGGGACTATAGGAAGGCTCAATAATGTCCTTTTCAAGCATCTTTTGTACTTCCTGCTGCATAACTGCTCGTTCCGACGTGTGAGCACGATATGGGCGTCGGCGAATAGGGTTCGCATCGCCAGTATTTATGCGATGGGTAACGACGGACGTTTGGCCTAAGGGTCGATTGTCAAAGTCAGAAATGTCGCGATAGACTTCAAGAACGCGGCCGAGGGCTTCAGCTTGAGCAGGTGCAAGGTCAGAGGAAACCATCTTCTCAATGTTGACGGCACTGCCGTACTTCGCGGTATGGGCTGAGCTGCAACAATCTTCGACTGTGAAGGGCTCGACCTGCAGAGTGCTAATTTCAGCTAGTATGATCCCTTGTCGGAGGACTTGCGCGCTCAGCGAGGAATTGACAAGGGGAAGGCCGGTGCCGTTGCCAGTAATTGTCAGCACAGTGTGCGGAACGGTAACAAAATGCGTTAGCATAACCGCCGGAATAGGTGCGACCATTTAATTGCCGTCAAGTACAGCTGGTGTGGAAAACAAGTCGACGTTTGTCACAGATTTAGGCGGAAGGCGAATAAAATCCTTGCAGCTTAAACGGCTTGGAGGAGGGTCAACAGAGTCGGCAAGAGGCAAGTGAAGGCGAAGTGAGCCCACCGAGCAGTCAAACTCGGCAGAATGACTGACGAGAAAATCCAGACCGAGAATGAGTTCGTGAGGGGAATGCTCAATGACGGTGAAGACAACAACGGTGTGTCTCTCAGCATTGGTGATTCGGGAGAGCACATGCCAACAATAGCGACAGTCGCTCCGTCGGTAGCTCTCGTGGACAACACGGGCACGAGCGTCAACTCAGCCATGGTTATCACAAACAGCCCAGAGATTGCCGAGCAGACAGCAATCGCCCAACGGATGCCCGGAGGCCAGTACAGTGATTCTCGTAGTGCAGTAAGAGCTTTTCAGAAAGGTGTAATCTCGCAGCAAGCCTTAAATATCATACAAAAGAGCAAAATCCACTTCCATTCAATCTGATGGTTCCCTGCACACCTGGGAAACATAGAGAAGGCCCCCCTGAATCTCAACGAGATAAGAGCACGCGAGAACTAACCCTCCGCAGTGCCGCCCTCACGGGTCCGGACCATTTCCAAGAGAACAGGGATGCCCCACTCACATATAACGAGATCACTAAACACTTCTAGCTTAGCCGAAGGAAATTTGCCACACCACATCCCACACTCAAGAGACCACAAGCACTCACTTTGAGACTAGTTCAAACCAATACATACCCCCCACCCAAACGCCTACACTACTACATGGCGGAACAATTCCCCTATACACAGTGCGCGAACTGTAATGAAACACTTGACCTCAAACCAGCTCTGGCCAAGCGACCGAACTACCAATGCCGATTACAGTCAGGACCTGGCCAGGTTCGAGGCTGCCATTCGCAGTCTGGATCTGTTTGAACAACTTTGGGCAGTCCAGCAAGCCCACCCTTATGAAAATGAACCATGAGTTTCTGATTAGGACGTTATGCGTTTCTAATGTGCCATCAGACAGGCATCAGAAATGCATCGTCTAATGTTGTTTAGCATCACAAGTACATCACAGACTCAAATGGCAATGCGTATTAGGATTTCTGATGAGAGGAGTACACAGCTTTTTTTTTTGTCATTGCTAATGTCAAAGCACATGACATAAAAATGTGTATGACACGAACTTTTATTTTTTTCTTATTTTTTTAAAATTTTATACAGCGAAGCTGTCCTTGGTTAGGATCTAGAAAAAAAAATGTCTCCGAAATGATGACAAAAGACAAGTGGGCCGATCCTGGAGGTAGTGCAAAAAGGGTCCAAGCGCAATGGCACACGCATGTCATGTGGGCCGATCCTGGCGATAGTGCAGATAGGGTCCAAGCTCAATGGCGCAAACCTCTGTGGGCTCGGCCGGGGACCTGTAACGCGCCCTTGAATTACCCTTGTCACACGTGGAACCCAGAGAGACAAAAACAATGCGCCGGCGCGATGAACGCTGTTGCCCAAACGCTAGTCTATGACGATGCGTGTCGAAACGTCAGTGATAAAACGCAATAGTCTTACCAACTAGTAGCTGTGTCTCATTCTCTCGTGACATAGCCATTTCCCTAGCGACGTCATCAGTTGCCCCTTGGACTCGGTATCGGTAAGACCCGTGTCGCTCACTCCGAAGAGGAAGAGCGCGCCTTCCAGGAGCGCCGCCGCACTCAAAAGCGCGAATGGATGCGAAAGCGACGAGAAGCCGATACGCGCAGCGGCCCAACGTGCTGAGGCCGATGGTGCGAGGTGGTGCGAATCTAGTCGCATAAACTCGCTTTCACTCGCACATGCAGAATACGGCGCGCGGCGATGCAACGAAGTTATGTGTTGTGTCTTTCCAACCAAACATAACCACCAAAGTAATAAAAATGTTAAATATAATGAAGCAAAACCAACAGCCTCGCTGGCCTTCGATCTTTACATAGTGGAAGGGCTCTGCTATTTTTTTTTGGCGCGCGGGGGGGGGGCGGGGGTGGGCTAATAACACAGATTATTAGTCTATCATATCAAGCGCAATTCACAGGCCAATCGCAGTGTTACATAGTTTGCCACAAATGTTGATTTAAAACCAAATCTGGGGTTTATGCGAAATCCGCGATCGAGGCACACTACAGAGATCGTTTCGCCAATTTCTGAGCCTACAGCTGATGTAAACGACAGCAGGAAGTCATCTAAAACGAAGTGACAGCGCAGGCAGTCAAAATCATTCATCTCACGCCCCAGCGACAGCTTCAAAAGATAACATAACCAGATCTCTAAGGCCATGCTTTTGCTAGCTGCAGTCGGCGGAATCAATCCAAAATTAAAAATACGTCATGTAATTTCTTTCTACGATAAACTATAGCGTAAAATGTGGACTGTTTGGTGACTTGTTTTGCCTCGCAACATATATAGGTAGCTGGGCGTAACAAGGCACAAAACATGAGTTCACTGGTTATTATCGTGTTCTACATAAAACTAAGCCTAACATGTCCTGATGTTTAGCATTTTTTCTCGCTTCAATCACTTGGCTGCAAGTTCAATTTTATTTTTGCTTTGCACACAGTATATTACACTTCTTATTTTGGTTTTATTGTTTTGAAACTGTTCCTTATGCTGTAGCTTTTATTTCTGTGTTTTTTCTCTGTTTATACTACACGCATGTGCAGTTTTTGTGCATGTTAGAATTCGAACAGTAGTGTGGCAAATATGTCAAAAGTCTAAGTGTGCAGCGTGCTTACCTTTGCTTACCATTGTTACTTTAGCATTGCTATTTACAATAATTTCTGTCTTGTCCTCAGATTAACTGCCACTGGCAAATACACATATGATGAGCTTAAATTTCTTGAAATGAAATGTGAACGTGTAGCCTTGTGACAGTTGAAGTATGGCAGCAATGTCGAAGCTAACTTGCGCCAACTATTACTACAGTATGCAAACAGACAGATACCCATCCCTGCATTTGTGCATTTTCTGAGAACCAGCCATGTCCACTAGGTGAAATTTGTAGCGTTCTTTTGAGTTTGCTGGTCTGTTCATGTAACTTTTCAGAACAAAATTTACACTGTGAGACAAGGGAGACCCTTACTAATGGGGCTGGCTCACAAGTCTTTCTATTTATGCGGTATGCCTCACTGATTTTACGTGCCAATTTTCTACTGTAGGTGAAAAATAGGTGACGATCGTAACCTGGTGTGATGGGGAAACGACAACGACAAGCTTGCCGGTGTTTCCAGTTGGGCCCAGGATCCTTTAATAATGACACGGCAGACAGGAGCTTGCTACACGAAACACAGACTTTAACAGACACGCTAGCACGATACAGACTATTTACATACAGACGATTTACATGTACGTGGACTAGAGTCCGCGAATCGTTTGTCCTATATAAACATGTGCCTAGCACTCATGCGTCACCACTCGCCCGTGTGCCTCGTCATTGCGGTGCCCGTGACGGTGGTTGTGACGGAGCGTCGTTGTGGCTACGTCGCTGCTGTCGCGCCGCACCTTGTCGCGACGTGGCAGCAGGAAGAAAACAGCAGGCCGGTAGAACACCAGGCCACTGCTGTAGCTGGCCAGTAACGCCTGGCCTGTAACGCCTCGGCCGCTATAACGTCGGGCTCGGTCGGCGGACAGGTAGCTCAGGCGCCCGGGTGGCCAGCAGGAAGCACTGCACCAGGCCGCTGTCACAGCAGGCCGCTGGTACACAAGAGAGCAGAGCCACGAGCGGGATCCACGACCAGGTCCGCACGGTAGCAGGACGCCCGGTCGCCAGTCCTCGGGCTCGCTCAGCAGGCTGGCAGCTCAGGCGTCCCGGTCCAAGCAGGAAGCACTGCACCAGGCCGCTATCACAGCAGGCCGCTGGTGCGCAGGAAAGCCCAGCCACGAGCTGGATCTCCGACCAGGTCCGCACGGTAGCTGGACACCCGGTCGCCGGTACCCGAGCCTGGAGCCGCCGTTTTGCGAGCTTGCGTTCGAGGCTGCCGCTCGCTCTCACGCTCTGCGTGCTCTCGTGCCACTTCTTTGTTCGTGGCACGTGGTGGTCTTCTTCCATTATCATCATCACCAATGCCCTTCTTGGTGCTGCCATACAATCACCAACACTTCAAGCTGGCTTGTCACGCACTTTGTTTTGGCACCGCCACACGCCACTATCCACATCATCACACCTGGCCAGCAGTCCTATTGCTGCAATGCACGGCCAAGACGGATGAGCATACTGGTCTTTTGAGTCAAATATGGTTGATATCTTAAGTACATATTTAGGCATCAGCCAGCCTGCACTATATGCATTTGACCACATGTGGAAGGAGTACAATACACTGCCTCGGACACACACTCGACAAATTTAGTGGTATCTTTAACCAAGCAAGTCTCGCTAGCCGGCTCGCCTTTCACTTACGAACTGTCGTTCATATCCTGTCTACATTATTTCTTTCTGGTTACATATGTGCATAGCAGTCCACGAGCGAATTGAGAAAGACACCCAGGCAAGGGAGGCTTGCTTATTTAAAGATACCGCCAAACTTGTCTTGTATCCGTCAGGGGTTGTGTGGTCTATTCCTTTCATCATGTGTATATTTGGTCAGATTTACATGGGGCAGATTGGGCGGTGCCTCAACATGTACCTAGGAGAGCACCAACATCGGTGGGACATAGTAGACATAGGCCAACATAGGCATGGCATGGTGGACTTGAAATGCATGAGAACTATGCTGGTAGCTCATGCAAATATTCTATAACGGCTGGCTTTTAAATGTCTCGGGGTTGCATTGGGTTGCCCGTACACCAGCACTCCTATGCTTGTTTCCACGCCAAGTGATCATATAGAATATTTTCCAATTCCCGCTAGCAATCCACAAGCACTGCTGCTCTTTGTCGAGTGGAAACCAATACAGCCAGAGTAGTTCACAACACGTACACCCCACAGCGGATCGGCATTGCATGTTTGTACAGCCAAGAGAAATTTGGGCATACTGTAGCTACTGCTACACCCAAAGGCTACACAGCGGTTCCTCAACGACTTTATGTGAACCAACATTGCATAAACGTTTCACACAACTAACATCTCCAAATCGTTGCGCAGCAAGTGATACAGTGTGTATTCCAGTGGTTCATTGCCAAGTGTTGTTAATTTTCTGTCCTTTCATCATGCAGGGTACACGTGCACTCGCTTCAAGACGACAACCCTCCACCTCAAAAACAGCCTCTCCTCAAAGACTAGCAAGGAGACTAAATGAAAGGAAAATAGCACATCCGTAACCAGACAGATACTATGTGCTCCTTACATTTAACCTCCTTCTCTCTTTAAGGAAGCGTGGTATATGCTCAATAAATGTTTTTATCAACTTTTTTTTCGTTGAGAAATGTCTAATGTGCAGCATATGTACGGGCCCACGTACATGTTGGATGTTGGAAAAGTGCTGCACCTTAGCTTGATATATGTATATCAAGCACGAAAGACACATCAGAAAATGTTGCCACACGTGGTGGCTAATTTTGTTTTAGGAATTCTATGTATGCCAGCAATCTAATGTATAAACTCAGCAGAGGCTCATTAGGAAGACATGACACAGTCACACGAAAACTGCTTTGGAGCACTCATTAGGAAGACATTTCATGCTTACAAGAAAAACACTCATCAAGTATGCATCAGAACGACGGTGGCCAATATGTTTTAGAATGACATTAGGAACACATCAGAATATTTCCGAAGAAACACATCAGAGACTCATTTGACTGTAATGTTAAAAGTCATCAGACCTTCATGTGAAACTCATCTCATATTTTCTTAAGGGCACGACGCGGCCGCGAAGCTCCGTCTTCCGGTCCCGACGTGAGATTAGCCCTTCTATGGGTCACCCCATAGCCTTGCAGGACCAAATAAAGCTCTCCATCCATCCATCCATCCATCCATCCATCCATCAGCGACTCGTACAGCTCAGTTAGGGGCAGGCGTCAGAACTTCCTTGAGCCGACGGCGAAGAGCAGCACTCATAATGGACACATGTGCCCCGGTGCCAGTCAGCGCGCACACAGAAACATTGTCAACAAGAACGTCCAAAGATAGTTGTTCGTGGGTAGGGTCAATCGAGGATTGCGTGCCAATGTCGTCAATGCAGCTCCACCTCCTGAAGCTGCACTGTCTTGTTTTCCGATCGGGGGTGCTGCGAATAGGTCGGAGAAAGAGCGCGCCGTGACGGAGACAAACGAGATTGACGGCGGGAGGGAGAAGGTGAGTGGGAGTAGTGGTGTCGCCGGGTCAGATGAAGGGTTGGGCATAGAAGGAGAGAATGAAAAGGGACGCGGGTGGTAGTCAGCCGAATAGCGCGTCGGAGACGTCCATGCTGCAGCGGCTGCGGCAGTGGCGAGCGATATGTCCAATGCGGCAGTAGTTAAAACAGATCGGCTTGTCGTCCACGGTTTGCCATTCGGACGGATTGCGCTGTCCACAAGAGGAGTAAGAAGAGCGGGGTAGATACGTGCGGTGAGAAAGAGGTTCCAAGGGCACGGAACGAACGGAGTGCAGGCTGGCGTTGGACAAATCTTGACGGACGACGGCGTGGATCAAGGAGATCATCGCCAGTGAATGATCAGCTGACGGGAATGAAGGGGCCGCCGGTTGTGCTGCTTCGACCTCACGACGAATGATGCGGGCTAAGAGGTCGTCACAAGATGATGTATCAACTGCCTTAAGAAGGCGCGTGATATGTTGGGATAGCCGGCGGCATTTAGCATGCTCGAGATGGCGGCATTTCTTGAGGATCGTATCGATGCTGGTGACGTTGTTAAACATCAGTAGATTGAAGGCGTCGCCAGCAATGCCTTTGAGGACGTGACTAACCTTCTCGTCCTCCAGCTTGTTCGGGTCTGCCTTGCTACAAAGAGCAAAGACGTCGAAAATGTACGACATGTAGGACTCGGTCGACGTCTGTACACGTGTGGCAAGGGCTTTTTTCGCATTGAGTTGGCGACCCAAAGGATTGCCAAAAAGGTCGCGGAGCTTCTCTTTGAAGAGATCCCAGCTCGTGATCTCCTCTTCGTGAGTGTGAAGCCGTGCCACAGGGGAGCCAGCATAATAGTCGGATCCCACCTGTGACTGGTGCGGACACGTTCGTACAAGCGGAGCCAGTCGTCAACATCAAAACACCAGGATCCCGAGAGGGTAAATGGTGACGTAGGTCATTGCTTCAGGCGTAGATGCTTGCTTAGACGAAGTGCCGCCAGGAGGAGCCGAAGTTGCATTGGCGGTGTTGCGACCACTGCGAAGCTCCATGGCGGCTGCGGGGAACGTCCACCTCCACCAAATATGTAGCTGATGCTGAAGGCTATTTTCAATTTATCAACACGGAAGCCAATGGAGGCGAGATTGCGACGCTATATCAAGCGGGAACACGTCGTCGTCCTCCTCTTGACTGGAGCCACACTGTGGCGGCTTTTCCGTATCAATATTCCACAGGAGTTCCGTGGTGTCTTACACCACTTGCGATAGACGCGCTGCTTTTGGGGTGGGTCACCAACACAACCTGGTTTTAAGCATGTCTCTGAACAGTCTCTCCTGGCGGCACCATTAGCTCCTAAGTATCTTGCAGATTCTCATCACGAGGCACGCGGATGCGCGCAGCATTCCAGAGAGGGCTTGTAGATCCGTAGGCATGAGAACAGTGCCAAGAGACCGCACGACAAACACACACGGCGATGAGCGGAGACAAAACAGCTGGGTTTGACAAGTGTTGGTTTTGACACATAAAAGAAGCTGATGAACAACGGCGTAGTGGGCGAGATGGGGGTTTTCCATAATGATTGAAGATACCGCTACCGAGACAGGCCAAGGAAAGAGCGCCGGGACACACAGGGCGCTGACTTATGCGTTTGTTGTAAAAAACATGTTTTCTTTTAAAGCTACCAAGCATGCGCGCATGTTCATTGTCAATAAAGAGTATCTGTTGAACCACAAGTCATATCACTAAAAACTAGTAAAAAACAATATATTTGCCGGATGGATATTTATGCAATCAAGAAATCTTGTCATCATAAGGTGAGCACTAGTCTCGAAGCACAGGTGCTTCGTTGCAGGGAGGCTGGCTTCAAGGACTCAGTTCTAGTCTCATGTGCAGGTAAAATCCTCTGGAAGTTTAAAACTGCCAAAGACTACTTGGAGCAGCGCCCTAGTCCGGAAAAAGAAAGTAGCAGTAATGCCCTGCGTTCATTCCCTCTCACACAGATTTACAAAAGCAGGGGCCAGGTATGGTGTGAATCTTCCCTTTTCAGCTCCCAATAAAGCGGCTAAGGTGGCAGCAGCTGTCAAAAGAAAGAGAGAATGAATAGGAAGGAAGACAGGCTGTATAGTAAAAAGTTCGTCCCCTGTAAGCTGGCTGTTGTCTACCAGGTCTCTTGGTCCTGCGACCGTACATACATAGGGCAGACAGGCCGATGCATTAATGTGAGGCTATTGGAGCATCAGAATTCATCAAAAAAAGAAATCTACTAGCATAGGAAAGCACTATTTCAAATGTCAGTGTATACCGTTCTTTGTTGACGCTGGAATCCTATTTGTACACAATGATAGCAGTACAAGAGAAGTGGCAAAGACATTTCATACATCTAGAAAAGCTAGTGGCTGTGTTGGTCATCCATGCGTAGCTTTATCTTCTAAAGAAAAGGGCTTGTTAAATTGGGGTGAACAACGGAGATCACCATAAGTGCGACCACGAGGTAATGCTTGGGATTGACAATCGCTCTTTATTGACAATGAGCATGCGCGCATGCTTGATGTATGGCTTTAAAGGCAAACGTTATTTTTCTCCAATAAACGCAGTTGTATGCCATCGCCGTGCATGTGCTCGCTCTGCTTCTTTGTCCTGTGTCGGTAAGGTTGTTTTTAAGTATTATAATTATACTTATGTTTTTAAGCATTATAATTTTGTGCTGAGGTAACGTGATAACTACTGTTCTGTTATTATGTTGTGAAATTGATCTGTGCATTGACTGTTCACTCCTGTATGGGCCTGTTATTAGGCTCACAGTATCAAATAAATAAATAAATAAATAAATAAATAAATAAATAAATAAATAAATAAATAAAAACCACGTACTCGCCCAATCTACCAATATTTTTCAGCACTGACGTTTTTGGAGACTATTGCTCCAGGAGCGAGCTTGTGAAATGGGAGGTGACACAGCTGGCCCTGGACAGGGCATTCACACGCACTGGAGGGCAGACAGCTAAAGGACTAGATGACATACCTGCCGGTCTTGTTAAGCACCTGGGAAGTGGGGAACAGGGTGAACATGTCAATATGTTGTTTTTTTTTTGGCATCGTAGTGGGCAACCCAATTCCGGGACTGACTGAGCAGAAGGGTGTGTCCCAAACAAAACAAAGGTGAAGATGCTGGTCTTGTAGGGGATTACAGGCCATTCACAGTGAAAATAATTTTATACCGTATCTTCGCACAAATCCTCTAGAAATAGATGAGCAAATGGTTAAAGAACAACGACGTGCTCACACAATACAAAATGGGTCTCGAGCTGGCCGCTGCCTAGAGGACAATCTTTTAACAGCAAAGCTGTTTAAGCACGTGTTTAGTCCTGGGAGTGTGCGCAGGAAAACCTCGCCGAACGATGACGTCATTCCGCGTCGGCTATGAACGCCGAGCCTCGCAACAATTGTGCAGGTGGAGCTAAACCGTGACGTAATCGCGCGCGCCGTCGCTTTGCCCAGCTTTGCCGAATGTCATCCTGCCGAGCTCCCGCATAGCCGTGTCGCCACAGCTGTGGTAGGCGGAGCGAAGACGTGACGTCACTGCGATGATCCTCATGATAATAGCTTCGCGTCGCAGCTGCGGCGACAGAATGCCCCACGTCTCCGCGCCGAGCGAGCACATCGCCGTGAGAATAGGGCGACCAAAGAAGACTTGCGAAGAAGAGGAAGCGCGGTGCGAAAACCGTCGCATCGCTACTCGACAGCCGATGAGACGACTTCGGACCAACCCCTAGTATCGCGCCGGTGAAGCGGCGGCGACATGTGGGGAACTGGAAGAATATCCCGAGTTACGAGCTAGCGTTAGCGAGCAAAAGTGTGTGCGCAGCCAGAAGCGTTGACAGAACGATTCGGGCCTGCGACTTAGCCGATCCGAGATAAAGCTAGGTGGGATCGACAGCGTAGCTGCTTGCACAGTCTTCGCACCACTAGTGTGAAGCTGCCCCCATTTTTTGTACGAGTACAAACAGTCGGATTAGCTTGCAAACACTACAAGTTGCTCGCAAGGAGCCGTGAAGCCTCATTGCTTGATTTCTGGACGTATCAAAGGCATACGAAGGTGTACCCCGTAATATTTTATTCCACTTGATTGTAGAAATCCGAATGTCGTGAGTATGGATTGGTCTCTTACGCCGCCTCTGCAAAAGCAACACTGCCGTGGCATGCTTTGGTGGAGCCCAGTCCAAACCAGTTATCGTGAGGCAGGAACTCAAACAGGGCAGTACAATGTCACCGATGCTATACAGGGTGTTTCAGCGAACACTTTCAAAATTTATTTAAGGTTACTTGTGGCAGATAGCCCAATTCTAATTAATGAGCTGGTCTACTCGATGAGGCGGACATGCACAAAAAAAATGAAATGCATAATCGACTAATCAACAAAAATTCACAAATTTAATTTTTAACTAAGTACTTGATGGCCCACATTCCAACTTACAAATTGTAGCCGTGGAGTTCGCAAGGCGGATCCACTTAGAATTAATTCTCAGGATGGCGCCAGTTTCGAGATATTAATTCCCGAAATTTGCGGAGAAATGCATTGGCGTTCCAGTTAATTTTGTGCTTCAATGCATAAAGCCCCGTTTTGTTAAGAAACTAACTGGAACGCCAATGCATTTCTCCGCAAAGCTCGGGAATGAATATCTCGAAACTGGTGTCATCCTGAGAATTCGTTCCAAGTGGATCCGCCTTGCGAACTCCACGGCTACAATTTGTAAATTGCAATATGGGCCATCAGGTAACTAGTTAAAAACTTAATTAGTGAATTTTTGTTAATTATTCGATTATGCATTTCAATTTCTTTTGCAAGTAATGTCCGCCTCTTTGAGTAGACCCGCTCATGAACTAGAATTGTGCTATCTGCCGCAGGCAACCTTTAAGAATTTTTGAAAGTGTTCGCTGAAACACCCTGTATATGCTATACGTTTCTGAACTGGAGCAAGCACTTGTACCAGCTGGGGTCTTCTTTGTTTCGTCAGGAACGTGCACGACGCAGCCCTAGGGACTTGAAAGCTGCCTGGTTTGGTTTACGATGACGATATAGGCCTGCTAGCAGGGAGCCCAAATGATCTTCAGCAGCTGGTCACACTCTCTACAACCTGCCTACACCACCTCGATGTTCGCTTGAATGCCTAAAAAGTATACCGTGTTGCTGCTCTCAGGCCCACAGCCAACGTTTTCCTGCCAGGAGGTCAACGGATATAGTGGGCCTCTGAATACCATAAGTTACCGGTATTCAGTTACCGGAATGAGAGCGCGGGGACTGTATCCGTCCCCCCTGTATCCGTTCACCACTGTATCCGTTGACCGTATCCGTTGACCCACTGTATCCGTTGACCGTTAAAGGGACACTAAAGAGAAACCGGAAGTTCAGCTTTAATGGTAGATTGTCCTATCACCCTCACAGACATACCATTCTTACTGCGAACAGAGGTTTACTGCGAACAGTGGGCAACGCAGCAGCGAAATGGGCAACACGCTCAGGAACCCCCTTTTTTTACCTTTTCCAGATTGCGGCTCTGCTGACAAAGTGCGAGCTTTTGTTGGGCTGCCACACTGCAAGTGCATCGTGGAATCACGATATCGGACAGCTTCACATCCCATTATCGGATCCTGGTGACATGTGCCACGTCAACAAGATATCGAGCCCTGGCATCACAGCGTACACACGGGAACAACCATGGGTGACGTCGACTCACGTGACCCTGGCAGGAGGACTTAAAAATGAAGCCAGCACCGTGCTACTCCAGTGGGCAACGCAGCAGCGAAATGGGCAACATGCTCAGGAACCCCTTTTTTTACCTCTTCCAGATTGCGGCTCTGCTGACAAAGTGCGAGCTTTTGTTGGGCTGCCACACTGCAAGTGCATCGTGGAATCACGAAATCGGACAGCTTCACATCCCATTATCGGATCCTGGTGACATGTGCCACGTGAACAAGATATCGAGCCCTGGCATCACAGCGTACACACGGGAACAACCATGGGTGACGTCGACTCACGTGACCCTGGCAGGAGGACTTAAAAATGAAGCCAGCACCGTGCTACTCCAGTGGGCAACGCAGCAGCGAAATAGGCAACATGCTCAGGAACCCCTTTTTTTACCTCTTCCAGATTGCGGCTCTGCTGACAAAGTGCGAGCTTTTGTTGGGCTGCCACACTGCAAGTGCATCGTGGAATCACGATATCGGACAGCTTCACATACCATTATCGGATCCTGGTGACATGTGCCACGTCAACAAGATATCGAGCCCTGGCATCACAGCGTACACACGGGAACAACCATGGGTGACGTCGACTCACGTGACCCTGGCAGGAGGACTTAAAAATGAAGCCAGCACCGTGCTACTCCAGTGGGCAACGCAGCAGCGAAATGGGCAACATGCTCAGGAACCCCTTTTTCTACCTATTCCAGGTCAGTAGATATTTGCCGACGGCCTGCTGTCGTAACGATAATAGGTTTTTACTGCTGCTGCCTTGCCCGCTGTGTCTTGAACGCCTTCTTGCTCAACTTAAAAATATACCTATAAATATTTTGCTTTGTGGCGACGTTGAGGCCAACCCTGGTCCTACCGAAAAGGAAATATTGATGGAACTTCTTGCCAGTCAAAATTCATTGAAAACAGCTATACAAGATGTACAGTGGCGTCTCAGAAAGAGATTGGCAAGCAAGTCAGTTCATTAACTGATCGTGTTGATGGTTTAGAGCGCCATCTGAGCAACTTAAGTGTAGTTACTAAGTAGGTCCAGGATATGGAGACCACGATGTCTATGGTTAGGGCGGATCTAGCCTCCTTTGTTGAAAAACTAGATGACCTAGAAAATCGTAGTCGAAGAAACAACTTGGTCATTTACGGTCTGGACGAACCACGCAATGAATCTTTTCAGGATCTTGAAGAGAGAGTAAAAGACTTGTTCCACAGTAAATTGGGTATTTCTGTGGCAAATATAGAAAGATGCCATAGAATTGAAAACAAACATGCTAGCCATGGAAGACCGGTCATGCTTAGGTTGCTCAATTATCGTGAAAAAAATGACAATTTTGAAGGCTGCATTCAAATTGAAGGGTACGGCTGTTTCAATATCGCAAGATTTCTTGCGTAGAGTTCGAGAAATTCGAAAGAAGCTTTGGAACAGTTATACTTTAGAAAGAAATAATGACTCGAAAGTCAAACTTGTGCACAATACACTGAGCATAGACGGGGTTTTCTTTGACTGGGATGAAAAGAAAGGTGCACGTGTACAACGAAAGAAAAATCAAGATAGACGTTTTGTACCAAAGCCTCAGGAGCTCAATATACTTAACGTGAACTGCCGGAGCGTTGTTATCAAAGTCACAGAACTTGAGGAAATATTGGTGACTCATAACCCTGAAATTATTATTCTCACGGAAACATGGCTAAATGGTTCTATAAAAGACAACGAATTTGTTCCTCGTGGGTACAATGTGCACAGGAAAGATCAAGGTAGCAAAGGCGGGAGTGTTGCTTTACTGTTCAAGGCGCGTTTTAAAATTTTGAGAATGCCAGATATACCGAACATCGAGGGAATGTTCTGTAAAGCTTATCATGGCGCAATTAGACATGTATTGGGAGCACTTCACCGACCACAAAATTCCTCTCTTGATTTCTTTGCTTATTAACAAAGTTACCTGATTGCTCATGTGAAGCCTGGTGATCGATTAATTCTGGGCGGTGACTTCAATATGCCAAACGTAGATTGGTCAACCTTCACACTAAATGTTTCTAATGACAAGCTACAAGAAGGGTTGTTTCATATGATTATTTCTTTTGATCTGCGGCAAGTAGTTGACAGTTTCACTAGAATACATGGTAACTGCTGCTCCATCCTTGATCTGTTTTTCTTAAGTGGATCTATTACGGGGCAAGCAGAGTGCGAAGTACTGCCTGGAATTTCCGATCACTCTGCTGTGCTGTTGACCTTTTCGGGCATCTCTGTGAACAAGTCTTTTGATGTCATTTCCGTGCTCAACTTCTCGCGCGCAGATGATGTCGCCATATTGGACATGTTTTCGTTAAGTTTTGACTCGTTCCAGGACAGCAGCGAAGACATACGTACATTGTGGAATCAATTTAAAGATCCTGTAAATGATTGCATAAAGCGCTTTGTTCCTTGCATGCTAAAGAAAAGAAAAGGGAAATATCCTTGGATTTCACGGGACACATTGCAATTAAAAAGACGGTTAAAGCGCCTGAAGACAAAAAGAGGTACCACAAGAGACTTGGACGCTTTGCTTATTAAAAATTTTGAACTCTCTTCCGAGCTAAAAATGAAAGTTTTTTCAGACAAGCAACGCTACTTTGGGGAGAAACTTACCAAATTTATTTCAACATCCCCTGAAAAGTTCTGGAGGCTTATTTCTCCCAGTAAGCAAATTAATGATGCTTTCATCGTAAATGGTGTTTTGAGTGATGATAGTGAGTAATAGCAGATGAATTTAACTTGCACTTTAGATCTGTGTTTACACATGACAGTGGTTCATTGCCATACTTTCATGCTTCATAACCTCTATGTCTGACGTTTCTATTAATGAGAATGGAACACTTAGCATGCTCCTTAACCTTGATATTAAGAAATCACCCGGTCCTGATGGTTTGCCAAATGAATTATTAAAGCGTTATGCGCCACGGGTCTCTAAATATCTGAGTGTACTGTTTTCTAAATCACTAAATGAAGGCGAGATTCCAATCGACTGGAGAACGGCAGCAGTGAAACCTATCTTCAAAAATGGCAATAAGCAGCACGTATTGAACTATCGTCCTATTTCTTTGATTTCAACATCATGCAATCTTCTGGAGCATATAATACATAACTACAATACTGAGTTCCTTTCAAAGAATTAATATCATGCCATCAGCATAGCTTCAGAAACGGTTTTTCTACATGCACACAATTGTTAACTACTGTACACGATTTCGCTAAGGCAATAAATTTAGGTAAGCAGGTTGATGCAATCTTCATGGACTTTGCGAAAGCCTTTTACAAGGTTTTCCACAAAACGCTACTCCACAAACTTGATGTTACTCTGGGTAATGCCAAAATTGTTACTTGGCTATCTGCATATCTTTGAAACCGACATCAATGTCTTTCATTTAAAAACCATGCCCGTTGACTCTGGCGTTCCACAGGGTTCAGTACTTGGGCCACTTTTGTTTCTTGTTTTTATTAGTGATATTGTTAATGACATTCCCGTGAAAATTAGACTGTATGCAGATGATTGTGTAATGTATTCAGAAATAGATAGTGTCAGAGACCAACTACGAATAAATGAAGCCTTCGAAAAAGTTGTGAAATGGTGTAGTGATTGGCAAATGGCTAAAAATTTTGACAAAACTGTATTTATGAAAATTTCGTGCAAGCGTAGCAATCTGCACTTCCAGTACTCGGCATGTAATGTCTTGCTAACTGATGTTGAGAACATAAAATAAGTTGATATTTGGATTTCTAAAGATCTTAGATGGAACAAACACATCAACACTGTGTGCAATTCTGTCAATCAAAAGCGTTTCTTTCTAAGGCGGGCTTTGAGACTGACAACACCTGAGGTTCGCCTTCTTGCATTTAACGCAATTGTGCTGCCGCTTTTAGATTACGCATCTATAATTTGGTATCATTTCACTAAAAAAGACATTGATAAAGTAGAAGGTATTCAAAAGCGGGCGGTTAGATATATATACATACATATATATATATATATATATATATATATATATATAACAGCTTTGGGCGCACGTCGATGACAGCCTTGCTAAATAGAGCCAATCTGCCAACTCTGACCCAAAGGAATCGTGTTCTCCGATTTCAATTATGGTTTCAGTTCATCAAGGGACACTACAGTGTAGATATTTCCGAGCTTATTTCCTTTTCATCGGGTTATGCTCCAAGACAACGGCATGCACTAACATTTACCCCCTTCACTAGCCGCAATAATTGCTTTAAATACTCATTTTTACCCAGGGTCGTGACTGAATGGAATCAGCTGTCCAACGATGTCATGTTGCAGCGATCCCTGAATTTGTTTATGTCCCATATTGTGTAATTTCCTTATTTTTCATTTCGTTGTGTTACATTTGCACTTGCAGTATATGCATTGATTCAGTTGTACTCGAAGCGTATATTTTCTTTCATGATATCTGTATTGTCTCTTTACTAGTACGTGTACATGTAATTTTTGTCTTTTGTTTGCCCTGCTAATTATGTCATGATGTTGTATCCCCATCCTGCAAAAATCCCTTAACGGAATTGCAATATGTGTAAATAAATAAAGAAAGAAATGAGCTAGAAAATAGCGAAAAACTGAAGGATAGGTGCTCACGCCCCTTTGAATTTCCCGCACTACACGTTCGTGACGTCGGAGATCACAAACGCAGTCCGGCCGCGATTGGTCGAGAGTGATTTATCGCTGTTAATAAAACGCAAAATGAAATACACCTTAAAGGTACATAAACAGCATTTGCCAACTTCTTAAGCTGTTTCAAGCGAGGACGCACAAGTTTATCGCAAAATTAAATAAGAAAAAATGGCGTGGCGTTACATGCGGTCGTGATAGTTTCGTAGTTCAGTTTTTGCTCCATGCATCATCGCGCGCGCCTGTTCCGCTCTACAGTGTTGCAGTGTTTGGTTGCGTGTGGCGAGGCAAGAAAAACGTTGACTTCGCAGGAAACAGCCAGGAAATGCCTCGCGTGTGTAGTGTTGAGGGCTGTGTAAACGGCGCAAGGCGCTTGCTCAGGGGCAGCGGCCGTGTTGACCCGACTGTGTCTTTTAATGTGGTGCCGCGCGATGAGCACCGGCGTTCGCAATGGCTCATTGCTCTGCCGATGATAAAACGGCAAAAGAGCCAGAGAAACGGATGGTGTGCTCTCTGCATGTCTCTCCCTCGGATTATGCATATAATCCTGCCCTCGGAAGGTATCTTGGCGTGCCCCAGAGGCCAGTCCTTTCTCGAGCAGCTGTCCCATCAATGTCGCCTTCATCAAATCTCCTACTGATGCCCCTGCAGCAGCAAAGTGGCGGCTGGGTGAGTGCTGAATGTCATTAAAAAAAGACACGCAAAACCATGCCGAGTACACACGTAACTTTCTACGCTTGTTCTGTCGCGAACATCGTCGACTGGCGGATCGGCCGCCTCACCTTCCGTCGACGAAAACGAGGCTTCGCTTCCGTGTGTGCGGCCGGCTGCTCATCGCCATCGTACGCGGAAACACCTACCGCACGAGCACGGAGGATGATTTCCGTGCTCCGTTTCACTGAAGTCGTTCAAATGCAGTCCTACTTTCCTGGCGAGCTCTTCGTTGCAAGGTTCAGCGTCACCAACGGTATCCATCGCGGCCACAGAACACCTTAGCAAAAGTCGCAGCGAACGCAAACGCAGCGGCCATGCAGCTTATGATGGGGCGAGCACCTCGGCCGTTTACGCAAGCGGTGACGTATCATGGTGCCCTCTGATTCGCTGAGAGCAATAAAATCTGTGACGACACTGCGTCAGCGCCAAATCTGGGGTGAGAGAAATTGAGGAAGAGATATTTGGTCTTTTTTTTTACGAATTTATCCGCTAATAACTCATATTTTTGCACCCAACAAGAACTGCATGCATACCTGAAGGTCCCTCTTTTATTCCAGCTGAACTTCCTGTTTCTCTTTAGTATCCCTTTGGGCACGTTAACACGTGCTTAACACCACAGCGGTATAATATAAACGGCACGACTGGCGTTGTCTATATTTATATTTTATTGCGCCAGTCGCGCGTATAAAATGCGCGACAGGCGTCGTTTATGTGATATAGGACATAGTTACTTTTTAGTTACATAGGACATATGATATAGGACATAGTGATATAGGACATATAGGACATAGTTACTTTCAGATATAGCGCAAAAAAAGTACACACGAAGACACTTTTTCTTGTGAGCGGCAGCATCCTTCGTCGAAATCCGACTTTGCACGTGTTTGATGGTGTATCTGACCACCGAATGTTATCTTTCAGCATTCTATTGCGCATAATGAAAAAAAGTGAAAGAAGAACGCATGGTGCCAAACTTTACATGTGCTAAAGACGTCACCATTCTTGACTTGTTAGATATATCATTTTCTGAATTCAATAGTTTGTACGAGTCACGCACTTGCTCTGTTGACGGTTTGTGGGTTTTCTTCAGAAATCTTGTAATGAAATGCGTTACAAATTACGTTCCCACAAAGATTATCAGAGTACATTCTGTTCGGCCATGGATGACAAGAGAAGTAGTGCGCACGCGGAGAAGGCTAAAGAAAGTGCGCAAAAAGCTGCGCCAGAACTCATCACCGGCTTATGTATCGAAACTTTCCGATATGCGTCTACAGTTAAATGAAACTATAGAAAAGGCTAAAGACTACTATTTTAATACATCTTTGAAAAACTTTCTGCTTTCGTCTCCCGAGAAGTTCTGGCGACACTTGTCACCTAAGAAGCGACAGGCGTACAAAATCCCAATTGACGGTGAATTAGTCACCGATGAATCACTACTTGCGTCATCATTTAACAAGTTCTTTTGTTCTGTCTACACGGGCGACGATGGCAAACAACCCGATTTTGTAATTTCTGAGGACGTCCTTCAAATTACTGACATAACGATAACTGAAGAAGGCTTCTTCTTTCTGGGGTTTTACGTGCCAAAACCAGTTCTGATTATGAGGCACGCCGCAGTGGAGGGCTCCGGAATAATTTCGACCACCTGGGGTTCTTTAACGTGCACTACAACGCAAGCACACGGGCGTTTTTGCATTTCGCCTCCATCGAAATGCGGCCGCCGGGGCCGGGATTCGATCCCGCGACCTCGGGCTCAGCAGCGCAACGCCTTAGCTGTCTGAGCCACCCCGGCCGGTTCTGAAGAAGGCGTTTTGTCACTGCTTCTTATTACTGACGTAAAAAAACACCTGGAATTGATTGTATACCAAACACATTTCTAGTAAGGTATGCCGAATGGTGTTCGAAGTACCTGTCACTTATATTCAAAAAATCATTATCCACTGCAGAACTCCCTACAGATTGGAAGCGCGCGAAAGTTGTCCCAATCCCTAAAGCTGAAAACCCTTCACTAATTACTTCATACAGACCAACATCTTTACTATGTGCCTGTTCAAAGATGTTAGAACACATTATTTTTAAGCATGTGTCAAATTTTCTGCTGCAAAAGGACGTGCTTAATCGGCGACAACACGGTTTCCGTAAGGGTATGTCGACGGTTACCCAACTCCTTGAGACGATACATGATTTTGCCTTATCTTTAGATAAACACAGTCAGATAGATATTATCTTTTTGGACTTCGAGAAGGCATTTGATCGTGTCTACATCAAAAGCTTTTGTTAAAATTAAAACATATACTAAAAAATAATTCCTTGTTGTCATGGATAGAGGCATACTTATCGTCTAGGAGCCAATGTGTACCAATCGCAAACTCGTGTTCATGCCCGGCACCAGTGAAATCCCGTATTCTGCAAGGGTCGGTTCTAGGGCCATTATTCTTTTTATTATTCATCAATGACATCGTAAATGAAATACCTGTACAGATCAAGTTGTTCGCAGATAATTGTATCCTTTACCATGAGGTAAATAATCCTAATGACCAGAAATTATTAAGTAGTGCTCTAGACAAACTGAATATTTGGTGCGAAAAATGGCAAATGAGCATCAATACAGAAAAAACAGTTCGTATGACAATATCAAGAAAGAAGGCGCCACTGACTTTTCTGTACTCGATTAACGGTCGCTGTCTTACTGCTGTAAATTATTATAAATACCTAGGTGTAATAATCACTTCAGACCTCCGGTGGAATCACCACATCACTTTTATAGAAAAGAAAGCCATGAAAAAACTAGGATACCTAAGAAGGTCTCTACGCCAGACGACTCAAGAAATAAAATTACTGGCTTATAAAACCTATATCCGTCCACTTTTGGAATATGCCTCCGTGGTTTGGGATCCATACACCAAGAAAAATATTGATAAACTTGAGAACGTACAGAGAAAATCCGCTCGTTTTATCTTTCGCTCGTGCAGTCGCCATACTTCAGTTAGCGCTCTTCTTCAAACAGCGAAGTTGGAATCCTTGCAACTACGACGACATCGCGAAAGATTAAAATCCATGTACTTGCTCTATCATGATAAGCTTGGCATTGCCTCCAGTGCATACATCGATAAAGTTACGCGACGACCCACGCGGGCGCATCATTAAAAAAAATTAAAGGAATTTTCTTGCAGGACTAACACCTACAAGCATTCTGTTTTTCCGCGAACTGTAAGTGAGTGGAATGGTCTCCCGAGTGATGTTGTGGATGCAGCAACAGTGCCTTCTTTTGTAGCGCAGCTGAAAAAATTGTAACAACCTTCTCTTTTTTTTTTTGGTCATCGTATCTGTTCTAATCCTTTTGCTGCTCTGACTTTGGCACATCTTTCAGTATATGTTCTGCATTGTGTAATTTATTTGTATTTCTCTAAATATGTTCCCAATTGTGTGTTGAGTGTTTTTCTTTTTTTTTTCTCAATACTTTTGTTTAACATTACAGTGTGCTATAATGTATTCTGTTCAACCAGAGAGACATTGTCTCACTGTCCACTCCTGCTTACGGCCTTATTCTAAGGCTAGCAGAAACCTTGTAAATAAATAAATAAGTAAGCGACAGATGCGGACGAGTGCGTCTTGGTGTGTGTGCGTGTACGTTTTTGCGCTATATCTGAAAGTAACTATGTTAGACCAACTAGCCCAACAGGCGGTCCTTGTGAAGTACGTAGGACAAGCCGGGAGGTGCGTTAACGACCGAGGACGGCAACTGTCAATCATTAATAGATGGAATACGCATCTGCCTGCACATTGCCTCGCCTGCAAGTGTGACCCACGGCTGAGTGAGTTTACGTTCTGGCCAGAAGTAAGGGTACCAAGGCTCGTGAACGTTTTGAAGCTTATCATATTAGAAAAAAAAAATGCACGGTTGCGTCAGCGACACGTTGATCTGTTTTTTGAATTGCTTTTTTGGACGCTTTTTAAATTTCCTTTTTCTTTGCCATGACGAAAACGCACGCATGCGCGTTTCGTCTCTGTAAATCTATTTTTTCCTGTTTCTATGGGGCGACCCAATAAACCAGCTGTGAGTGTCTTGTCCTCTCCTTCATTCGTGTTTCATTGCGCTACTGTGGCTTCAATATTACGGCACGATAGATGGTTTGAAAATGTGTATATGTTCCACGCGATGAATTACTCAGTTTCTCAAGTTTACATTTTTTTCAATAGAAGCCGGTGTGTGCGTATTTCTGTGTGATTTTCTGTTTGTGTCTTCTTACGTGGTGGAAGTCGGAAACCTCTGAGGACTGGGTTCCCCTCTCCTGGATGCCACGTGCGACTTCGCGTGAAGCGACAATCATTTCGCTGATTGCGAGCTCCTTATCTGCTGGAGGTAGCTCTGCTGCACAGTCGCTTGGTTAAAAAACTCATCTTAGTCAAAAAGCAAACAAGTGATGCTAATGCCAGGGATCAGCCAGAAGGGGCCTATTTCCCAAATGGAGCCTGTAAAAGTTGGCCTGAGAAACAAAAATTATCGATCACTGGCTAAAAAGAACAACGTAATCAACTTGTCTATCTGATTGAGGTATATATAAGCTAGCTTTTGTTTTTTACCATCAACAGTTGTTTTTAAAAACAAATTCGAGGCTCTGACATAGGCTGTGTTGGTTGCTGTTGTTCATTTGACATTTTACAACGACTACACCGACGTTCGCCAGCACTCACAAAAACCGCATGAAAACCCCTGCGATATTTCCCTTAACTGCTTCTTTAAAAGCTCCCTTTGTCCAACTCACCATTCTTTTACCCAACACGACAGTGAAGACAGCCCTACCCTATTTTGACTAAGTCTCACGTAGTCGATGATGATGACTGATGGACAATCCTCTGACACGGGGCGATGACAAATAGTCACCTAGCCTGCTTGAGTTATTCAAGTATGTTATACATGTGTTTAATCCTACACTTTCGTCTACACCTTCTTAATCTATATATATATATATATATATATATATATATATATATATTGGAACAACTATACTGCCGCGGGTATGTGCCAGTGGGGACAAGGTTGAAGCAGCGCGGGCTTTTAGGTTAAGCGTGGAGACGAAGAAGACGTTGTTGGTTTTTCTTTGCGACTGATAAAGTGTCTTTGTTGGTGCTGCTCCGCGTCCTCGTCGATCCCACGTCGTTACACTGGTGGAGGTGCTGGGTATTCTCCATCCTTCATGCTTGGCACCCCTTCGCGGAGCCAACGATCGAGCCCGGAATCGCCGTTGCGCATCGAAACACCGCTCCACCGGTTCAGTCGCCGCCTACTAGGCCTAGCGCCCGAGTCCGGTCCCCTGCAAGAAACCTCAAGAAATCGTTCGCCCCCTGCAACTACCATGGCCACCGCGGCTCCAACGCAAGTAACCCTGCAGACCCCTATGGTTCCGGAGAGCTTTCATGGTGATGCCTTTGAAGACGTCCAAGATTGGCTTGATCAGTTCGAGCGCGTCGCCAAGTACAACCATGTGACCAGCTCGGCGGACAAACTTTCGAGCGTCTATTTCTATCTGAAGGACAATGCTCGTACGTGGTACGTCAACCGGGAGAGAAGCTTTGCCACCTGGGACGACTTCTGCACACAGCTGCTGGATACTTTTACGAGCATCGACAGGAGGGAAAATGCGCAGCGTCTCCTCGAAATCCGAATTCAAAAACCCAATGAGAGCGTTGCTATGTTCTCGGAAGATATGGCCCGTCTTTTCCGTAGAGCAGACCCTGACATGCCAGAGGATCGAAAGCTGCGGTATCTCTTGCGGGGAGTGAAAGAACAACTGTTTGCCGGCCTTGTGAGAAATCCACCGACTACAGTGGCGGAGTTCACAAAAGAGGCCACAGCCATTGAACGGGCCCTGCAGCAACGATACCGCCAGCATGACATGAGTAACTCGGCGGCGAACACTTCCGTTCTGGCTCCAAGTAACGACAAGCCTCTGCGTGAAATTATCCGAGAGGTTGTGCGAGAAGAGCTTCGGCAGCTCGGATTTGTGACTACGGGTGCGGAACCGGCGCCAACGGTATCTTTGGTAGCTGATGTGGTCCGGGAAGAAGTCCGGCAAGCTTTTGCATCGCCAGACTGTGGTAACGCGCCGCGGCGCCTTACTTATGCGGAGGCTGTTCGCCGTCCAGTCAACGCAACTTCGACGCCGTTGACACCCGCAACTAGACCATCACCTATGCTACAAACAGAGTCGATATCGTCACCCCCGTCGACTCTACCGACCTCGCCGATCACGCCACCACAAACAATGTCGTATCTTCGACACACGCACGCCAATCCTTGGCTCCATGGAGAGTTGCCACCAAACTATCAGCGTCGGAAAACCGATTTGTGGCGCACCGTCGATCGCCGACCAGTGTGTTACCATTGTGGTGAAGCTGGACACGTCTATCGTGTTTGCCACAAATGGAACAACTATCGCGCCACCCAATACCCAAGCTTTCCTGCCAACTACTATTCTCCGTATGATGGTCGACGTGCCTACGACGCTCCTGTGAACGACCTGCCGCAAAATACGACGACTCCCCGATCACGTTCTCCTTCGCCATCACCTGCGCGCTACAATTCACCGACTCGTCGCAGTTTTGCCGACGTCACTAGGGGCAGGTCTCCTAGCCCGCGACGGGGAAACTAGACGCAGCGACCTCCGGGGGTGAGGTTGCCAGTACTCGAAGTTCGCCATATCCCCCATTATCGACGTACGACGATGTAAAGACTCCGACGAATGCAACGATGAATACGGCGAAGACAGCGAATGCAACGACGAATACGACGGACTCAACTCCGAAAGACGTAACTGACGTCGTCAGCGCCGACCTCATCATTCGCATTGACGGCCACCAAGTAGCCGCTCTTGTTGACACTGGCTCCCATTTTTCAATTATAAGCGCACAGCTCGCCGACAAACTAAGGAAGGTGAAGACGCCATGGCACGGACCCAACATACGAACCGCCGGAGGTCAGTTGATGACACCTGTTGGGAAATGTACAGCCCGACTCTTAATCGCCGGTTCAACCTTCGTCGCCACCCTCGTCATTCTTTCTGAGTGTTGCAAGGAACTTATATTGGGGATGGATTTCCTGCGTGAGTATGGTGCCGTGATTAACATCCGCGATAGAAGCGTCACCTTTGCAACGAACTCGGATAATGTCACACATGAGGAGCATCCACAACGTCGCTTACGTATAGCTGCAGACGACGTGATACTTTTGCCGCGGAGTTGCTCTCTCGTACCCGTGCACTGTGACAGCTTGCAGAATGGGACTGGAGTCGCTGAACACATCAATGCGCTAGCACTGAATTGCGGCGTATCCATTGCCAGAGCACTTATTAATGTAATCGACGGCAGCGCGGAACTCTTGCTGACGAATTTTAGTAAGGAGCGTCGACACATCGTGAGAGGCACTGCTGTCGCTTATTTCGAAGAAGTAATACCGACAGAAGACTGCCACTTAGCGCAGGAGACGACATCTACGATCCCCACAGCTGCGCCTATTGTAGACGTTAGTTCGACGTTAACGGTCGTTGAGCGAGACCGCCTTCTTGAGCTCATCAACCAGTACCAGGGCTGTTTCTCATCTGCGTCCAAAGTTGGTCAAACGCCACTTACCAAACATCGCATCATTACTGATGTCGATGCCCGACCTATTCGACAAAACCCTTATCGCGTGGCCCCAAAGGAACGCGAGGCAATCCAAAGACAAGTGAAGACGATGCTGGAAGATGGCGTTATTCGACCATCTAATAGTCCTTGGGCGTCACCTGTAGTTTTAGTGAAAAAGAAGGACGGTAGCCTGCGCTTCTGCGTAGACTATCGGAAGCTCAATCAGGTCACAAAGAAGGACGTTTATCCACTGCCACGTATTGATGATTCCTTGGACAGGTTGCGAAACGCGTGCTACTTTTCCTCAATGGACTTGAAAAGCGGTTATTGGCAGATCGAAGTGGATGAGAGAGACCGTGAGAAAACCGCCTTTGTGACGCCTGACGGACTTTACGAATTTCAGGTACTCCCCTTCGGTTTGTGTTCAGCGCCAGCAACATTTCAGCGTCTAATGGACACTGTGCTCTCTGGACTTAAATGGCAAACATGCCTGGTGTACCTGGATGACGTGATTGTCTTTTCGGCAACGTTCGACGAACACCTACGAAGGCTGAAAACTGTTTTTGAAGCAATACGATCTGCCGGTCTCACGTTAAAGCCTGAAAAGTGCCATTTTGGTTTTCAAGAGCTCCAGTTCCTCGGTCACGTCGTCAGTAACCAAGGAGTCCGACCTGATCCGGATAAAATTGCTGCCGTCGCTAATTTCCCGACCCCATCCGACAAAAAGGCCGTGCGACGTTTTCTGGGACTATGTGCGTATTACCGGCGATTTATTGCGAATTTCTCACGCATCGCGTGGCCGTTAACACAGCTCACCAGAGAAGATGTACCTTTCACTTGGGGCGAAGACCAGCAGCGGGCATTTCACGAGCTCCAGCAACGTATGCAAGCGCCTCCCGTGCTTGCACACTTCGATGAAGACGCCCCGACGATATTGCACACAGACGCTAGTAATGTCGGTCTAGGGGCGGTGCTCGTACAACGGCAGGACGACAGCGAAAAGGTGATTGCTTACGCCAGCAGGACACTGTCCCGAGCGGAGGCTAACTACTCCACCACTGAAAAAGAATGCCTCGCAATGGTATGGGCAGTTCTGAAATTTCGTCCGTATTTGTACGGTCGGTCTTTCACCGTTATTAGCGATCACCATTCGCTCTGCTGGCTCATTAATTTGAAAGATCCTTCCGGCCGGCTCGCACGTTGGAGTCTTCGACTCCAAGAGTTCGACTTTACTGTCGCATACAAGTCCGGAAAACGGCACGCAGACGCCGACTGCCTTTCTCGGTCTCCTGTTGAGACGGCAGCACAAGACGATGACGACACAATCTTTCTGGGACTCGTGGACACTGCCGATCTTTCACGCCAGCAACGGGATGACATTGAATTGCTGCCGCTGATTGATTACCTGGAAGGACGATCCAACAGCGTGCCGAGGCTATTTACAAGAGGGCTGGCGTCATACTGCTTGCGCCGCAGCGTACTCTACAAGAAGAACTTCTCTCCTAGCGGCAGCAACTACTTACTCGTTGTTCCCTCATCGCTTCGACGTGAAATCTTACACGCCTGCCACAACGAGCCGACCGCTGGGCACTTGGGCTACACTCGCACATTGGCACGGATTCGGCAGAATTACTACTGGCCGAGACTTGCTGCAGTCGTTAAGCATTATGTTCAGACATGTCTGGATTGCCAACGCCGCAAACCGCCTTCCGTCAAGCCAGCCGGCCTTCTGCACCCTGTTCAAGTACCTGCCACACCATTTGCACAAGTAGGCATGGATTTTCTGGGCCCCTTCCCAACGTCTACTACCGGCAACAGGTGGATAATCGTCGCCACGGATTATCTCACTAGATATGCCGAGACAAGTGCTCTGCGACGGGGAACAGCAGATGAAGCGGCGCAATTTTTTCTTCAATCCATCGTTTTAAGACATGGCGCTCCGGCAGTAGTCATCACGGACAGAGGTACTGCGTTCATGGCCAAGTTCTTGGACATCGTTCTACGTTTAAGTGGTACCGCCCACCGGAAGACCACGGCCTATCACCCTCAAACAAACGGGCTGACAGAACGACTCAACAGGACACTGGCTGACATGATAAGCATGTACGTCGATGTAGAGCACAAGAACTGGGACGAGGTTTTACCCTATGTCACCTTCGCGTACAATACGGCTCGTCAAGAGACCACTCACCAGACACCCTTCAGCCTCGTGTACGGCCGTGAGGTTACGACAACATTAGACGCAATGCTCCCTCATGAATTTGATGACAACGAGACGGGTGCTGAAGAGATCACACAGCGAGCAGAAGCAGCTAGGCAGCTTGCGCGTTGGCGAATCCACGAACAACAGGAATGTGACGCAAGACGCTACAATCTTCGGCACAGACCCGTAACATACAACATCGGCGACAAAGTGTGGGTCTGGACACCTATTCGTCGGCGTGGGCTCTCTGAAAAGCTCCTGCGCAGATACTTCGGGCCCTACATAGTTCTTCGACGCATCAGTGACGTCACCTACGAAGTCGTTCCGGATGGCTCTCACTGTTCAAAGCGCCGACGGCATTTACCCGAAGTCGTTCACGTGCTTCGTATGAAGCCGTACTATGAAGACTGACAAGACTGCACAGTTCTTTTTGTTTATCGCAGTTTGCCAAGCCTCTGTCATCGGGACGATGATTTCTTTTCTATGGGGGGAGCCAATGGAACAACTATACTGCCGCGGGTATGTGCCAGTGGGGACAAGGTTGAAGCAGCGCGGGCTTTTAGGTTAAGCGTGGAGACGAAGAAGACGTTGTTGGTTTTTCTTTGCGACTGATAAAGTGTCTTTGTTGGTGCTGCTCCGCGTCCTCGTCGATCCCACGTCGTTACAATATATATATATATATATATATATATATATATATATTGTAATGACGAAGTTAGCACAAGCGTCGCTGTGGTCGCATGGCTGCTGAAGTGAGGAAGAGAAAGACGAACGGATCGGTGTCGCTGGTTTTGCCTCGCGCTGGCATTTGGCTGAAACTGCTCGGGTGCTCTTTGAGCTGGACCTAACGCCAATAAACCCCATATCATTTGGTGGAAGTGCTGGGTATACTAACTATCCTACCAACTCGCCCTGGAACTCCGCAGCCGCACTCTGCCCTCCGCTACCCCCACGACCATGCCAGACGACGCCGGTGAGCGACCCACTTCGTCAACTGTGCAAGTCACCTGTGGTGCCGTTCGTGAACGAGACCCGGCTGCGTTCAGTGGCACCGCTGATACCGACGTCGACGACTGGCTTTCGTCGTACGAACGGGTGAGCAACCACAACAAATGGGACGATCGGACAAAGCTCACCAAGGTTATTTTTTATCTTGCGGGTGTCGCCCACCTCTGGTTCCGCAACCATGAAGCAACCATTGCGACATGGAATGACTTTAAGACTGCATTCGCGGAAGTATTTGGCCGTCCTGCGGTGCGAAAGCTTCGCGCTGAACAGCGCCTTCGCCACCGAGCGCAACAGCCGGGCGAGACTTTCACTAGTTACATCGAGGACGTCATAGATCTCTGCAACCGCGTGAGCCGAACGATGACTGAGGAAGATAAGATTAAAGAAATCCTCAAGGGCATTGAAGACGATGCTTTTCAGATGCTCATGGCCAAGAATCCTACCACCGTTGCAGCCGTAGTCACATATTGCCAAAGCTTCGATGAATTACGCCGGCAACGAGCGCTCGCCCGCCAAACTGTTCCTCAAGTGGCTTCCCTTTCCAGTTTGGTGACTGCTCACGGACAGGCTGATGACGGGTCTCTCCTGCCTCAGATCAAAGCCTTCATTCGTGAAGAGGTGGCCCGCCAGCTTTCGCTGCTCCCTCTCACCCAGGAGCCTGTCCAACCTTTGTCCTCGGCCGTGCAGCAGGCCATCCGCGAGCAGGTTGCAGAGGCTCTTCCACCAGTCCAACAGATTGCTGCACCAGCTCAGATTGCTGCACCTTTGACGTACGCTGAAGTCGTGTCGCGTCCTAGACCAACGACACTCCTCTACTTGGCGCCGCCACCGCGCCCAGCACTTCTCCCTGTCCCTCAAATGCCCCCTCAGTACTTCCGGCCACAAGATCCCTGGCGCACGCGGGACAATCGGCCGATATGCTTCTCGTGCGGTATCGCGGGACATGTGGCGCGCTTTTGTCGCCGTCGCCTGCCGCGTCAGGACGTCGTCGTTGAGCCACAGGTACCTGCATCCCACCAGCATGCTGATTCGAACCCATCGCCGAACTTCTGGACCGGTCGTCAGAACTTCAGCCCCCGTCGTTCACCATCACCGCGTCGCCGTTCGATATCGCCGATGCGTCGTCGCCCGGCTTCCAACGAGGGAAACTAAATGCTGCAGCTTCGGAGGCAAGAGCTGCACGCTTGTCGAAATGCCCAAGACCTCCGCTATCGCCGCAAAACATTATAGAAATACAGGTTGAAGGAGCCGCTACATTCGCACTCATCGACACGGGCGCTGCGGTTTCCGTCATACGTGAGACTCTTTGCCGTAAGATTAGGAAGGTCACCACATCACTTTCTGGCCTTGTACTTCGTACTGCCACCACGGAGCCCATCGAACCTTCAGCCGCATGCACCGCTAGGATCGTTATTCAGGACGTAGTTTACACAATTGTGTTCCTTGTTCTGCCTTCCTGCTCCCATGATGTCATCCTGGGATGGGACTTTCTGTCGCGCCACCGTGCCGTCATTGACTGTGCCCGTGCCGAAGTTGCTCTGTCTGTCGTTAACACCACTCTGCCTGCCGCCTCTCCCGCCCCCTTAAAGATTATTGTCGCCGCCGATACTGATCTGCCACCGAGCACTTCAACACCAGTCGCTTTGTTGTGTCCATCGGCGCCCGACGCCTCGGTACTGTTCACGCCTTCATCTGTTTTTCTTCACCGCAAATCTCTACCACTTCCATTCGCCGTTCTTGACGTAGCCGCTGGTACAACAATTATGCTAGTGGACAACCCGTTCCAATACCCGCTGACTCTGCTTCGCGACGAGTGCCTCGGCTGTGTCGAACCTATTGACATGTCGGAGTGTTTGGACGTGCCTGGCTCCTCTTCTGGCCTTTCGCTCGACGCCATGACACCATTTCCGACAAGCTCCCGATTGGCTGCCGAAGTCTTTGATTCATGCGTTGACGCCAACCTTTCCCTCGAGCACCGCGAGCAAATCCTGTCTCTCCTAGATACTTTCCGTTCTTCGTTCGACTGTACGGAACACGCCTTGGGTCGTACGAACAGTGTTTCCCACCACATCGACACCGGGTCCCACTCTCCCCTCAGACAACGCCCCTATCGCGTTTCAGCGGCGGAGCGTCGTATAATCAGCGACCAAGTGAATGACATGCTCGAGCATGGCGTCGTTCAATCATCCCAAAGTCCGTGGTCTTCTCCAGTTGTGCTAGTACGAAAAAAAGATGGTTCTATTCGTTTCTGTGTCGATTACCGCCGCCTAAACAAAGTCACACGGAAGAACGTCTACCCTTTACCCCGCATTGACGATGCACTCGATTGTTTACAAGGCGCTGAGTACTTCTCGTCATTGGACCTACGATCTGGCTACTGGCAGGTTCCCATGGCCGAATGCGATCGACCGAAGACAGTGTTTGTCACCCCTGATGGGCTATATGAATTTACCGTCATGCCATTCGGGCTCTGTAATGCGCCCGCAACTTTTGAGCGCATGATGGACAACATACTTCCTGGTCTCAAATGGAACATTTGCCTATGCTACCTGGATGACATCGTCGTGTTTTCTTCAGACTTCTCGACGCACCTCTCACGTCTCCACCAAGTTTTGACATGTCTTAAGAACGCTGGTCTTCAGCTGAATATCAAAAAGTGTCGCTTTGCAGCTCGCACCTTGACTATCTTGGGCCACGTTGTGTCCAAAGACGGCGTCCTCCCTGATCCTGCGAAACTTCAAGCTGTCGCCGACTTCCCTAAGCCGACGTCACTGAAGACCCTCCGGAGCTTCATCGGCCTTTGTTCTTATTTTCGTCGCTTTGTGCGCAATTTCGCGACCGTTATCGCACCTTTGACGCGACTTCTCACCGTTGGCACCGACATGTCTCACTGGTCTCGTGAATGTGATGACGCATTCCAGACGCTACGCCAGCTGCTCACAGCTCCTCCGATTCTCCGGCACTACGATCCCCGGGCGCCTACGGAGGTGCACACTGATGCAAGCGGCGTGGGCCTTGGTGCGGTGCTCGCCCAACGGAAGCCTGGCTATCACGAGTATGTTGTCGCCTACGCGAGCCGAACCCTCACAAAGGCCGAGGCCAACTATTCAACCACTGAGAAAGAGTGCCTGGCCATAGTCTGGGCTCTTGCCAAGTTCCGACCCTACCTTTATGGCCACCCGTTTTATGTCGTCACGGACCACCACGCTCTTTGCTGGTTGTCGACTTTGAAAGATCCCTCGGGCCGCCTCGGTCGGTGGGCCCTGCGGCTTCAAGAGTATGATATCCAACTGGTCTACAGGTCTGGCCGCAAGCATTCTGACGCGGACGCCCTTTCTCGCTCTCCTCTACCCCCCGATACAGCGTCTCTCTCGGCACAGTACAACGCTATCTCAGCGCTCAACGTCGAGTCCATGCATTCGGAGCAACAGAAGGATCCGTGGATTGTTGCCCTTCTCGACCTTCTGTCGGATTCCACCGCCAATCAGCCCTCCCGCGCGCTCCGCCGTCAAGCCTCTCATTTTACCGTGCGAGACAACCTGCTCTACCGCCGCAACTATATACCGGGTGGTCGCAGGTGGCTTCTCGTAATACCTCGTCACATGCGCTCTGACATCTGCGCTGCTTTTCATGCCGACCCACAGAGTGCTCACGCAGGCGTGCTGAAAACTTACGCAAGGTTGCGCCAACGCTTCTACTCGCGCGGTATGTACAGCTTTGTCCTAAAGTATATCCGTGCTTGCGAAGCATGCCAACAACGCAAGATTCCTCCGCAACGCTCGACCGGCGCTCTTCAGCCTTTACCTTGCCCTGCGCGGCCTTTCGATAGGGTCGGCATCGACCTTTACGGCCCACTCCCATGCTCTACGTCTGGAAGCCGGTGGATAATCGTTGGTGTTGACCATCTCACTCGGTATGCTGAGACTGCCGCCCTTCCTGCCGCTACAGCACGTGAGGTTGCTTTCTTCATCCTGCGCAATTTCGTGCTTCGACATGGCGCTCCTCGAGAACTCCTCAGTGACAGAGGACGTCTTTCTTTCCCAAGTGGTCGAAGCTCTGCTTGCCGAGTGCCACGTCGTCCACCGTACATCAACCGCGTACCATCCGCAAGCCAATGGATTAACTGAGCGCTTCAATCGCACTCTTGGCGACATGCTCACTGCATACGTCGCGTCGGACCACTCCAATTGGGACATGATTCTCCCTTTTGTCACCTACGCTTACAATACCGCGACTCAAGCAACCACAGGCTTTTCACCATTCTTTTTATTGTATGGACGAGAACCCTCGTGCACGCTCGATACAGTATTGCCATACCAACCTGACGCCTCTGAATATCGACCCATATCAGAAGTAGCCAGGTACGCTGAAGAATGCCGCCAACTTGCCCGTACCTTCACGACGGAAGGTCAAGCCCACCAGCGGAATCGACATGACACCGACCTGAGCCCTACCACTTTCCGTGTCGGCTCCCTCGTCTGGTTGTGGATTCCGCCTCACGTTCCCGATCTTTCGTCTAAGCTGCTGGCTCAATACCACGGACCCTACCGGATCGTCGCCTGTACATCTGCTGTAAACTATGTGGTCGAACCTCTCACGCTGTCTGACGATCTGCGGCGTCGTGGTCGCGAGACTGTGCACGTCAGCCGGCTTAAACCGTATTACGATCCCTCTATCGTGTCGTCACCGTGAGTCGCCAGGATGGCTAGTCTTCTCTCGTGGGGCCATTGTAATGACGAAGTTAGCACAAGCGTCGCTGTGGTCGCATGGCTGCTGAAGTGAGGAAGAGAAAGACGAACGGATCGGTGTCGCTGGTTTTGCCTCGCGCTGGCGTTTGGCTGGAACTGCTCGGGTGCTCTTTGAGCTGGACCTAGCGCCAATAAACCCCATATCAATATATATATATATATATATATATATATATATATATATATATATATATATTGTACAATCTCTCTCTCTATATATATATATATATATATATATATATATATTGTAACGACGTGGGTTTAACGAGTATGTGGAGCAGCACCAACAAAGACGATCACTGGCTAAAATCAGTCGCCAAGAAAAACCAACAACGTCTTCTTCGTCTCCACGTTTAACCTAAAAGCCCGCGCTACTTCAACCTTGTCCCCACTGGCACATACCCGCGGAAATATAGTTGTTCCATTGGCTCCCCTCACAGAAAAAAAAATCATCGTCCCGATGACAGAGGCTTGGCAAACTGCGATAAAGAAAAAGAACTGTGCAGTCTTGTCAGTCTTCATAGTACGGCTTCATACGAAGCACGTGAACGACTTCGGGTAAATGCTGTCGGCGCTTTTAACAGTGAGAGCCATCTGGAACGACTTCGTAGGTGACGTCACTGATGCGTCGAAGAACTAGGTTGGGCCCGAAGTATGTGCGCAGGAGCTTTTCAGAGAGCCCACGCCGACGAATAGGTGTCCAGACCCACACTTTGTCGCCGATGTTGTATGTTACGGGTCTGTGCCGAAGATTGTAGCGTCTTGCGTCACAGTCCTGTTGTTCGTGGATACGCCAACGCGCAAGCTGCCTAGCTGCTTCTGCTCGCTGTGTGATCTCTTCTGCACCCGTCTCGTTGTCATCAAATTCATGAGGGAGCATTGCGTCTAATGTTTTCGTAACCTCACGGCCGTACACGAGGCTGAAGGGTGTCTTGTGAGTGGTCTCTTGACGAGCCGTATTGTACGCGAAGGTGACATAGGGTAAAACCTCGTCCGAGTTCTTGTGCTCTACATCGACGTACGTGCTTATCATGTCAGCCAGTGTCCTGTTGAGTCGTTCCGTCAGCCCGTTTGTTTGAGGATGATAGGCCGTGGTCATGTCCTAGAACGATGTCCAAAAACTTGGCCATCAACGCAGTACCTCTGTCCGTGATGACTGCTGCCGGAGCGCCATGTCTTAAACTATGGATTCAAGAAAAAATTGCGCCGCTTCATCTGCTGTTCCCCGTCACAGAGCTATTGTCTCGGCATATCTAGTGAGATAATCCGTGGCGACGATTATCCACCTGTTGCCGGTAGTAGACGTTGGGAAGGGACCCAGAAAATCCATGCCTACTTGTGCAAATGATGTGTCAGGTACTTGAACAGGGTGCAGAAGGCCGGCTGGCTTGACGGAAGGCGATTTGCGGCGCTGGCAATCCAGACATGTTTGAACATAATGCTTAACGACCGCAGCAAGTCTCGGCCAGTAGTAATTCTGCTGAATCCGTGCCAATGTGCGAGTGTAGCCCAAGTGCCCAGCGGTCGGCTCGTTGTGGCAGGCGTGTAAGATTTCACGTCGAAGCGATGAGGGAACAACGAGTAAGTAGTTGCTGCCGCTAGGGGATAAGTTCTTCTCGTAGAGTACGTTGCGGCGCAAGCAGTACGACGCCAGCCCTCTTGTAAATAGCCTCGGCGCGCTGTTGGTTCATCCTTCCAGGTAATCAATCAGCGGCAGCAATTCAATGTCATCCCGTTGCTGGCGTGAAATATCGGCAGTGTCCACGAGTCCCAGAAAGACCGTGTCGTCATCGTCTTGTGCTGCCGTCTCAACAGGAGACCGAGAAAGGCAGTCGGCGTCTGCGTGCCGTTTTCCTAACTTGTATGCGACAGTAAAGTCGAACTCTTGGAGTCCAAGACTCCAACGTGTGAGCCGGCCGGAGGGATCTTTCAAATTAATGAGCCAGCAGAGCGAATGATGATCGCTAATAACGGTGAAAGACTGACCGTCCAAATACGGACGAAATTTCAGAACTGCCCATACCATTGCGAGACATTCTTTTTCAGTGGTGGAGTAGATAGCCACCGCTCGGGACAGTGTCCTCCTGGCATAAGCAATCACCTTTTCGCTGTCGTCCTGCCATTGTACGAGCACCGGCCCTAGACCGACATTACTAGCGTCTGTGTGCAATATCGTCGGCGCGTCTTCATCGAAGTGTGCAAGCACGGGAGGCGCTTGCATACGTTGCCGGAGCTCGTGAAATGCCCGCTGCTGGTCTTCGCCCCAAGTGAAAGGGGTATCTTCTCTGGTGAGCTGTGTTAACGGCCACGCGATGCGTGAGAAATTCGCAATAAATCGCCGGTAATATGCACATAGTCTCAGAAAACGTCGCACTGCCTTTTTGTCTGATGGGGTCGGGAAATTAGCGACGGCAGCAATTTTATCCGGATCAGGTCGGACTCATTGGTTGCTGACGACGTGAGCGCGGAACTGGAGCTCTCGAAAACCAAAATGGCACTTTTCAGGCTTGAACGTGAGACCGGCAGATCGTATTGCTTCAAAAACAGTTTTCAGCCTTCGTAAGTGTTCGTCGAACGTTGCGGAAAAGACAGTCACGTCATCCAGGTACACCAGGCATGTTTGCCATTTGAGTCCAGAGAGCACAGTGTCCATTAGACGCTGAAATGTTGCTGGCGCTGAACACAAACCGAAGGGAAGGACATGAAATTCATAAAGTCCGTCAGGCGTCACAAAGGCGGTTTTCTCACGGTCTCTCTCATCCACTTCGATCTGCCAATAACCGCTTTTCAAGTCCATTGAGGAAAAGTAGCACGCGTTTCGCAACCTGTCCAAGGAATCATCAATGCGTGGCAGTGGATAAACGTCCTTCTTTGTGACCTGATTGAGCTTCCGATAGTCTACGCAGAAGTGCAGGCTACCGTCCTTCTTTTTCACTAAAGATACAGGTGACGTCCAAGGACTATTAGATGGTCGAATAACGCCATCTTCCAGCATCGTCTTCACTTGTCTTTGGATTGCCTCACGTTCCTTTGGGGCCACGCGATAAGGGTTTTGTCGAATAGGTCGCGCGTCGACATCAGCAATGATGCGATGTTTGGTAAGTGGCGTTTGACCAACTCTTGACGCAGATGAGAAACAGCCCTGGTACTGGTTGATGAGCTCAAGAAGACGGTCTCGCTCAACGGCTGTTAAAGCCGAACTAACGTCTACAATAGGCGCAGCTGTGGGGATCGTAGATGTCTTCTGCGCTAAGTGGCAGTCTTCTATTGGTATTACTTCGTCGAAATAAGCGACAGTAGTGCCTCTAACGATGTGTCGACGCTCCTTACTAAAATTCGTCAGCAAGAGTTCGGCGCTTTCGTCGATTACATTGATAAGCGCTCTGGCAATGGAGATGCCGCAATTCAGTGCTAGCGCATTGATGTGTTCAGCGACTCAAGTCCCATTCTGCAGGCTGTCACAGTGCACGGGTAGGAGAGAGCAACTCCGCGGCAAAAGTATCACGTCGTCTGCAGCTATACGTAAGCGACGTTGTGGATGCTGCTCATGCATGACACTATCCGAGTTTGTTGCAAACGTGACGCTTCTGTCGCGGATGTTAATCAGGGCACCGTACTCACGCAGGAAATCCATCCCCGATATAAGTTCCTTGCAACACTCAGAAAGAATGACGAGGGTGGCGACGAAGGTGGAACCGGCGATTAAGAGTCGGGCTGTACATTTCCCGACAGGTGTCATCAACTGACCTCCGGCGGTTCGTATGTTGGGTCCATGCCATGACGTCTTCTCCTTCCTTAGTTTGTCGGCGAGCTGTGCGCTTATGATTGAAAAATGGGAGCCAGTGTCAACAAGAGCGGCTACTTGGTGGCCGTCAATGCGAACGATGAGGTCGGCGCTGACGACGTCAGTTACGTCTTTCGTAGTTGAGTCCGTCATATTCGTCGTTGCATTCGCCGTCTTCGCCGTATTCGTCGTTGCATTCGTCGGAGTCTTTACATCGTCGTACGTCGGTAAAGGGGGATATGGCGAACTTCGAGTACTGGCAACCTCACCCCCGGAGGTCGCTGCGTCTGGTTTCCCGTCGCGGGCTAGGAGACCTGCCCCTAGTGACGTCGGCAAAACTGCGACGAGTCAATGAATTGTTGCGCGCAGGTGATGGCGAAGGAGAACGTGATCAGGGAGTCATCGTATTTTGCGGCAGGTCATGCACAGGAGCGTCGTAGGCGCGTCGACCGTCATACGGAGAATTGTAGTTGGCAGGAAAGCTTGGGTATTGGGCGGCGCGATAGTTGTTCCATTTGTGGCAAACTCGATAGACGTGTCCAGCTTCGCCACAAGGGTAGCACACTGGTCGGCGGTCGACTGTGCGCCACAAATCGGTTTTCCGACGCTGATAGTTCGGTGGCAACTCTCCATGGAGCCAAGGATTGGCGTGCGTGTGTCGAAGATACGACATTGTTTGTGGTGGCGTGATCGGCGAGGTCGGTAGAGTCGACGGGGGTGACGATATCGACTCTGTTTGTAGCATAGGTGATGGTCTAGTTGCGGGTGTCAACGGCGTCGAAGTTGCGTTGACTGGACGGCGAACAGCCTCCGCATAAGTAAGGCACCGCGGCGCGTTACCATAGTCTGGCGATGAAAAAGCTTGCCGGACTTCTTCCCAGAGCACATCAGCTACAAAAGATACCGTTGGCGCCGGTTCCGTACCCGTAGTCACAAATCCGAGCTGCCCAAGCTCTTCTCGCACAACCTCTCGGATAATTTCACGCAGAGGCTTGTCGTTACTTGCAGCCAGAACGGAAGTGTTCGCCGCCGAGTTACTCGTGTCATGCTGGCGGTATCGTTGCTCAGGGCCCGTTCGATGGCTGTGGCCTCTTTTGTGAACTCCGCCACTGTAGTCGGTGTATTTCTCACAGTGTCGGCAAACAAACTCCCCGCAAGAGATACCGCAGCTTTCGCTCCTCTGGCATGTCAGGGTCTGCTCTACGGAAAAGACGGGCCATATCTTCCGAGAACATAGCAACGCTCTCATTGGGTTTTTGAATTCGGATTTCGAGGAGACGCTGCGCATTTTCCCTCCTGTCGATGCTTGTAAAAGTATCCAGCAGTTGTGTGCAGAAGTCGTCCCAGGTGGCAAAGCTTCTCTCCCGGTTGACGTACCACGTACGAGCATTGTCCTTCAGATAGAAATAGACGCTCGAAAGTTTCTCCGCCGAGCTGATCACATGGTTGTACTTGGCGACGCGCTCGAACTGATCAAGACAATCTTGGACGTCTTCAAAGGCATCACCATGAAAGCTCTCCGGAACCATAGGGTTCTGCTGGGTTACTTGCGTTGGAGCCGCGGTGGCCATGGTAGTTGCAGGGGGCGAACGATTTCTTGAGGTTTCTTGCCGGGGACCGGAGTCGGGCGCTAGGCCTAGTAGGCGGCGACTGAACCGGTGGCCCGGTGTTTCGATGCGCAATGGCGATTCCGGGCTCGATCGTTGACTCCGCGAAGGGATGCCAAGCATGAAGGATGGAGAATACCCCGCACCTCCACCAGTGTAACAACGTGGGATCAACGAGGACGCGGAGCAGCACCAACAAAGACACTTTATCAGTCGCCAAGAAAAACGAACAACGTCTTCTTCGTCTCCATGCTTAACCTAAAAGCCCGCGCTACTTCAACCTTGTCCCCACTGGCACATACCCGCGGCAATATAGTTGTTCCAATATATATATATATATATATATATATATATATATATATATAATTGTAAAGGCGTTTATTAGGCACCAGCCTTTTGGACCGACCGTTAGTTCAAGGCCCGAGATCTCAGCACGAGTGGCGTTTTCTCGAGGAGAGCGCACGAGGGATCGAACCACATGTAGGGCTGGAGAGCATGACCCACTATGGCGTTCGTATCCTTCGCTACAATCACCCCCGGGAGCGAAAAGGGAGCCGTCGGGCGACCTAACAGCTGGTCACTATGAGTGGGTCATAGTAGGTCTTGAGGCGCTCGACGTTGACAATGTCGCGTCCACGACGGCGCATGTCCGTAGAAGGTTCAACTGGTTCGATCACGTAGTTGACGGGAGATGCGCGTTCGACGATACGGTAGGGGCCTTGATACTTGGGCACTAATTTGGATGAGAGACCAGGTGTAGCGGAAGGAACCGAGAGCCTCACAAGCGCTCCAGGAAGGAAGGTGGGTGCAGAAGTGGTGTCACCGCGTGTGCTCTTCTGGCGCTCTTGGTCACTGGATGTAAAGACCCGTGCGAGATCGCGGCACTCTTCGGCATGTCTTGCCGTGTCAGAAATGGGCGCACATTCGGATGCATCCGGCCGGTACGGTAGAATTGTGTCCATGGTGTGCGACGGGTGCCGACCGTACAGTAGGAAAAAAGGTGAAAAGCCAGTGGTGCTCTCAGTAGCGGTGTTATAGGCGTAAGGGACGAAGGGCAGAATAGCGTCCCAATTAGTATGGTCGGAGGCGACGTACATATCAAGCATGTCCCCGAGGGTACGGTTGAAGCGTTCGGTAAGGCCATTGGTTTGGGGGTGGTACGCCGCAGTTGTGCGATGAACAACGTGGCACTCCTTGAGAATGGTTTCAACGACTTCGGACAGGAAGACACGTCCGCGATCACTAAGCAGTTCCTGGGGTGGCCCATGTCGCAGGATGAATCGTCGAAGCAAGAAGGAGGCAACATCGCGCGCTGTAGCTGCCGGTAGGGCGGCAGTTTCGGCGTATCGCGTCAGGTGGTCGATTGCCACAATTGCCCAGCGATTTCGAGCCGACGTCAGTGGAAGGGGCCCATACAAATCAATGCCAACGCGTCCAAATGGCCGGGTAGGGCAAGGTAAAGGTTGCAGACCGGCTGGCTAGAGGTTGGGCGAAGATTTCCGGCGCTGGCAATCGGGACAAGAGCGAACGAACTTGAGAACGTAGCTGTACATCCCGCGCCAGTAATACTGCTGTTGAAGACGCTGGTAAGTCTTGAAAACGCCGGAGTGCGCACACTGTGGACCAGCGTGGAAAGCTGCGCATACTTCGGAACGCAGACTGCAGGGTACCACTAACAACCACTGGCGTCCGTCGGGGTTATAATTGCGTCAGTGAAGCAGGTTGTCGCGAATGGCAAAGTGACGTGCTTGGCGACGCAACGTGCGAGTGCTTGGTTGGGCCGACGAACCAGAAAGCAAGTCTAGAAGGGAGGCAATCCCATGGTCGTTGCGCTGCTAAGATGCGATGGTGTTAAGGTCGAGCAAAGAAACAATAATCCCGGATAGGGAAGAGCAGGTATTGTCAGGCAACGGAGAGCGCGAGAGGGCGTCGGCGTCAGAATGCTGGCATCCGTTGCGGTACAGCACGCGGATATCGTAGTCCTGCAAGCGAAGTGCCCATCGAGCAAGACGGCCAGAAGGGTCCTTCAAGGACGACAGCCAACATAGTGCATGGTGGTCCGTGACGACGTCAAGTGGACGGCCATATAAATAAGGTCGGAACTTAGTCAGAGCCCAGATGATGGCTAAGCATTCTTTTTCTGTCACACTGTAATTTGTCTCAGCTTTCGTAAGCGTGCGACTTGCATAGGCGACGACATAATCAGGAAACCCTTGTTTGCGTTGGGCAAGAACAGCGCCGAGGCCAACCCCGCTGGCATTTGTATGCACCTCAGTAGGAGCTGTCGGATCGTAGTGGCGCAAAATTGGCGTGGAGGTAAGCAGATGACGCAGCTTTGTGAACGCCTCGTCGCACTGGCACGACCACGGAGTGAGGGGCCCGTTGCGTGTAAGCAGTTTCGTCAGGGGTGAGATGATGCCGGCGAAATTGCGAATAAAGCGTCTGAAGTAAGAACACAACCTATGAAACTGCGCAATTCTTTGACGGACAATACCAGGAATTAGGGACATTTCGTACAGTTTCCTTTTTTCGCCACCACGTGGCGTATCGACCTTAAAGAATTCGAAATTCCCGCTATGACGTATGCTATGACGCACAACCAAAGAAAGCGCAATAAAAAGAAACACACCCTGAAGCTGTCGCTTCACCTCGGTGCTTGGAAACGAGCGCGCTTGTGTATCAGCGTTATCTCGAAGACGGCCAGCTACTTGCTCTACTGACAATGAATCGACGGTTTTGCTAGACCAACGCCTCCTCTTTATAGGAGGCGTTGGCTAGACACCTGGCCAGAAAGCTCGTCGGCATTCTGGAGAGATGTCTGGCCTACATAACGGCTCCCGCGAAGCTTCCGTTGAATATATACTTGTTTCCTTGAGCAGACTTTTTATTTGTGACCACTCTGGCCATGGTCTTGCGTATACGTCAGGGTTCTGTTTCAAGGGTTTCCTATAGAACTGGCGTGATCCATTGTTTAAAAGGAAGCTTTAGCTCGGGCCTATCTTCGATGCCGGACACTCAAATACCTGTAAAATGCAGGAATGCTTTTATGAGAAAACCGCTGAACCGATTTGAATGAAATGTGTTGCATTTAAGAGGGAAAGTTAAATTCCAGAGACGGCAGCGAATAGAATTTTCATTTAGATAGTGTAATGTTTTCAAAGAATTGCAGGATGTTCGCAAATTTGGAAAAAAAAAGAACCATGAAGTTTACAAATCCGAAACTCGCCCATTAAAAACAAATATGGCATTTCTATAAACTGCACCCGTTGGAGCACCAAAGCGAACAAAGTTTTTTTTGCTATACCTTAAAACTTAAGTGAATTTGTTATAATGTTTGCAAGAGTTTTGAAAATCCAACATTCACAACATAGTGGTATATTTCAGGATGATGTATGATATATCATTGCTATCCGCTTTGGATGTATTATTAGGTGCAGTTTAGAGAATTCCGATATCATTTTTAGCTGCTGAGGTACATAGCTCTATACGTCAAGTTTTCTTTTTCGAAATTTGGCAATTCTTTAAAATTTTACGTAAAAAAAGTAGACAGCCTATAATAAAATATCCCTTTCTGCAATCACTACGCTTTTTTTTTCTAAATTCAACATAACTCATCAGATTTGGTGCATTGGTTGCTCTGAGAAACTATTGCCGATTTCCCATGTATTTCGATAGGAGCCCCCAAGCTCAATGTTCCCCCTAAGTTCGAGCTTGAATAATATACTTGTTGGCAAGATACGTTTGTAAACGTGTGATCGTGACCTAATGCGCTAGAGCACCGGCGTACTGAGCTCAACGGCAGAGGATATGTTTGTAAAGCGTCTTGAGAAGGAATAGGAGAAAAGAAAGGGAGAATGCTCGTATGTTATTCAGAAGCGTGTCTGGTTGGCTAAAACTTATTAAATGCTTTGGTCGTCATGCCACCTTACGTTCCATCAGCATAATTTCGATTTCATTCCGCTAGTACTGTGCTATTATTGTCAATCAATCGAGATTAGATCACCGGCGTCATGGCATTGTATTCCGTCGCAATTATTTATCGCCATCACTTCAGAATAATCTCATCGTATTCATGCCGCCGTCTTTATATGCATTCGTCGTTCTATCGACATCATTCCTACCTCGTAATTCCATCGTCGTCACTGCATGCGCCGTCGGCCTGCGGTCCTTGTTCTACCATCGTGAGGTAACATTGGCGAGCGATGGTCATAAGAAAGCGGGTCAATCAGGGAGACAGTGTATGGCCGCATATAACCGAATCACTTGAAACATCAGGAGAAAAACTACGGATTCTAAATAAAGGTGTCTTAGCTAACACCGTGTGTCGCTTCTTGTTCGCTATATTGTGTGAATGTTAATCGCATTAACTTCGATACTCATCTTAACATGGGTTCTGCAGGAATTATTTCGTCTTCGCGACACCAACTAACTCTTGTCCACATTGTTCCCAGCCTATTAACACCTCGAATTGCTAGAGGTGATCGTCCTCAGGCTTGTGACGGACGACCCGAAGTTTGATGGAGGTAGCGGTATGATTTCCACAGTGGCGCCGCCTATCGACAAGGGGAAACACATTTGGATGGGTCGGAATAGCGGCGAAAGGCACACTTCAAGAGTTGCTAGACATCACAGATTTGAATCAACCTGACAAAGAGTTAAAAATATATATGCATTGCAGTCGCGCTAAAGAAATTGAAAACTATTGGATTGGTGCGAGACTCGCTGCAAAAACCTTCATTACACTGTCTCAGGTACCCGAGCTATCCGTCATTGACGTCATAGGAACCTCACAGCGACGGCGACGGCGACGCCGACGGCGGAAATCTGCTTTGGAGTGTCCATATAATTGCTATCGCAATAAAACTTCCGATACATGCAGGCGCGTCCTCTGCCAAGCGATAACGGTTAACAGATAACGGTTAGCCGGTGAAAAGCGTTCACCGGTGAAAGATAAACATGTATACGTGTCAATAACCTCCGCTTAAAAAGCATCGTCCCGAAGCTACAAAGAAAAAAGCGAGAACAAAAAAACGCGTACAGAGAGAGAGAGAAAAAAACAATAACAAAGTAACAAAGCACCGAAGTTCTTCAGCGGACGTAGAAAGGCTTAAGACGCACCACGTGGATGTTTTCAGGTCGCGCCCGGCGCCGCTGTGATTGCGAAATGCCGTCGGGCACGACCACATAGTCCAGTGTGCCAATACGTCGGATGATCTTATATGGTCCGACATAGCGACGTAACAGTTTCTTGCTAAGTCCTCGTCCCTCGTCGGCGTATGGGAGTCCAGACCCAAACACAGTTGCCGGGCTGGTACTAGACGTAGCGTCGTTGAAGATTGTAGTGTCGGTTGTCGGTCCTCTGCTGGTTCTTGATACGCAGGCGGGCGAACTGTCGACCTTCTTCGGCACGCTGCAAATAGCTGGAAACGTCGAGATCTCCTTCGTCGGTGACGTCCGGTAGCATGGCATCAAGCGTCGTTGCCGGGTTCCTTCCGTACACCAGGTTGAACAGCGCCACGTGCGTCGTTTCTTGCACGCCCGTGTTGTAGGCGAAGGTCACGTGCGGAACGATGGCATCCCACGTCTTGTGTTCGACGTCGACGTACGTTGCCCGCATGTCGGCGATAGTCTTATTTAGGCGTTCGGTGAGGCCATTGGTCTGCGGGTGGTAGGCGGTGGTCCGGAGATGGCTTGTGTGGCTGTATCGCAGGATCGCTTGAGTTAGTTCTGTCGTAAAGGCCGTACCTCTGTCGGTGGTGACTTCTGCGGCACCGTGACGCAGGAGGGTGTTCTCAACGAAGCATCGGGCTACCTCGGCGGCACTGCCTTTGGGCAAGGCTTTTGTAGCGGGTGAGGTAGTCCGTAGCTACGACGATCCATTTATTCTCGGACGTCGACGTCGGGAAAGCGCCAGTAAGTCCATCCCGATCAGTTGGAACGGTCGGCGAGGTGGCTCGATCGGCTGTAGAAGTCCGGCTAGCCTTGTCGGCGGTGTTTTGCGTCGCTTACGTAACGGGCGACGTCGGCAGAGAGGCGAGGCCAGTAGTACTTTTCTTGTATCCTCGCGAGAGTGCGGGAAAAACCGAGGTGTCCAGCCGTTGGGTCGTCATGGAGAGCTTGCAGAAGCTCTGGACGCAGTGCTGAGGGTACCACTAGGAGGTAGTTGGCTCGAAGAGGCGAGAAGTTCGTCTTTAAGCGAATGTGGTTTTGCAAGAAAAGCGACGCATATCCTCGCCTGAACACCTTTGGCACAATGACGGTCTTCCCTTCCAGGTAGTCTACAAGGCTCCTTAGTTGCGGGCCAGGTCGCTGTTGTTGGGTACCAAGAAAGTGTCGTCATCCTGGTCGTCCTGTGGCGGTGGTTCGACGGGGGCACGAGGCAAGCAGACAAGGACTGATGGGTCCCGATAAAGTGTCATCCTGGTCGTCCTGTAGCGGCGGTTCGACGGGGGCGCGAGACAAGCAGTCGGCGTCAGAGTGCTTTCGCCCGGACTTGTAAACGACGGTGATGTCGAATGCTTTAAGTCTCAGACTCCATCGTGTGAGGCGACCTGAAGGATCCTTCAAGTTAGCTAGTCAACACAAGGCGTACGTGGTGGTCGCTCACAACTTTGAAGGGCCTGCCATAGAGGTAGGGGCGAAACTTTGATGTAGCCCAGATGATGGCGAGACACTCCTTTTCGGTTGTGGAATAATTTGTTTCCGCCTTCGACAGCGACCGGCTAGCGTAACTTACAACCCTTTCTAGTCACTCATTCATCTGCACAAGCACGGCGCTGAGTCCTACACTGGTTGCGTCGGTGTGCACTTCGGTATCAGCGTTTTCGTCGAAATGTGCAAGTATTGGCGGTGATTGCAGGCGTCGCTTCAGTTCTTCAAATGCTTCGACTTTCGTCGTCTCCCACTCGAACTCGACGTCGGCCTTCGTGAGGTACGTCAGTGGTTCAGCGATCCGTGAAAAGACCTTGACGAAGCGCCTGTAATAGGCGCGCAGTCCAAGAAATCTACGGACTGCCTTCTTGTCGGCGGGAGGAGTAAAGTCAGCGATGGCCACCGTTTTCTGTAGGTCAGGGCACACTCCAGACTTGCTGATGACGTGGCCCAAAAACAAGAGCTCCTCGTATGCGAAGCGGCACTTTTCTGGCTTTAACGTAAGTCCGAAGGTCTTGATTACTTGAAAAACTGTTTGAAGGCGCCGGAGGTGTTCCTCGAAGCATAAGGCAAACACAACGACGTGGTCCAAATAGACGACGCAAGCCTGCCACTTCAAGCCTGTCAGTACATTATCAATGACGCGTTGGAAGGTCGCAAGTGCCGAGCAAAGACCAAACGGCATGACCTTGAACTCGAACAGTCCGTCTGGTCTTATAAAGGCAGTCTTCTCGTGGTCCTTCTCGTCGACTTCGATTTGCCAGTAGCCGGTTTTGAGGTCCATTGACGAAAAATACTTTGCGTTGTAGAGTCGATCCAAGGCGTCGTAAATACGTGGGAGAGGGTATACATCCTTCTCGGTGATTTTATTGAGGCGACGATAATCGCCGCAGAAACGTAGCGTTCCATCCTTCTTCTTTACTAACAACACGGGGGACGTCCACGGACTCTTGAACGGCTGGATGATGTCGCGTAGCATTTCATCGAGTTGTTGCCTTATGGCCTCGCGTTCGCGTACGGGCTCTGACGGAGTGGGCGGACATATTCGTCGGTTATGATGCGGTGCTTGGCGACAGGGGTTAGTCGAACGTTTGACGACGGCGAGAAGCAGTCCTTGTATTGCAGGAGCAGAGCTTTTAACTGTTCTTTCTTATGATTGGGAAGGTTCTGATTTGCGTCGAAAGTTGGTCCAGGTACTACAGTCATCGTTGCGGGTGCACTAGAATCCGTCAAGGTGACAGTACCGCTGGATTGTACTATTTCGTCGATGTAGGCGACCGTGGTGCGTTTGTTAATGTGCTTGTATTCGTGGCTGAAGTTCATGAGCATCACTCTTGTTTTCCCTTCACGTAGCTCAGCTATGCCTCTAGCGACGCAAATCTCACGATCGAGGAGTAAGTGATGATCGCCCTCGACGACGCCCTCCATATCTGCAGGCACTTCGGTACCGACGGAAATCATTACGCTGGAGCGAGGCGGAATGGCGACTTGTTCTTCTAGCACATTCAAGGCGATGTTTGTATCCAGTGGTATCGCGTTGTGCGTTGAAAACGTTATCGGCTTGGACCTTAAGTCGATGACTGCACCGTGTTGGTTTAGAAAGAGTCCATGCCTAGGATAACATCCCTGGAGCCGCGCTGCAGGATTACGAAGCTCGCCCGGTAAGTGCGGTTGTTTACCGTGACTCGCGCTGTGCAGATCCCAGCCGGCGTTATTAGGTGGCCTCCCGTTGTCCGGATATCGGCTCCTTGCCAGGCCGTTTTCACCTTCTTCAACTTGGCGGCGAACTCGCCACTGCAGACGGAATAGCCGGCTCCAGTGTCGACAAGAGCGGTGACGTTATGACCTTCGAGTAGCACGTCTAGATCGGTAGACCATCGTCTGCCGTTACGGTTAAGTCGTGTCGTCGGATCACGGCTGCGTCGGCTTGCTCCACAGCGGCTACGTCGCATTGGTAGGTCTACTTTCGCCGGCGAAGTGTTGCCGTCAAGGCTCTTGCCAGGCGCAATGCTGATACCTCGTCATGATGATTTGGGAATCAAGTTCGTCGTCGGCGGTGTATCTTCAGCATTGCGTCGTACAGCAACCGCACCTCCATCGGTTGCTGCCTTTAGTTTCCCGGGTAAAGGCTGGGAGACCGGCCCCGGGTTGGGCCGGCATACAGCCGGCGATGCGGTGAGATGTAGCGGAATGGTGACGGCGAGCGTGAGGGTTGTCGTGGTTGCCACTGGGCTCTGGCGAGGTAGTCGGCGATGCCACGTGGCCGCTCGCCCAGCTGTGGACCAGGGGCGTAGCCCGGGGGGGGGGGGGTTCACCCCCCCCCCCCGAAATTTTTTCTGCAACCCCCCCCCCCCCACTTACCTACCCTTTGTTGTCGTCGCTTCGCGCTGACATAATTCATGAAACCGGTGCTACTATCATAATTTCATTCCTGGGCGCTTCCGTTTGGGTTGGTAATTTACAGCGTAGCATGTCTGCATATGGAAAAAACTGTCACGGTGTTTGTCAAGGCTTTGACTCTCTGTGAAGTTTTGGGCGAGAATGTGGCGGTCGCATTCTGAACCAACAAATGCACAACAAATGAAGCAACAAATGCGGCAGCCGCATTTTAGATGATGGCGAAAACGCTCGAGGCCCGTTTACTTAGATTTGGGTGCACGTTAAAGACCCCAGGTGGTCGAAATCTCCAGTATACATTTCCGCCGCTTCACTTCAGGTGCCGCTTAGGCCGCGCTCGCGCAGGATCTTAGGCTACGTTCGCACTTGGTCTCGAAGCTGTCGGAAGCGGCAAAATCTTGCAAAAATCCGCCCGCCTAGGCGGCAAAACAGTCAGAAAAACAGGCTGCGAGCCAAATCGGTCTCGGGCCGATTTTTTCGCCATGGCGAAGCGGAAACGCCGCGGAAAGTCGTTCTCCTTCACTGGAAGCTACACTAGCATGTAAACAACTGGTCGTAAAATTGAACATGGCACCAAAAGTGTAGGCTGGAATGCTGATCAACGCGATCAAGAACCAGCCCTTGCTCTACGACAAGAGTGGCACTAAAACGTACTGTCAGCAATACTCGCGATAGTATTAACGTCGCGCGACCGGAGGTGCGGCAACGAAGCCTTGGCGTGACCCAACTTCTCGCGCTTTTGCAAAGCCAGGCGAACCCACCACCGCCATTTCCGAGGTGTCCGCGTCTTCCGTTTATTCATTGCCCATTTCTAGAAAACAAGTAGGTAGAAGTATAAAAGCCATTTCTTCTTCCACTTCCACGGCAGACAATATTTAGGCAGATTCCTCGTTCGCGCTCCATAATTCTCCTCGCACGTGTACGGTATGTTGCAGAAGTCGCGGGGTGCTTTTCTCGCCGCGACGACAGATTGGGAGCGTAGGTGTCACGTAGGACGCGCAGGCTTTGGCGATCCCCAACACAAGGGCCAGCCCGGGTTTTAGCTGTGGTGTTCCCGTTGCCCTTTTGGTGTCCTGGAGGCGCCGACAATACGAAATTATGAAATGTTATTACAACTTGTAAATAAAAGCTATTAAAGAAATATTATCACGCCTAGGCACCAACCTGTGACTCAGCGCTACCGCGCCCGTGTGAGGAGAATTACGGAACGCCAACGAGGAATTTACCGAAGGTCGCAGATGACACGTGAAGTTGTGCAAAATGATCACTTTTGATGACGGGTGGGTCAACGAATGAACATACGGCTCGAAATGCGATAATGAGCGCCATCACGGCAGCGGCGGCCGCGGCGGTAGCAAAACAAATGTGAACAACTTAAACAGGCGCGGAAAAAATTTTCCGGCCGCTTTGGCCTTACCGCCCGCTTGCCGCTTCCCAAGTGTGAACGTAGGCTTAGTCTGCGATTGCGCCCCTACGGAAGGCTGGTAATTACTGTTGTGTTGAATCCCAAACCAGCAATTACGGAAGGCTGGTAGTTGCTGTTTTGTTGTGGAATCCCAAACCAGCCATGTACACACGAAGGGGTTGATGACAGCAGTGAAATTCCACCGACTCGTAACAGAATGCACGAAACAGACAGCCGACAAGCATGAATTACTGCTGTGCGCAGTACAGCGTAAGTAAACTCTTCTTGCGGGCGCTGGCAGTTCTCGTCGGAGTTCACGCGTCCTGAGAAATTGATTATGTGTACTATGCACTGAACAAGACCGGAGTTCATTCCTGCATCACTAGTACACCAATCAGTCGAGATTCTGTGAGGTACAAGGCCGCTTCCTGTTTTCACCGGCGTAAGTGAAGCAGAAATGAGTTGCACGCACTACTTAAAATGCGTACACATGCCATATCTATGCTGTGCGGTGAAATATTCTGTACAATTCTGAATATGTTGACGTAAAGGCAAATGACGGCTGCACGCTCGCACACAGCGGAAGACACAGCGGCCCATGCACTTGCCGCAGGAAATGCAACCCTCTCGTATGAGGGAGCACGGCGACGAAAGCTTCGAAAAAAAAAGCCTTACGCGTTTTTGCGCGTATTTAAGTTTTCTAGCGCAAAGACGCAGCGAACAAGCTATTGCTATGGGAGTAGGTATAGCCTGGTCACACGTGCATTTTCACGCGTATAGCCGTCCTTGACTTCTGAAACGCACTTCGCCCCGACGAGGACGACGCCATCTACGCTTAATGGAAATTAACGATTAATGATGTCTTCTCCGATTGCACGGGTCGTCTCAATGATGCGTTTTCGAAGACTGGTCCATTCAGTGGCGCGATGAGAGACCGTTGCTCCAAACACCCACAGTACCTGTCGTACTTACTGTATTTACTGAGCTTACTTTACTCTTTACTTAATTTCTTCACAAGCAAACACACACGCGAGGGGGGCGGGGGGTCCCATGTCTTTGATATACATGTCTAGAGTCTGCTTAAACTACCGATATTTATTATCGATCACGTGACATAGAGCAAAGCAGAAGCATTTTCTGAGAGTGCGCGCGAACTTTTCATCTTATTCCTCGTGTAGATGATAATTTCTTTTCGAGCATCTCGGATTTACGGCCGACACTGCGCATTGCACAGCGCAGCTTGCAACACCGACACCGCGGTCCAATGCCGACACCGCGTTCCAGGAGACCGGCTCCGTGAATGCGTCGCTCTCTCTCTCTCTCGCTCTCATAGCACGCAAAACCGCGCAGAGCACGAGCGTACAAACGCGCCAGCTGTGGACGAATACGACGACGCTCGAACGCAATCATATGGTTCGCATAAATGCATGTTCTGGTAGCGTGGCTGTATATAGCCTAGTGGTTACGACGGGCTCGAAAACCACCTCGGCAAGAAAATGTATTTATTTTCTTTCTTGGTAGTTTCTGGGTACGCACCACAAATTACGGCTGGCTTAAATAGCTTCGCTGTTAAAAAAAAGTCGCAGTTTCGCCCGCAACGCGAAGCATCGATTGCGATAGCAAATTGGTAGAGCGCTATTCGGAGTAGGGATAGTAGTTTTATCGGCTGCATCAACTTGGACACATTGGCTTATTAACTGAATTAACAATCGTGGTGTCCGCGCGCACAAGCAAACATGAATAGATCACACTGAATGACCGCAGCCACCGACTGTCAAAACGCTGGCAGCAAGCGCAATTTCGCGCGGTCTATCGCTTCAACGGAAACTGAGCGTCGAATGCACAGCGCATACAAATGTCAGAGCCGTGTGGAGATAAGAGACGGTGCGGGCGACCGCCGGCCAGAGAAGAAGTTGTTGGCAGAGGAGAAGCTGCCCCCCCCCCCCTCCCACCCTCTTCCCGTTTCTTGCTTTCGCGTGGGAGATTGAATGGCAAGATACGCCTTTGATGCCGGAGCACAGCGCCGCCCCGCCGCCCTCCCTCCCATACCCCAACGACCTTTCGCGGGACGGTCGCGTTTGCTTTCCGCCGTGCGCTCGCTCTCCGTGATAGCGCGCGTTGGAGTTCACCCTCCGTGATAGCGCGCGTCCCCCGCGCGCTTTCGCTCGCGCATATGGCGCGCGGGGACGATATTATCGCCCTTGGAATCTATACGGAACCTCACGTCAACGGCGACGGCGACGACGACAGCGAGGCCGACGGCAGAAATCCAGTAGAAGTGTCCATATAATTGCTATCGCAATAAAAAGAAGAAATTCGGCAGAGACATTTCAAACTGCTTACGTGCGGGTTCCGCGAAAGCGATATGTTCCCTTTGGTGCAGTGTTGTAGGGAACGGCGTTCCAGGAACTAGTTCCTTTTGGGAGGAACGGAGGCATACCATTCCTTTAAGGGTTGGTGGAACTGTAACGGTAACTCGTTAATTTTACGAAGGAACGGCAGAGGGAACGGCGTTCCCTCTGTAAACGTTCCACGGCACTAAACAGGCGCACCGACGCACGCACGTATGCGGCCCATCATGCAGGACGCAAAGAACTACCGCTTGTCTGTCACGTGACTATGGTGCATTTTCTTTCGCGAGTTCTGCATTATATTTTTTTTATGACTAGGCTTCAAGATTGTCACGTGACGCTCCCTTCTGTAGTTTCTTTCAGCCATGGTGGCCTGTCGGACATTAGATTGAGATGTAACTCTTGCCAAGTTCAAACAAGGGTCTTTACTAAATTGCGAATATCTATTCTGGACATTTATTTTTTCCACTCACACTGCAATATTGCAACAGCATTCGATATATCATTAAACGCCTATGACGTAATAGTTCAGCGGAAATCCGCTAGGTGGAGATAAGTAATTAAAGGGAAACTGAGACATCCACCCAAATGTAGCAATTTGCTACAATGGAAACCCAACCGGGTTCCTCGAAAGAAAGCCTCGCAGTTCAAGAAAAATTCGTCTTGGTCCGGGACTCGAGCCCGGGACCACCGCCTTTCCGGGGCAGCCGCTCTACCATCTGAGCTAACCAGGCGGCTAGCAGATGGCAGGGCGAAGTCGAATTTGTCGACAACTCGAAGCAAAGGCAAGTGTATGACGTAATAGTTCAGCGGAAATTCACTAGGTGGAGATAAGTAATTAAAGGAAAACTGAGACATCCACCCAAATGTAGCAATTTGCTACAATGGAAACCCAACCGGGTTCCTCGAAAGAAAGCCTCGCAGTTGAAGAAAAATTCGTCCTGGTCCGGGACTCGAACCCGGGACCACCGCCTTTCCGAGGCAGCCGCTCTAGCATCTGAGCTAACCAGGCGGCTAGCAGATGGCAGGGCGAAGTAAAATTTGTCGACAGCAAAGGCAAGTGTATAACGTAATAGATCAGCGGAAATACGCTAGGTGGAGATAAGTAATTAAAGGGAAACTGAGACATCCTTGTACAATACCTTGCACATTGCATTCCACTTTTTTTTCGAAATTTATTCGGAAGTGATTACCCAAAATATTCACTCTGGGCGTGAAGTACGGTGCATGTGTAACTACTGTAAAGAAGTGGTTTACTCATATTCTTGTCATCCGCTTTCGAGAAATTTGATAATAAATTGGTCTAGATCTCTGTGTCGTCCCAGACGGCCGAAAGACTTCGAGGCGTATTTCGAAGTCACCGAGATTTCGTGAAAATACCGTACGCGGCAGCAATATGGCAATGTACTTCACGTAGTTTATCAGCGTTTAAACAATGAAATGCAGTTTTCACCACAGCTAACATGAGGAGATGATGGCGATAGTCATTTTTTTCACGTACATGGAGATGGAGCTTTTGGCATCTATCCGTGGTATTATAGCGCCCACTGACGCTGCAACACGGGGCCCTTTGGTCGGCGCTCTCAGCCGGTGCTGTCAAAGAAGCGAAAAATTAAGAAGCACAGCGCGTGCTCGAGGCGCAAGCTCGGCACGCGCAGTGTCGTTCTAGAAGCTAGCCACGCTGGTAATCAGTAATTCGGATTTCTTGGCAGAGCATGTTATCCCGTTTAGTTTAACGTAATTTTGGACCGTGTCTGCAGCCGTTTGCAGTGCCTCTGTGATTTCGCCATCTGAGCCAGTGTTTGTCCAGATTGTTATGTCGTCTTCATATATTGAATGGCTAACGTGGGGTATTGCATCTAAGAGGGGTGACAAGTTTCTCATGGTAATGTTAAAAAGGAAAGGTGAGAGAACTGCTCCTTGCGGGGTTCCTCGTGTTCCTAAGGTGAAGCGCTCGCTCTTAAGGTCGCCCAGATGAAGTTCTGCAGTTCTTTCCCTGAGGAAGTTTGAGATATATGCGAAACTGCGTTTCCCCACGTTCATCTGGTTCAGGTTAGTTAGGATGGAACGATGCGTAACACCGTCAAAGGCCTTGCTTACGTCTAGCGCTAGTATAGTCCTTGTGGCTCTGATAGGGCCTGGCTGCAGGATGTCGTGCTGTAATTGCCACATGATGTCCTGTGTGGAAAGATTGGGCCTAAATCCCACCATCGTGTGAGGGAATAGCCCCTCCGTCTCAGCGTATTCGTTTAGCCTTTTGAGTATAACATGCTCCATGACTTTTCCTAAGCAAGAGGTCAAGGAAATTGGTCTTAAGTTTCCTAACTCGAGCTTTTTGCCCGGTTTGGGTACAAAAATTACTTTTGCGTGCATCCAGCTAGGAGGGATGGTGCCAGCTTTCCAATGAATGTTGAAGAACTTCGTAATTTCTATGATTGAATGTCATCTAGGTTTCTAAACATCTTATTTGTGACCCCGTCTTTACCGGCTGCAGCTGTGAAATAGAACAGACAAGACAGACAGCCAACAGCAGGCCTCCACAATAGCGGTTCGAATGGAGTCTGGCCCGGTCCCGCCTGTGCTGACCATCCGGGTGCTGGGAATGCTCATACAACACAACACCCGCAACGCAGAGGCTATAGCCGGGCTGCAATCCACGATCCGACAAATGTGCGGATTGTGGATCGCAACAAGACACCCAGGCATGCGGGAAGAGGACCTATGTCGGCTAATTCAGGCCTTTCTGATCAGTCGCATAGTGTATTTCCTCCCTTACTACCACATAAGGCGAGTGGATAGGGACAAAATTAACGCCTTAATCCGTCTAGCATACAAAACAGCGTTGGGGCTACCCAAATATACTAATTCGGACAAACTATTGAGATTAGGAATACACAACACTATAGAAGAACTAATCGAGGGGCACAAAACGGCCCAGATTTTCCGCCTGTCCGGTACACAGGCCGGAAGGTACATACTAGACAAGCTGGGCCTGAATCCCACAATCGCCTCTGTGGGACGAACCCCCTTGCCACAAATCACAAGGCGGCAGCTCATCATTAAACCTATTCCTAAAAACATGCTCAGAGGAAGGCACGACAACCGTCGTACAGCCAGGGCAAAGCAGTTGTGGGTTAAGTATAAGGACGACCACTCTGTTGCCTATGTGGATGCGGCGGCGCAGGGTAACCGAAAATACGCTGTGAGCCTAGTGACCGGGAGCGGTCGCATTTTAAACGCGACCACGGTGGAGGCCTTCTCCGCCCTTGAGGCGGAGGAGAGAGCTATCGCTCTAGCCATCACGAACGACCTCGTTCATACAATCGTTAGCGATTCCAAAAGCGCGATCTTAAATTACAGTTAAGACACTGTTAACAAAACTACGCAGCAAATCTTAAACAATTATTACCACACTTTTTATCAAGCGGACAGACGTATTAATATAGTATGGGTCCCCGCCCACTCCGGAAATTCTGGGAACGAGGAGGCGCACCTCATCGCCCGAGGGTTAACAAGCCGGGAGGCGCGGCGCTCTGACTCGGATTCTATGAGTGAGGTGGTGACCACATATAATGAAATAACAAACTTGTATAAAGAAAGGAGGCGCACTTACCCGGCGCCTCATCAGGACCTTACCAGAGCGCAGACCACCGTCCTTCGCCAGCTTCAGACGGACTCTTTTCTCAGTCCGCACAGATTGGCGATTATCACAAATGGGGAATTTAACCCCATATGTCAAAATTGTAACATGAACGAATTGGCAATACAAGACCACATTCTTTGGGGATGTAGGGGTTTTCCTCCCCCAAGTACGCTCTTGCTAGCCCCCTCCAAACTTACCTGGGAGATCTTACTTAGGACTGCCGCCGATCTCAACGAACAACTGAAAGTCGTCACTTTTGCCGAGGGAGTCGCCCCCAACAGGGGCCACCCTGAGACCCCATCATTATGTTTAATAAAGATGTTGTAACTACCTAGCCACGCTGGTCGTCGCAGCCGCCGCTCGGCTCACCACCTTCGCCATTTTGAGTAGGGACGACGGCACGGCTCGTATGGCCGCTGTCACGTCATCCTAACTGTGGTGCTACACTATTTAAATTAAAAAAAATTGTTTTTCAAGTTCATGACATAACAGTAGGCAATAAAAACTACCTTGAAGAGCGATTATGTCCCGTTGTTGTGTCCGGGTCTCAGGAGGCTATTTGGTGCATGTGAAGAAGAAGAAGAACGTAAACTTTATTATCAAATTGATAAGATTTGAGTGCATGTGAGTGACTTTCGATTTGCAGATCTCAAGTGCAGTATCCTGACTGCGCATTTGAAGACCGAAGTGGAAAGCGCCGTATGTGTTGCACTTGTAATAGACGAGCACCAAAGCTGCAGTTAAACATGTCTGAAGTATGTCCGGTGGTGCTTGAAAAAAATTCGTCTAGGAGCGTTTCTTTGAATTCCTTTTATTTCCAGATAATGTTCCACCGGCAATGTTCAAATTCTTATAATATACTTAGTTCCATGTGAGATTTAAATTGCTCACTTTATTTCGCCGCAGGATTATCCGACACCATATTTTAATTTAAAAAATCAAATGTAACGTTAGTGTAACGACACGTTCCAATGTTAGAAATGTAACTGGAACGCGTTCCATTCGCATTAAAGTAACTTGTAACGGGAACTCGTTCCAAGATTGGGAAGGAACGAGGAACGAGCTTTCGTTCCTGTTTTAGAGGAACTGCTTTGGTGAAATGTTTTTTCCGCACGTTCCGCCTTCGTGCAAGTTCTCCCCTGCGCTCTAACGGCGCCTCGGTGAGGCCAAATGAAAACGCGCTAAACATCTGAACGCACTCGCTTGCCCACGAGTTCATAACTCGAAGGAGCGCTCTGCGGCGTTGAAATGGACATAAATTCAAGGGGCCAGGCCAGGAGACACAGTCGCTCCAATACTATTCACTGCATGCTTAGAAGATGTATTGAAGCTCTTAGACTGGGAAGGGTTAGGAGTGAGAATCAACGGCGAATATCTCAGCAACCTGTTATTATTTTGTGTTATTACTTTTGTGTTCACTTTTACTTTGTATGGCCCTCTCCTCTGTAATGTATTTATACCGTGAGGGTACTGAAAATAAATAAATAAAAATAAAAAACCTTCGGTTTGCCGATAACATTGTCCTATTCAGCAACAATGGGGACGAATTACAGTAAATGATTCAGGACCTTAACCGAGAGAAAGTGCAAGAATGGAGTTAAAGATTATTATGCAGAAGACAAAGATAATGACCAATAACCTGGCAAGGAAAAAAGAATTCAGGATCGCCAGTCAGCCTCTAGAGTCTGTAAAGGAGTATGTTTATCTACGTCAATTACTCACAAGGACCCTGATCATGAGAAAGAAATTAATAGAAGAATAAAATTTGGCTGGAGTGCATACGGCAGGCATTACCAAATCCTGACTGGGAGATTACCACTGTCGTTGAAAGGAAAAGTCGCAGGCCTGCACGGCACACACAGCGCAGTCACAGCGTAAGATGGTGGAGAGGCTTAAGAGTAGCAATTTCGGCACCACGCACAACAGGGTCTTCGCAGCAAAGTCTCTTTGCCTCGTCTTGACGAGAGCGATCTCAACTGTCCGCCCGGAGTCGACGGCGAGCTGCGGTTTGTAATGATCTCTGCACAGCAGTCTGCTGAGCCCGATGATGCATGGTTGTAGCCGCGCACGTAGCTCTACGATTTGCTTCTTCAGCAACGGTTCGTACCTTGCGAGGAAGCGCCATAACGTGTACCGAACAGGTACCGACAATACATTGCGCACATCTCACATCGGAATCGCGTTTATTGCACGCCTCATCTGAATCGCATCTCGTCGTCTGCGCCTGTGCATGCGGCTTTTGCAGGTGCCTCAACTAGATGGCGCCACCATACTGGCGGAGGCTCGGGTCGTCGCGCCTGCGCGCCTGCTTAGGGCGCTTTTATTAGCGGCGAGAAGTTGGAGTGGCGCCCTCTACGAGTGACGTCACAGCCAGGACGGCGCTTGCTCGGCTGCTGCGAGTGCTCGTTCCCTTCGTGCATGCTTGGGGTATTGGTGGCTCGAGCCGTACTTATTGAAGGATATGTCGGCTTCTTTTTACTGTCATGCCTGAACGGCAGTTTCTTCTTCAAAACTACGAGTCGTGAAAATTTGCAGCGCGGATATCGCCAGCTATATAGCATTGAAGGCGTCTACTGGTTTTGCAATGCGTATATGCGCAGTGTCTGTCCATAAACTTTGCGTAAAAAGAATATCCGCATTTTCAACACACGAAGTTGTGTATGATGCTCCGCTAAACACTTATCATTCCCTAAGTGCTTAGCTATGAGAGACATTGCATTTTACAAGGAATAAAAATCTTGGTATTGGTATTTGATGTCAACATTATAAGTTCGTGTTAGAAGGAAACTGCTCAGCGAATCTTTTATGATGATTATTATTACTATGGTGAGTTTTTCTAGTCAAATATGGCTACTTTATTAATGCATAAAAGGAAGAGTTAGGCGCGCATTTTGCATGAAAACGTTTGCGAATACATTCACCGTTCTCTGAAACAGGCACCCAGAGAACGCATTGCTCATGGCTGTTAACACGAGGGCGCGTCACGTATAGAGTATGTACACTTCACGAATACCATGACAGTAATCACCTGAAAGAACAGTTTCGGTGTTAAGATCGAGAGCCTATCAATTGCAAACGAGAAAATGTTTCCTATAGTGACCCTCAGTTGCCTTTATAGACATCATGGCACAGCCTTTACGCAAATAAATCGACCGACTGTCGTTATGGCGAGGCATGCATTCTTCGCGAAACCCACCCGTTCACTACAACTTCGAATTGAAACCATGAAGCAGTTCTTCAAGCGCCAATTGCAATGCCTAAGGTATACTCGAGGCTATACAGCGCAGCTTAGGCTGCGCTGAAGAGGAAAATTCAAACGCTTTCTGCCTCACCATGTCTCGATCCTGCGTTGTTTAATTACACGAACTGAGAACTTTTTGCTTCATGATTACATCAAATAGAACCTCACATACCCGCCGCATAGAGAAGACACCACTAGCCTCAAATGCATTCACTTGATTTTTGACCTCCACAGGGGAATCATGACATCTTCAATAAGCCCCATACTACTAATGAATGAGGCCATGGCTACTTTCTAACTGCAGCTATACGGTCCAAAAGGCATATTTCACTAAAAAAAGTTGGGCCGAGCAGCCTGTGTCAGTTCGCCAAACAGATTCGTAATCTCTGTTCCTCAAGAAAGAAGCAGCAGTAAATTGCACAAGTGAGATGAACGTGTAGCACGAAACCGTGAATTTGTACATTTCGTTGCGTATTCTGCAAATAGCTACAAGCCTGAATTTGCTTTACCTAAATTACCGTCACTTAAAATTAACCAATGAAGAACGGCCTAATTTTGAGAAGCAGTTAAAGGAACAAGTGGTGCTGGTTGAATCTAAACTGCAGTGTCGGGTCCTCGTGTTACTGCCGACCATTTCCGTGAAGAAATGAAAAATGAGATATTATACCGTTAGCTACTCGTCATGAGCAAACACGTTTTAATGGGTTAAAATCAAGGTAATTGTAACAGTCATATGTAGCAGACAGTGACATGCTCGTTGCACCACTCCAGGTATGGTATCCTAACTGGATTCTTATGTGCTATGTTTTTGCGTTTATGCTTTTATTAGTTACGTGCTATTTATGCTTTTTTATTAGTCCCTCAATCAGCAAAGTCTAGATCCGCACATGAAAAACACGCAGTGGGCTGGTCTGAGCTCGTTCGGCTGGCACTGCAGCATTGCTCTTGAGAAATATATTGTCATCTAGGAAATAAGCTCTTTGAATAAGTTTGCGCGAATGAAGACGTCGTAAAAATGTATTTGGCCTGACCGTCATAAGTATAGAAGCACAGGGAACGACAGCGAACAAACGGAAACACAGCAGAAGGCGCCCGGACAGGGCCCAAACGGCATCAGACGACAGGCGCGAGTCCGTGCCCTGACGTCACGCGAGTGGCGCTCGCAGCGCCCAACCGCAACAACCGCGCTCGTCGCTCGCCCGCACCGTCTCTTATCTCCAAACGGCTCTGACCTTTCTATGCGCTGTGCATTCGCCGCTCAGTTTCCGTTGAAGCGATAGAGCGTACGTACCTTCGCCCGCTGCGGCGTATGCGCTTGCTGCCAGCGTTTTGACAGTCGTTGTCTGCAGTCATTCAGTGTGATCTATTCATGTTTGTTTGTGCGCGCTCACACCACGCTTGTTCATTCAGTTAGTAATAGTCGGGCCACATTTTCCAACGCACGCTACACATGCAATGCTGCCCGGATCGGCAGTGCAGCGCTACAGGTGTGTCCCTTCGCACGCGCTGCCCACGGGAAGCGCTTCTCATCAACACCACCGTTTCACACGGGCCTTCTCGTGGTCATCGAGTCTCTCTTCATGTCGGTCTACTTACGCCGCAGCACACCTGCTTACTTAATCAGCTCATGTTTACTACAATTCATATTGCTACCAAAGCCGCTCACCTTAATTCGTATGACATTGCTGTGTTGCTATCGTATTCATTGCTTCGCCCTTAGGGTGAAACTGTGACATTTTTTTATATAAATACACTTGGGTGCCGCAGCTAAACGTCGCCTCCCCTCCCTCCCATCCGCCCACGGCTTTTCGCGCGATGGAAGAAATCGCGTTTGCTCTCCGCCGTTCGTTCGCTCCACGTGAAAGCGCGCGTCCCCCGCGCACATACAGCATACGGTGCGCGGCGCCGATTTCATTGCCGTTGACGCCATACGGAACCTCACGGCTACGGCGACGCCTACGGCAGAAATCCTCTTTGAGTGTCCATATAATTGCTATCGCAATAAAATGTTAGGCCTAACGTTAAGAGACAGAAAGAGAGCGGTGTGGATCAGAGAACAAACGGAGATAGCGATATTCTTGTTGACATTAAGCGGAAAAGTGGAGCTTGGCAGGCCATGTATTGTGTAGGGTGGATAACCGGGTGGCCCAATAGGGTTATAGAATGGATACCAAGAGCAGGGAAGCGCAGTCGAGGACGGCAGAAAAATAGGTGGAGTGATGAAGTTAGAAAAGTCGCCGGCGCAAGTTGGAATCAGCTAGCACAAGACAGGGGTAATTGGAGATCGCAGGAAGAGGCCTTCGTCCTGCAGTGGACATAAATATAGGCTGATGATTATGATGACATTTTATTTCATTTAGTCATTTTATACGCTCATGACGTGGCGCCACCCCCTACCCATTGGCTGTGCCGTCATGTGCCTAACGACGCACGCACTAGACCACACGTTTAGTCAGCCAGAGGGCTTCGATATGACGTGCGCAATGACGCACGCACTATAGGCGCACCTTCAGTTAATCACAACAGCGGAAGTGCTGTGGCGTCGGGGTTGCGCTCGTCTCGCGCCCCGGAGGGTGGTGGTGGTGGAAACATTCATTGCCAAATGATTGAAGAAAGGGGGAAAAGCATCCTTACATGGGTGCTTTGCTTGCCTTGCTTGCCTTTGCTCTATAAGGCGGCTCTAAGGGCTGCCTGTAAGGCAGCGCTTAGGGAGCCGCCTTTATAGAGCAAGGGAGAGCCATTGAAGGGCTATCCGCTTCATGGCTGCGGCGATAATCAGGCGCTGGTCTGTAGCAGTGGAGCTGGCCAGGAGAGTCTCCCAGTGTGACTCCGCCGTGGTTTGGGATGGAGCGTGCGGAAAAGTAGGCCATGGGAAGAGGACATGAAGAAAATCTCTTGGTTTCCCGCAGAGCTTACAGGAGGACAAGAACTGATCGGGGTATCGGGCATGAAGGAGAATAGGGTAGGGAGCAGAACGGGTCTGGAGTCGGCGCCAGTGGGAGGCTTGGGTTAGGATTAGGGAGAGAGCCGGCGGTGCATATAGACGCCGGGTGTCTCGGTAATGGGTAAGGATGTCTCTGGAGGTAAGCAGACGCACCAGGGCTGGCGGAGGGGGTCCGACTCCGGCCCGGAAAGTAAGACCTCGGGCGAGGGAGTGGACGTCCTCGTACCAGGGAAGCCTGCGAGTGCGGGGGTCCAAATAAGGGTTACGGGGCAGGTGGGGTGCCAGAAGCGTAGAAGCCGGGCCGTGGTACCGGATAACAGGCCTTTCCCGAAATTTTATAGGGCGGATTTTGAGTCGGAAAGAATTTTAGCGGAAGAGGAGGAGATGAGACCGAGCACAATGGCCGCCTCCTGTGCAGTTTCGGATGAGTCTGTCACGGCCGCTGGATAAAAAAGAAAGGTGCGGCCTGCCGCGTGCATCGAAAACGGTGTGATCCGCCGCGGCGCCACAGGCCGGGGGCTGTTGTCTGGCATCGGCATAGCAAATGCGTCAGGAACGCGCTTGGAACGCCGTCGCGCGTGCAAGCCGATGCGTTCCATCCCCCACAGATAGCGCCGTTCGGCCCAGCCAAGCGGCCGACAATGCAACTACGGCCGTCACGTTCACTCCCATAGCAGCGCGCCCGACGCGGCAGGCCGCACCTTTTAAATGCAGAGCATTTCTTTAACTCACATGTAGCGTGCGCCGTCCGTCCGCAACAGCTCGAGCACAGGTGCGCCCGCTCCCCCACTCCTCCTCTCCCGCATCACGCTTGCAGCCACGGTGTAAGAATAAGGAGAGGTGCTGACACTCTCCCCCCAACGCGCGCGAAAGCGCCGCTCGCTCGCGTCCAGATTATGTTCGGCTTAGTTGCAGCTGGTTCGGCGCCGTCGTAGAGGGCGCTGCGGTATGCGGTCCCATCAACGCAACTGAATGATGAACGCAACTGAATGATGAAGCAACTGAATGATGAAGCAACTGAATGATGAAGCAACTGATGAATGATGAAGCAACTGAATGATGAAGCGATTAGTGTGTACGCCTTGACCGAAACGCATCTACGAGATTTGGAGCAGCCGCCTGTTATTGACAACTTTGTATGGGAAGGGTGCAACAGAATGACCGGGTCAAGGAAAGGCGGAGGCGTAGGCGTACTAATTAGGCGAGGTCTGAAGTGGCGAAGGGTAAACGAGACATGTAAAGAGCATTTATGGATTAGTGGTACATGGCAAGGTAAAAAGACGTGGCTGGGAGTAGCTTACCTGTGGACAGGTAGTGATAGCAGGGAAAAAAATAAGGAATTGGTCGATTGCATTAGAAGCGATATTAATGAGTTCAGTAACTCGGGCCAGGTGATATTAGTGGGAGATATGAACGCGCACATGGACGATTTAGACGGATATACTGATTACAACGGCTCTCTAGTGCTGGATTTGTGTGATGAACAGAACCTTATAGTAGTTAACAGGGAGAATAAGTGTCATGGACAGGTAACGTGGCAATGCGGAAACAGGCAGTCATGTATCGACTACGCCTTAGTCTCAGAAATGGTCTACGAACAACTGGACCAAATGATAATAGACGAAAATGGAAAAAATAGCCTGGGAAGCGATCATAGACGTTTAGCATTAAAGTTTGGGAGAGATACCAGCGCAGAACATGAACCAATAGCCTCAGAGTTTTTAAAAATGAATGACGAGCAAATAACAGAGATCGCAAACAACATAGAGAAGAAAATTGAGGCTTTTCCTACAGCAGTCTGGGAATATAAGGAACTGGTGGAGGTTATGCAGCATGAAATAAGGCGGACACGGCAATACAATTGTTGGATTGGAAAGAGGAAACCACGTAAGTGGTGGAACAAGGAAATTAAACAAGCTATAGAAGAGCGTAAAGAGGCATCTAGGGTTCATCGAGAAGCCAAAAAGTTGGGATTACAAGAAGAAGAGGTGCTCCTTAGATGGAATACGTACCGAGAAAAGAAAAGGGTTGCGAGTGAGCTCGTGCAAGAGAAAATTAAATGCGCAAGTGAACGTTGGGTGCATAACATTCACAAAAGAGACAAAGGCGCCCCAAAAAGATTCTGGAACCATATAAAAGCACTCGGAGCTCCAACTAGAAACTCGCAAACGGCTATAAGGGATGAAGACGGTAACATCTATGAAGGCGATGATGCGCTGCGGTACATCACAGACGTTATCAGGCATAACTTCGGTACGAGAAAAAGCCTAGTTCAGACACCAGATCCAGCAACAACAGAGAGGCCTGAGAGATCAAAATTCAGCATAGAAAGCTTTTATTGGAAAAAGGCAGCAGAAAATGTCCCTAACAACATGGCAGCAGGACCCGATGAAATCCCAATACAGCTAATCAAAAACCTCGGTCCAAAAAGCAAGGCACTGCTGACTAATGCCATAGAGCAAGTGATTAGAACAAAGAATATTCCCGTTGGATGGCGTGAAAGCAAGATGAATCTTATCTACAAAGGCAAAGGAGATAAGGATAAGACGAGCTCGTACAGGCCAGTTACAGTAACGTCGGTGATATATAGAATGGCAATGCAAGCCATAAAATTAGAACTGTCGAAGTGGGTGGAGGAAAACGGTGTATTGGGGGAACTACAGAATGGGTTCAGGCCAGGCAGACGCTTAGAAGACAATATGTTTGTACTAACTCAGTGCATAGAGATTTCAGTAGCTCAGAAAAGACCTTTATGGATAGCATTTCTAGATATTAAAGGAGCTTATGACAACGTAGACAGGGAATTGTTGTGGGATATTCTTCAATACGAAGGCATAGATGACGATTTCGTGGAGCTGCTGAGGGAGATATATCGAGACAACCAAGTACAAGTGGCATGGGAAGGCCGAAAAGGAAATGAAATGGTGGGAATTCACCAAGGATTGAAGCAAGGATGCCCTCTGTCACCATTGTTGTTCACGCTTTACGTCAAGGGCATAGAAAGACGACTGGAAAACAGCGAATTAGGTTTTGATTTATCCTACATGCGTAATGGACAAATGGTGCAACAGAAGATCCCTGGACTGATGTACGCAGACGACATTGTGCTACTAGCGGACAATAAAAAAGATTTACAGATACTTGCGAATATCTGTGGGAACGCAGCGACAAATCTAGGCCTTAAGTTTAGCACAGAGAAATCAGGGATTATGATCTTTAATGAGCACACGAGTAACTTCGTGGTGTCAATTCAACAGCAAGTAATACCCATAGTGAAGCAATATAAGTACCTCGGCGTACACATAAACGAAGGAAAGAATTACTCAATCAACCACCAAGATAATCTGAAAATAAAGGGGAAGCGGAATGCAGCATTAATGAAACACAGAGCACTGTGGGGCCACAATAAGTATGAGGTGGTGCGTGGAATCTGGAAAGGAGTAATGGTGCCAGCGCTAACATTCGCAAATGCCATTATATGCTTAAAATCGGATATATTGGCGGGTTTGGAAGTTAACCAAAGATCAGTAGGCCGGTTGGCTTTGGGAGCACACGGTAATACGACAAATGAGGCAGTGCATGGAGACATGGGTTGGGCCTCTTTTGAAGTCAGAGAAGCACAAAGCAAAATTAGTTTTGAAGAAAGGCTCAGGAACATGGATGAAAATAAATGGGCAGCTAAAGTGCACAAGTATCTCTACATGAAAAGCGTGGACACAGAATGGAGGAAGAGGTCAAGGAAGTTGGCAACCAAGTACAGGATAATCGAAACTGTAAATAGACAACCAGGGGTCATCAGAAAGAAAGTGAGAGAAATAGAGACCGTGAATTGGATGCAAAGAATGGAAACGAAAAGGACAATGGAGATTTACAAGAATGAGAAGAAAGAAATTAGAAGGGAAAATCTGTACGATAACACAAAGGGCAGTGCCTTGCTATTTGAGGCTCGAGCCGGTTGCCTAAGGACGAAAACATATCGGAACAAATATTCGGAATTAGATGAGACATGTGTATGCTGCAGTAAAGATCCAGAGACCACTCAGCACATCCTAATGGAATGTGACGGGATCCACCCAGCGAGAACCGTAGGTAACGTGCAACTCCCAGAAGCGCTTGGGTTTAAAGTGGAAGGGAACATAAACAGATCAGCCGTAGAGATCAGCAAGAGACGATTAGAGTACTGGTGGAAAAAAAGTAGGGAAAAGATGGATGCGACCTGATCTCTTAAAATCATAGGCAGCGGTACAAGGTAAATTTTTGAAAAAGAAAAATAATGATAGGTATACAAAAATGCAAGATAAAGAACATGTATAGTATACCTGATTAAATCAAGCAGGCTAGGTGACTATTTGTCGCCGCCCCGTTTCAAAGGGGATGCCAATAAATCATCATCATCATCATCATCACCAGCCTCGGCGGCAAGGCGCGTGCTGCCGCTGCTTCGTCTTCCTGCTTGCATGTGCGGTTGCGCTGTTTTGAAGGCATGATTTTATTGCGATAGCAATTATATGGACACTTCAACCGGATTTCTGCCGTCGGCGTCGCCGTCGCCGTCAGGTTCCCTATAGATAAAATCTTCGCCGCGCGCCGTATGCCCGAGCGGAATCGTGCGGGGACGCGCGCTATCACGGAGAGAGAACGCACTCAATCTCCCACGCGCAAGCAAGGAAGCGGGAAGCCAGCGCCGGAGGGAGCTGGGGGGGGGGGGGGGGCGCACTTCTACTGTGCCAGCAACCACGCTCGTCGCTCGCTCGCACCATCGCTTATCTCCACACGGCTCTGACCTTTATGCGCCGTGCATTCGCCGCTCAGTTTCCGTTGAAGCGATAGACCGCACGTACCTTCGCCCGCTGCTTGCTGCCAGCGTTTTGACAGTCGTTGTCTGCAGTCATTCAGTGTGATCTATTTATGTTTGTTTGTGCGCGCTCACACCACGCTTGTTCATTCAGTTATTAATAGTCGGGCCACATTTTCCAACGCACGCTACACATGTAATGCTGCCCGGATCGGCAGTGCAGCGCTACAGGTGTGTCCCTTCGCACGCACTGCCCACGGGAAGCGCTTCTCATCAACACCACCATTTCACAGGCGCCTTCTCGTGGTCATCGAGTCTCTCTTCATGTCGGTCTACTTACGGCGCAGCACACCTGCTTACTTCATCAGCTCATGTTTACTACAATTCATATTGCTACCAAAGCCGCTCACCTTACTTTGTATGGCATTGCTGTGTTGCTATCGCATTCATTGCTTCGCCCTTAGGGCTAAACTGTGACATCTTTTGTTCGCGTTCGTTTCATGAGCTTGTGCTTGGGTATTGTCGCCACGGGCCCTCGACGAAGGTGGCAGCGGCGTTCTGAGGGGCGTTTGAAATGGCTAGAAAGTGCTTCGTTCCGAACTGCAATTCTGGATACCTGACTTGTGCGGAGCGTGTGCCTTTATTCAAAGCGCCGTCCGACAGCGGTCGTCTAGAGCAGTGGCGCCGTGCAAATCTGAGGACAGACCGAACTCTAACGCCTACCGACCATGTCTGCACCAGCCATTTTTCAGAGGATACGATATCGATGGCATATTGTCACGACGTCGAAAGCTCGAGGGACAAACGAAACGCACTTGTCGGCAGAGGCAGTAACAAGAACGGACGGTTTTAAAATAGCGCGCGCTAGTCACTGCTTCTTCTTCTTCTTGCTATGTTTTTCATATGTGGCGATGTGTCTTATGCCGTCGTCATCGCCGCGCTAGACACGTGGCAATATTACGCGGAGCGCTCGATAAAAGGATTCCCACCTTATTTCCAAACTGTCCAAAGAACCTCACACGGTCAAATAAACCTCGAAAGCCGTTGCGGAAGAGACAACCTCCTGTGTGCCGCAGTAGTTTGTGCAAATTTTGCTGCATGTAAAAGATATATACTGGGTGGTTTACTATCATGCGCCAAGATTGGAAAATATGTATATGTCACGTAGCTGGACAGAATCAAGGTAATGTTGTCTGCCGTCGCTTGGAGATACTCAGATTATTTTTTTTATTCCGCTTAATTAACTAATTATTTTCTTAATTGATTAATCAACTCTTTTAATGCTATAGTTTGATAAAAAGTATGAACAAGAGAATTGTACAGCAGTATGGAAAACTCCCAATATAACTTTCTGTTGCTCAATACGTGATACATAAAAGTGTTTTCCGAGCGTGAAAGAAACCCGCGAATACAGCAATAATGCCGCGCGACTGGCCGCTCGAGGCACTTTGCTTGTATTCGTGAGCTTCTTTCATGCTCGGAAAAACACTTCTACGTAACGCGTATTGAGCAATACAAAGCTGTATCAGGAGTCTTTGATGTTGCTCTACAATTTTCTCATTGACACTTTTAATCTAATTATAATAATTGAGAAGTTGATCAATAAATACGACTAATTATCTAATTAGGCGAAATGTAAAAAATAACCGAGTATCTCCAAGGGACGGCAACAACATTACTATGGTTTTGTTCAGCTACGTGACATTTGCATATTTTGAAATATTTGTGCACCCTGTAAAATACTGCTGTTTTCTGTGCAGATGTGTGCCTGATTTTCAAATTTGTTCCATCCTGGCTACTGAATTTTTTTTACAATGCGCGTGCGGTGTATATTACACGCTTGCATGTTTTTATACATTTTTTGTTGTGTGAGTGTATGAGACCGCAAGCTTCTGGGATGGTTATCACCTATTAAAATTATCGAGCTGCTTCATGCACAAGTTTTTTCGTATTGTGTCTATGCAAAAAAAAAAAAAGATCTATGGGATTATTGTGTGGTGGGTGTAAGTGTATGTGTGGACAGGCTGTAGCCTGCATTGTCAAACACGCTTACATTGGCACATTCTCATATGCAATTTAAGAAAAAAGAAAGTTACCTCTTCTTTTTCAGATCCTGCAAGAGTCACTCAGTCCTCAATGGACGAAAACCCAATGAATAATATACACGGTCTATGTTAAGTGGAATTGGAATAAAAAAGGCATTTGCTCGGGTTTTCATCAGTAAACTATGGTAGTGATGCCCTAATTCAAGATAGACGCCTGCCTTCGTCCCGCCTAATAAATTCCCATTTGAAAGAGTTTTTACATAGCTGATGTGCATTCTCATCTTAAGTTCTAGCCATGAACAGCCACATTGCTCTAGTGCATTGCATATCGCAAGCTTGCGCCGTTTCATTTCTTAATTCATATCGCGGCCACATTGAATTCGCGCAACGATGATTTAATGGTTTCTGAGTGTGAATGGAAGCAGCGATAAGCATGAAATACCTTTTCTGGCGCAGTCACTATTTTCTTCTGATCGAGGGGTAGCACGTGGGCTAACACTTTCATTTTTTTTATGCTTGGATGAACGGCTAGACCGGACGAAACAAATTGCGCGTGCGAGGGTAACTTCAGAGGGCTTTGAGTGCTGCCCGATTGATCCGTGTTCACGTCATCCACGCCCTGCACAATGAACCTTCATGTTAGCGAAGCCTGGTACACTTATCACTTTAATGTGAAATCACGATTTTTTTTTCGCGCTTTGAGATTTACTCACTCCACTACGACCGAAAATTTAGCAGGGGCAGAGGAATGCCAAGCCGCCGGCGCCGCTAAGCTGGGACCGCTGGCCGCGGCGCCATCTATCTGCTCGCAGCAGAGCTACTCGGTGCGCCCGCGCGCGGCCGAACATAATCTGGACGCTCGCTCGCGCGCAGTGTCAACACCTAAATATTCTTCCACCGTGCTTGCAGCTCATGTGCAGCGCGCGAAACGTCGTAGTTGAGTCGCGTTCCGGCGCTGCAAGCACCGTAGCAATAAAGTCCCTTGATGTAGGAAAGTACCGCCACTCTTTGTACTTTGCCGCCGGCGCGCGACCTCCTCGCCTTCTCCTCGCCCCTCGCGAGTCCCCTCCGCGACAGACCAACACCCTCTAGAAAAATATGAAGGCCTTAGCTCTCTTCGCGTGACGTCACACGATGGGGCGGATTGAAAAAAAAGATATGGAACGCTGTTCAAGAGAGGTTGTCTCGCAGGTGCATTGCGCGGAAACATTTTTTTTTCTGCAAGAACAAGCATGCATGTATTTAAAAAAGAATAGAACGCCAGAAAACTGTAGCAGCAAAACATTTATTTACGAAGCCCAGTTTCTTTTTGTGCTGGCTTTATATTAGAAGCAATGCATGCAGTTATTTGGCCTCGAGAGTTGTGGCTTTCCTTTTTTTTTTTTATTTATCGGCAGCGTCGAGAAGTTTGTCGTTCAGCTTACTACAAAAGTTCTTTAGCAGAATGTTGGTGCTGCACCGCAGGATGTGTTTAAGCACTAATTCAACTGTGTGGCCATTCTCACACGTATCGAAGTCGGACTGCTCTTCACTAGCCAGCAATTGTAGCGTCATTTTCGTTACCACCTGGCGTTGTTCAGGCATCATAAGCAGTGCTGGCTCTGTAGCGAGCTGCTCTACTACAACGTAGCTATGAGCAACTGCGTTAAGTGCAAACATTGATGGATAAACTAAACCTCCTCGGTCCAGCTCCTTCACAAGACCATAATGTTCGTTTGTGGCAGAGACTGTGATCTTCTTGTCCACGGTCAACGAGTCCCTGCATTGCTCGCACTGCAACTTTTTAAGGGTCCCGTATACTGCATAACCTGCAACGTAGACGAGGACTGGGACGACGTCCTGCATCTTCGTAAGAGCCTGGCTGGTAACAACAACGTTGCTGCTGGGAAGCAATGCCTCGACTTGCTTTCGGACACATTCCCAGTGCTGGTCAGGGGAAACTGTAGGCAAGGTGCTTTGCAGGCGCAGCTTGTTTTCGACTTCATATATCTGCCTGATGGAGATGTGATATTGCGCACCTGCCAGCTGCCTATACTTTCCAAACCGATCTTCAAGGCAGTCTGTCTGAATCTTCCCAAAAAGGACATATGACATTCCAAGCTCTTCGAAGCTGTACCTAGCGAGCTCAACAAGCGCATAGGTGGTGTGTTCGAGAGCAGCGTGAGTCTCCTTTGTCAGAGTACAGTTGTCAAATCCTTTGTTCTTCCACTCATCCAGCCACTTCAGAAACATGTGCAAGAAGTCAATTTTTGGATCGTTATCAATGGAAAGCACTGGTTGTTGGAAGTGATCTCTAAGCCTTTCTCCCTTCCATGGAGTTTTGACGTTTACAATTTTCCACCACTTGAGTATGATCTCGACGAATGTAGCCGTGGCCTCGAAAGAGAATAGGTTGTGCTTTGCTCCAAGAGCACGTAACGCCTCTGGTAAATAGTCATTGAAGATTTGTAAAGCAAGCTTTACGTCCTGCCTTTCAAGACTCGAAGGGTAGAGGGCTTTTCTTGACAGCCCATAGCCATATTTCAACAGCTGGTCACACTCTTTGCTGTGAAGGTCCCTGATTGTTGCAAATGACGCTGTTTGCATTCGCTCTGATTCTGGTGTGTCTCCTTGGATCTCCGGGAAGTAGAAACAAATTTGGTCATTCTTCTGATTGATCCAGTTATTTCGTATGCATTTTAGAATGTGCACTGGGTCTATAACGAAGAACAGCGGCCTTGAAGGGTCTGATGGATGTTGGTACACAATTCTGTTACACGGAGGTGATTCGAAAAGTGACATCGCTTTTCTGTTCACAGAGTTGTTGTCGCTGACGACGCACATAACCCGGTACCCAATCTTTTACAGCCCACAAATCACGTCTTTAAGCGTCTTTTGCAGGAACTCCGCCTCTACTAGGTGCACCGGCACGATGTGCGCAACTTCTTTGAATTTACACGTCACGCTGCGCACCATGAAAACGAGCGCACAGTTAGCAGCTTCATTTCTATTAATTGCAGCGCCGGTAATATTGCCTCCTTTGTAGTCAAAGTAAGGTTTTATATGTATTTCATCAACCATAACTGTGACAAAGCGCTGGTCATCTTTCAGGTCAGAAATTCTTGTCATGTAGCTGAGGAATGTTTCACTCTGATGCTCTTGTTGAGGACTCATACCATAAGACGAGCACACTGATCTTATCGTCATAGGATGCGGCAAGGTGATGCTTCCATGGCTACGTATGAACGCGTATGCATGGTGCGATATAGTGAAAACAATACAGCAAAACATCATGAAATCAGCAGAGTAGCGCCTGCGCTGTTTTTTCGATAGGTGCAAGGTGACTTGCTCTTTCAGAAATTGAATACAGTTGGCGTCATCTTCTGCTTGGGACGTGCAAAGCTGATCAAGCAGTAAACAAACAGCCTCGCAAATTTCGGCGACTGAGTTGGACATCAGGTCACAGTCCCACTTCTCGATGCCTTCCAGGAGTTCCACCATACCCCTTTTACTGTTAGCGATTTCGGGAACGCAGAGATTTGCACCGAGCTTTTTTACGGCCGTTTTCATAACGTGTAGTGTCACGCTCAAATCTCCTTTCACGCAAACAGAGTATTTCAACCACGGTGCTTCATCGTCGACAATGTGAATGAGAAGAAGCCTTTCATTTCTTTCGATAACATCCCAGAACTTCATCTCTTGGCTCCTTAAGTGGTTGGCAAGTTCGCTCACACTGTTGACTTTATCCTCCTCGCGTGCTCTGATAAATGCCTCGTTGGATTCAGCGATGGCTTTCTGAAGGGCTGCATTCTCTATTCGCGCGCGCTTGGAGTCAGGATCTTCCCTCCTCGCGGTCTTTCTGGACAAGTAGCTCGAATGATTCGGGAACTTCGACGGTACAGCGTCTGGGCGAAGGCGCACATGAGATAGCGGCACTGTCATTACGCGGCCAGTTGCTTGATCTGTATGCGTCGCGTCTCGAATAATGTCCTCGTCCATGAAATGAAGTTCACATACCTAGAAAAAAAATACGCTCCAATCAGCAAACCGACGGCTACAGGTCACACAAACATGCGGCTCATGAGCCACTTACACATGTACGTTTATATTCTTTCAATTAACTAACACCTAAATAAAAAACTTAACCTGGAATGTTCGGTGACCGTGAGGTTTTCCCGTGGCACAGCGCGAATCCAAGCGTCCCTTAGAGCTTGATCTCTCGGGAACTTGAAGACGTGCACCTTCGTGTCCCCCGTGTAGTTTCCGCGGCATCGAGGTACACAGCATTTGCACGGCATCGCGGCGGGATTCTTTTCACAGCGAGGAAAACACGTCCGACTGAACAGCGAAGAGATGTACGACTGTACATACGCGCCGGGGAATGAGTTTCTGGAGACGCGCGATCAACGCGCACCAGCGCGATCCGGACGCGCGGATGCGTCGTGTCGCGGCGACGGGCAAAACCGCAAAACGCGCTCGCAGCCTCATGCGTCCGCCCCATCTGCTGACGTAGCGCGAGTGGAAAGGGAAAAGAACTAAGGCCTTCATATTTTTCTAGAGGGTGTTGGACAGACGGCCTTGGGCGCGTTTTCCTGCACGATGATTGGTCTCGCTGCCGTTGCGCTTGGAAACGAGCGGAGCTTGCGTTTTGCTTGTGTTTTGCTTTTTCGTTCGAGCCATCTTGCGCCTCAGCTCGGCTGGCTCGGCGTATAGAGAACGCCGCGCGCTAACATTGCAGGCTGTTTCGAGCACTGTCTGCTGGCGCTATGCCGTGCTGCTGCACATATAACTGTAGCAAGAAGCGTGATGATGGCTATGCAGTTTTTACGATACCGCAAGGAAAGCGTGATGGCTTTCGCAAAGTATTGGTATGCGTGTTGCAGTGTCTACCATGAAGTGATGTGGTGGTGACTGACTATGAAAGACGTAAAGAGGCTCCAGCTGCCTCTATTAAGTCGAATGCTTTACCTAAGCCTGCGAAGAATGCTTAGCAGTCAAGCGTCAGACTCGCTACGCCACTTATACCAGTTAAGCCAGCTTTTTGTGTGGCATATGAAGCCAAGCTCACCAATGTTCACTGCATATATACAGCTATTTTGTAAATGTCACTTGCGCTTTTCATCAACTACACTCGGACAGAACTCAAAACTTTTTACTCATTTACCTTCAATCCGGTAAGTGGCACCGGCCAATATTAATGATGTTGTGGTTAATGGCATTTCGAAGAAGCTCGTACCAGCCAACTGCGATGTCACGCTAGGGGATTAAGCAGGACGTCATGACAAACGGTCGATACCCTTGGTTGGAAGACACGCTTTGAGGGGTGTTTGCCACTTCGTTCTTGGGCGGTATCCAACTATAGAGCTCTTAAAATTAAGGACTCGATTGAGCATGCGCGCCCAGTATGAAACGAATCTCCTGAGCATTCGCGCATGGCATATTCTTTGCAAATAGTGGCTCGGCTCAAAAGAAAACGTGGTATCTCTTACACTTGGAGTGTCGTTTTGATCGCAACAGAGCCGCTTTTTGGAAAGGACAAGCTCTTAGCGTAAGAACGAATTGCCCGTCAACTTTCGGCCGCACTGATACTGCTTTATCATGTATTAAACGGTGTAGGTTTGTGCCATGGCGTAATGTTACTACTGTGGTTTTCTTGGGCATGTCTTTTTCTCAGCTGCCATCCGTACTGCATGGCATATTTGTACACTAGCATTGTTTCTCATTCTGAATATTATATGATACTCTTCTACGTTATCTAGCTGTATCTTGTCAAATGATGTTTTTTGCGCATGGACGAAAATGAAGCATCTTACTGACCATTCTTTTTGTTTTTTGTGTGATAAATGTTTTTCTGATGTCTAATCAAAATCATAATTTTAACTATCCTACTACATAATATAATGGTATGTTGGTGTGAACTATCAAAATACCTTTTCCAGAGGCGTATCTTTTGCCTAAATATATAGAATGCCTTCTCCCATAGGTATACCGAGTATTTTTTAAGCTTCATTGACACCTACGCCTAAAGAATAATCTGTAAATACCTTTCCTCAGCTTCTGTTATTGTGGGTGATGAGTGGCTGCCGGCACCGCTTCATTGCACTGAAATTGTGCAACCGTCCTATTCAATGCAGAAACCACAGCGCAAAAGCTACTTTGACATTGAGACAAACACATGGACGGACGATGCTCTCGCCAGTAATTCATTATAAGAAGGCACACTGAATATAATACCTGCGGTGCACATGCGCGCACATACAAGAAAAAACTGCCAAACATAGAGCGATCTGCCACAAGCAATACTAGATCAGATGCAAAAAGTAAAGCAGCGTATCATGTGGCAGAAAAAATAACTGGAGTATAGAACTCGCCTCAAAGCTCCTTTTACATCAGTGTGTGTCATTCATACGGCTTTAAGATGAAACCAACCTCATCATAAACGTTGCCTTCAGCATTCTCCATGCTGTTATCACCATTTTTCAAAATATTCTACGCCACTGCGGCGCGCAACTGGCCCAAAATAACGCGCCTCCATCGAATTCTGCGGCCCGTCCGCGGGAGCCCAGGCGCAATAGCGTGCCGTGCGCAGCGCGCGCAGCCGGCGGGTGAGGAGAATTGAGGAGGAAAGCGGGCGCGCGGAGGAGAGTGTCGCTACTTTCAAGATCAAGGAGTTTTACGTAGCAACAGCAGGTGCTGGCGTGATAGCGCGCCCTCTCTCCACCCCTCTCCCTCTAACGCGCGCGCTAGGAATATAAAGCGGGTTGGCGCGGGCTCCACAGGCCCCGGAAACTCGCGAGTTCACCAAATGGCCACAGAGGGCGAAAAAATCGCTGCTAACAAAACAAGCATAGTACATCCCCTCGAAAATAAGCCTAAGTGAGTTGAGTAGCTCCCGCTAGAGGCGCCGTAATAAGCGCTATTTTAACCTACAAACTATTTCCTGCGCTTATCGAAGCGTTTTTGTTAATTGACAAAGAGTACAAAATTGTTATTCTTAATTAGAGATTCAAAGAGTACAAAATTGTTATTCTTAATTAGAGATTGTACTATTGAACGCTAACTCTGTTCTTTTTTTGCCATTATAAACGCAAAATAACGTTCATCATCATCGATCTCTCACGTGACCTCTGGCCTGAATTTAAAATTTTTACCGGTATTTTCGCGTACACGGCAAGCACGGATTCATTGGTTCGTACACTTATGCTGCTTGTTTATTTTGTGCTAAAACCAGTTTATTGCGCTTCGACACCTCGCGTTATTTAACTTGCGGTGAAGTGACGGGTTTGCGAGCGGAGATGTAAGCCAGAAAGCTAGGTTTTGATAGTGAACCATGCGGAACAAGTATGCATCGAAACGGGAGCCGGATTCTGCTGCGACTGAGAGGATGGCAATACCGGCAAGTCATTTAACATCGCTGCTGCTTGAATCGTTATGTAATATTCGTCTCGTTAACTTACAGGCGGAGACAAGTTGACGAACTAGATTCTGCATTAGATATGGGCAGTCAGGACCCTCTGTTGCTGTTTCCGAAATAAATCTTTAGTTGCGAGGCCGTGGTTATGCAAACACAATCACGAAAAAAAAAGAGCGATATCAGAACGCCCGTCACATTTTTCACCTCGTTGGATCCGTGGCCGTAGGTGACTGAGTAGCCACAAAACCGGATAACCCTTTGGTAAATTGAAGTGAAAGTACTGACATTTAATGTATTAAACAGTTGCACGCATGATCATTTACTCATATTTCGTACTTGTTGGTTCCAAGTGTTCGTGCTGTTCCATTTGATTTACCTTGGGGCATTTATTTTTGCAGTATTGAAGTGGTGCATCACGTTCGTGCAGAAAAACAATGCAGCAGTTCTAATAGCTTCATGTTTATCTTGCATTTGCTTGTGAAACCAGCAGTGTGATCTCTTCTAGTGTATAAATGAGCGCACAAATGCTCTCATTTGTGATTCTAATCATACTTGAGGTGTTGACACGCATTGTATTTAAGCAGAAATAAATTTTATGGACAGTACCAATATTTAATTAACATGCTGATGAAGCACCCTAGAACAAACAGTGTACATTTGCATGTGTTCTGCAGTCTAAAACCATTACAATATATATGTCTCACCTTCTTGCATTTCATCTTGCAAAATTGTGCTTTTTCAATTTCTGATGCAATCAACATTTCTGTTCCAGACATGCAGTAAAGAGGATGGCACCAGTGTAAAGCAACACACTCCACACACCAAAGAAAAGCTGCTTCCTGCTACAAGGCCATTGTGTGTACTTTGGCTGTTACTACAAGGTAAACAACACCAAGTTCAGAAATGACGTAATAGTTCAGCGGAAATCCGCTAAGTGGAGATAAGTAATTAGAGGAAAACTGAGACATCCACCCAAATGTAGCAATTTGCTACAATGGAAACCCAAACGGGTTCCTCGAAAGAAAGCCTCGCAGTTGAAGAAAAATTCGACCTGGTCCGGGACTCGAACCCGGGACCACCGCCTTTCCGGGGCAGCCGCTCTACCATCTGAGCTAACCAGGCGGCTAGCAGATGGAATTGGGAAGTTCAGAAATAAATATGCTTAATATATACTGTATTGGCTCGCTAGTCTTGCGATACATGTCATTTGTTTGTAGGAAATGATATGAACGTTTTTTGACATTTATGGTTCAGCATAATTGGTTCAAACATAAAAGAAAACACTGCATGAGTTTGGCTAAGCTGTGCGGTATCTCATGTGTTACTGTTCTGTCCCATCAGAATCTGCACCAAGCACACCATTGTCCTCATCACAGGAGCCCCCATCTACCCTGACAGGAAGGGGCTGGAGCCAAATTTACAAGGATTTTACACCACAAACAAAGAAGCGGACGCAGAAGTATTTGGATGAAATATCAAGTCTACGGATGACTGTGTCAAGACTGAAAAGAGCCTCAGCCATCATTGAACCAGCACGGATATTGGCCGAGTCATCCAGGTACCTCAACAAAGAGTTTCTATAAATTCGTCATGTTGAGATGCACCTGCAACCATTGAACAAGCACGGACGACGCTGGCCAAAAGAGTTCCATCAGTATGCCCTTCCTTAATCAGCTTCCTGGTCATGGCGAATTCCATTTGTGCCAAGTATACATTTTTTTCTATACGTGCAAGCTTTTTCATTCCCCACTCTTGTTAGGGATAATTCTTCTTCCTCATCCAAACATAAAGGTCAACCGATTCTTTGCTCATACTTAATACCATTCACTGTCTAGTAGCATACCATATCTGTAGCAGTATTTCTTAGTGTATGTTGCCATGTGCAATTCCTCTCCAGAAATAGCCGATGCAGCATCGGCATGCGTCTTGCATTAACCGTTGCACCGTGTGCTATGTAGCATTCGGCTTTTCTTAATGTTTTTGGCCTTCAGTGCTTGCAGAGCCGAGTGGCTTCTTTCATGAACGCAAGCTTTCTGATTGCCATATTTAATTCCTAGTCTCATTCGCCATTGCTCTTCTTGCTCGATAGCCTGGGTGTAGCATTGCCTTGTTCGATTACCTTCAGTGTAGCACAAGCTACACTGAAGTGATTGATTACAGAGTCTGGTTTCGCTGCTTTCCCACTTGGTAGTGGTCGCCGTGTTACGTTTCTCGGATGTGGGGACCTGGTAAGTTGCATTGGGAAGCAGTCTCTCGAGGTAAGCACCTGCTCCTGCAGTTCACACAGCAACATAGACTCCCAATTTACACGCACCGTCATTGGTGCTCCCCATTCTGTCCTTTCCTGCTGTAGCCATGTGCAAATTTTGCTTGTGGCCTTCATCAGCTGCAATTTGGCATGAACATAGACCAGCATACCTGCTTACATGATCTGAGGTGTATGAAGTTGATAGCCACCTGGGTGAAGTGGCCCGCAAGAGTGGCTGCCGAAGGTGATGCCCACGAAACCGACTTGTCCATACTGAGACAAATTGGGGCACCAAGTGTGAGCCATACATTAGCGGCCCTATAAAGAAAAGAAACGTGCAGCCTGGAAAGGAGTTAATGGTAAAATGCTGGGTAGTCCATGTTGCTGTGTTGACTGCGGCAGTAGATGCCTGCGTCACCCGATTGCTTCGCAATGCAAGTTGCTAATATTCAACAGTGACTGTCGGTGCAAATAGGGGGGACACGCCGCCCAATGTGTTTGCGCTGCTTGTTGTCGCTCATTACCAGACCACCATGTGTGACGGAGGCAAGCACTATGCCTGTAGTCGGACAGCTGAAAGTGCCCTAAGCGACCCATGTACGTCAATGCTCACTGTTTCCATATGGATCTTCACCAATGTATAATGTATTGTGCGGACCTTATGCGGTCTTTGATTTCAGAGTCTCATTTCACTGTTATCTGACTTGGTTAGGGTTGCCGTGTTACGTTTCTTGGATGTGGCGGCCTGGCCAGCTGCATTGGGAAGCAGTCTCTCGTGGTAATGCAGTCTCGCTCTTGCAGTCCGCACAATGACATAGACTCCCAATTTACATGCTCCGTCATTGGTGCTCCCCGTTCTGTCCTTTCCTGCAGCAGCCGTGGGCAAATTGTGCGTGTGGCCTTCCTCGGCCACGATTTGGCGTGAACGTAGACCAGCATTTAGAACAGTGTGGGTGTAGGCCAGTTGGTGATTCATGATTTGGGAAGTTACTGCAAATAACACGCCAGAAAAAGAAAGAGACAACACGAAGTGGTACTGACGACTGTTTATTATTGCGATAGCAATTATATATATGGACACTCAAAAGCACATTTCTGCCGTCGGCGTCGCCGTCGCCGTGAGGTTCCGTATGACGTCAATGGAGATGAAATCGTCGCCGCGCGCCGAACGCTGTATGTGCGATTGAAAGGGCGCGAGGGGCGCGCGCTTTCACGGGGAATGAACGCACGGCGGAGAAGAAACGCGCGTTCTGCGCCGTGCTCGCTTAAGGACTGCAGAAGTAGGCGTCTCTTTCCTCCTTTACAGTAGTAGTAGTAGTAGTAGTGATTTTATTGAAGAAGAAAGTGACGCTTATTTCTGCTGCCCAATAGGGAGCACGGGGGGCGTCAGGGGAAGGCGAAAAAGGAGATAAAGATGTTGAAAGGAAGGGAAGAGAAGAAGAAGCAGCAAGAGTCTCATCCGATCATGAAGGAGGCTGGTGATGGAGGCGATGGCCTGCTAGGGACGAGCGCTTAGCGATGGGCGGAGATTCCGTTCAGTTCCACAAACTCCAAAAGGCTGTGGAGAGCTCGGAGGTGGAGAGGCGACGGGAACAGGAGGTCGCTGGTTGTCGCAGCAGGTAGACCCTGTTGTCTGTAGGCAGTGATGACCCTTGAGCGGTCCTGTGCGAGCGCTGGGCATGCACAGAGAAGGTGCTCGAGGGTCTCGGGGTCGCCACAATGTTCGCAGGCCGGTGATGTGGAGCGTCCCTTGGCGTGCAGCCGCGCCGCCGTCCAGACACAGCCCGTGCGCAGTCGAAGCAACGTTGCGCGTTCCCTCCTGGTAAGGCCACACTCTGGAAGTGGCCTGGGACCGTTGCTATTTGCCACTCTGGCATCCGGGTGGACGATTGTGAGCAGTTTTTTCAGGCGCTGCCTTGAAAAATCTGAGGAAGCGACTGCTCGTGTGAGCGGCACTTCAGGATGGTGGGCGGTTTTGGCGAGGGTATCCGCTGCCTCATTACCGGCTATTCCAACGTGGGAAGGCAGCCAATGAAATGAGATGGTGACCCCCGCGGCAGCCAATGCCGAGAACTTCGAGCTGAGCAGGGCTCCCGTAAGCCCTGATCGGCGGTGGTTGATTAGGCTCTGGAGCGCTGGCTTCGAGTCGCAGAGCACTGCCACCGGTTGCCCAGGAGGGTCCTCAGCCAGGACATCGGCGGCTAGGTGGAGCACCGCTCGTTCTGCCGCGGTGGAGCTCGTGGCAAAGGGGATCCGACATTGTCTGTGGACCGCCGTAGCCGGGATGGTGCAGGCTGCAGCGGCCGATCCGTTCGCCAGGACTGATCTATCTGTGTAGACCAGCAGACTTCCTTCCAGATCCTCGTGGAGTTTGCAGGCAGCAGCCTGTTGCAGTGCTGCAGCTGGTGTCTGTCGTTTATGCGCTCCACTGAGCGAGAGGTGGACGTCCGCTGGTCGATGGTGTGGTGGAGGCAGCACAATTGTCACAGGAGGGTCCGTGATCATCTGCTCGTACAGCTGGCACAGACCTCCCATCCGTGAGGACGGCTGGCTGTAGAGTCTAGCCAGCAGGTCTCCGCCATCCGGAGCACGATGAAGGCGGTCAATGTGCCCCAGGGCGCGTTCAAGCATCCTCAGCGAGAGTGGCCATTCACCAGCCTCTGCCAGCGTTGCAGAGGCTGGTGAATGTTGAATACTTTGGGAGCCCTAGGATACTCCTAATAGCACCTCTGTGCAGACCCTCCAGCTGCTCTCTCCTGGCCCGAGTGAGGTTGACCAATGGAAGGGCATACAAGAGCACGGACGTTGCTGCGGCCTGGTTCAGCCGCAGCGCCCACTTTGTGTTGCAGCCACGGCCATGTTGCTGCAGCTTGCTGACAGCTCCCTGCACGCGGCGCACCTTGGTAGTGGCGGCTTTGGCTGCAGGAATCCACGTGAGCCGGTGGTCAATGGCGAGCCCCAGGTAAGTGACCATTTGCTGCCAAGGTAGGGCACGGCCAGCAATCTTCAGCTGCTTTGTGTAGCGTCGAGCTGAGGCCAGTGGATGAATCAGCATGGCCTCGGTCTTGGCTGTGGAGACGGTGAGGCCTATGCTACCAAGGAATGCGGTCACCGCATCTAGTGCCCGTTGTAGCGAGCACCGAATGGATGGCACGAACTTCCTCGGCCCCCGGGCCCAGAGTGCCACGTCGTCGGCATAAATGGAGCAGCGAACAGGGAACCGTGGGTCCGCCGGGAGAGATGCGGGTAGGCCCGCGAGAGCCATGTTGAACGGGAAAGGGCTGAGCACCGATCCCTGTGGGACGCCAGTCGTGATATCCCTGGGCTCGCTGAGTTCCTGTCCAACGCGCACCCGGAAGGTTCTGCCGGTCAGGAATGCGGAAATGAAGCGTCTGAGGCAGCCGCTCAGGCCGAGGCGGTCTAGGCAGGCCTTGATGACCGCATGTGGAAGTCCGTCAAAGGCACTCTTGACGTCCAGAAGCACCAACATTGCCACGTCCCCCGTGGCTTTGGCATCCTCCAGGGTGGCCACCACATCGGAGATAGAGTCTGCCGTGCAGCGTTGACATCTGAAGCCTGACTGCTGCTCCGGGAAGTACTGGAGTTGGGCAGCAATCCACTCTAGGCGTGCAGTGCCACCCTTTCCATCGCCTTGCAGGCGGCTGAAGTGAGGGACACCGGCCTATATGAGGGTAGGGCTATGGCAGGCTTCCGGGATTTCAAGATTGGTGTCACCACTGCAACCAGCCAGCTCTCCGGGAGGACACCAGTGTCCCAGATGGTGTTGAAACACTCGAGGAGCCGCTCCTTCTCGGCATCAGCCAAGTTGCACAGCATTTGGAATGTGATTCTGTCAGCTCCCGGAGCACTGCATCGCCTGGTCTGATCGAGTGCCGCCTTCAACTCGTACACGCGGATTGGTTCGCTGCACAGTGCCTGTATTTGTGCAGCCACCCAGTCCGCATGATGGCAGGAGGATGGGATTGACAGGGCGGCTGCCTCTGGAGGTGGTGCCTGCAGGGCTGGGGGTCTGGCCGCGAATTGGTCCGCGAGAAGCTCGGCCAGGTTACCCGCGCTTATGCCCATGTGGACCGCTACGGAGAGTACCTGGCGTGTGCACGGGGCGCCAACAGGAGTGACGTCAGGAGGCGCCAGGCTTGTGGTCCGTTGAGAGAGCGGTTGATGGAACAGCAAACGCCCTGCCAACTCTGATTTCGGCGTCGCCGAGCATGACGCCTGCAGACGGCGTCTACACGGCGGAACGCTGTCCAGTGTTCCGGTCGAGAGATGCGCAGTGCTATGCGCTCTGCGCGGCGCCTCGCGGCTCGCAGTTTTAGGTGCTGGATGTCCGGGACTGGCTGGCCCACCTGAGACGTGGAACGGATGGTGGCCCCTTTTGCACTGTCCGCTACCAGCTGGAGAAAGGTCCCGGAGTCAGCATCTTTCTGGCAGTGCTTGCGAAAGGCCCTCCAATCGACAGTGAGGCACTCCCTACTCCTAGCGGTCTCGCCTCTGAACGGGTTGAACAGGAGAGGAAAATGGTCCGACCCCCAGCTGTCCGGAAGTGCTGCCCACGTGTAGTTACAGCCCTCCGTTGCCAGGCTGACATCGATGGCGGATAGGACCACCTGCGCCGCGCGCCGGATGAATGTGGGTGCTCCGGTGTTGAGAATTGACAGGCCTAGTTGGTTCACGACGTCCCACAGTCCTTGGCCTCGTGGGCAGCAACGGCGGCTTCCCCAGGCGGTGTGGTGGGCATTGACATCCCCGCAGAGGAGGAAGTCTTTCCCGAGGCGTTGGGCCAATGTCAGGAGGCTGGCTGGGTTCCATGGCCGGCTTGGCCGGACATAGATGCTGGCCACGGTAGTGTCGGAGTCACCCAGTCGTACCCGAACAGCACAGCATTCAATAGCACCGCTCAGCAGGTCTGCCACGTGGACTTCCGCCTGTGACAATTCTCGCCGCACGTAGATCGCACAGCGTGGTGATCCCTGCTGGTGGCCCTCATCAAGGCAAGGGGCACACTGGCAGGACTCTCGATTGCAAGAAGTGAGGCTGCTGTAGCCCACGTATCCAGGAAGGCGCAGGATGGCTGCAGCAGCGTAGACCTCCTGCAGAGCAAGCACATCGTACTCGTTCCGCAATAGGTGCATGGAGAGGTCTGCCTGCCGCCACCGCAACGAGTTTGCGTTCCACTGGAGCACGCTCGGGCGGCGGCGGCAATGTCCTGCTGCAGGCGGGAGGGGACTAGCCATGTTGACTACTGGGTGAGGGCGCGCCACCTGCCTTGAGGCAGATAGAACGCAGCTGTTGGTTCTCTGGAGGCAGCAGGTCGGCGATAGCTCTGAGGAGGAGTCGCAGGTTCTTGTTATCCACATCGCTGGTTGACTTAGGAGCCTCCTTCGGGGACGGCCCTAGCTTGATGCTGCCCCGCTTCTTTGCGCCTGCCATGTTGTACATGTTGCTGCAAGCGGGGTTGGGGGTGGTTGATAGAGGTCGTGGCCTCCTTGTCAGGAGCACCGAGTGCTGCAGCGTAGGTTTTGCCTTCTGTCGGTGTAACACGTGGCGGTCCAGAAGCAGCTGCTACTGAGCTGGTGGGGGTAGCCCGTAGGACCGCCTGGGCCTCGCGATGCGACAGGTGTGTGGGAGCTGACGCCTTTATCGTGGCCAGGCGCCGTTCTCTCTGCCATAGCTGGCAGTTAGGCGAGTCAGCTGGATGTGGTCCCCCACAATGCAGGCATCTGACCCTACTCGAACAGCACGATTCCGTCTGGTGCGGGCCACCGCACCGCAGGCACCGTACCGGTATCTGGCAGGTTGCTGTGGCGTGCCCGTAGCACCCGCAACGTAGGTACTGCAGAGGGCGAGGCCGGGAGGGTCGCACCTCGAAGGGCATGCTGAAGAGGTAGATCCTTGCGGGGGGTAAGGGGCAGCAAAACACAGCACCAGGGTGGTGCCCTGTCGCTTAGCCGCGACCACCCGTACCTTTGACGATACGGCAGCCAGCAGGTCCTCATCGGCGTAGTTGCCATGTACGCCTTGCACCACGCCACTGCTCTGGGTGCGGTCGGTTGGAAGGCGCGCGGTCACGGGCATCCCGGCGATCACTGACGTGGCCAGCAGGTGCTCCGTCCATTCCGGTGATGCCGCGTCCGCAGCCACAATGTTCTTCTTCGTGTTCACGCGAACCTCCTTTACTCCAGGCAGCGCGCAGAGCGCCTGCGCGATAGCGAGGCGGGAGGTACGGGGAAAGGCGGCGCCGTTGTGTGCCGGCCGAAACAGCACTGTGCGGGATGTCAGTGGCGAGGTGGGCACAGAAGTTCTGGGAACCCCGGCAGTAGCAACGGGATCCACGTCAGGAGGTGCAATAGGCGTTGGTGAACTACAGGGAGCCGTAGGTCGTGCGGCAGGAGCGACGGCAGGCTCAGTCCCGGGAGAAGGGATGTTCCCGGCTAGGCCCGGTGGTAACGCAGAACGCTGGCGACGTTTCTGCGCCTTTGACAGAACCTGCTGAAACTCGCCTTTGGTGGTAATGCCACTAGCCAGGGTGAGGTGGCGATCGTCTTCACCTGTGACATGTGGCGGCAATTTAGTCGTCGATGCATTGTGTGGCGCAGTCCCGACTGCTTGCACCTTGCGCGAGGCACCCTCATCATCACTACCGAGCTCGCTGGGACGCGAACGCTTACGTGTAATAGTGGTGTCCATATCTTCGAGGTTTGCGTCTATCGGTAGTGGGACGTACTGCGGTTCGACGAGAGACGCACCCGGCAACCCAGTAACAGCGACGAAATCCCCTTCAAGCAGTACATCCGAAGAGCTCGTGGGGGTTGTCGAATGCGCAACGGCTGTATCGAGTGTGCCGGCCGATAGTGTCTGCCGAGCCACCGCAGTGGCCAGGGAGGCAGCAGCGGCGGTAGCGGAGCAGGAGGATCCCGAAGTAGGCGGGTTCCCGGCGATCTCGTGCAGCTGCTCGGCCGGGTGATCCGTCAAAAGAGGCGGCGTCGCGAACATCCTCGTTCCGGAGGTGGTCGTTGAGGAGGCAGTAGATGTCGGCCGTCCGCTGATGGCCCGGCACAGGCGTTGCGCCTGCTCGTGTTGCAACCGCTCTGCCTCAGCGCTGGAACCCCACTATGCTCTGCATTTACACGTGTCCCACGCGCGGCGGCATGCAACGGAGCTTTTTTTTTATCCAGCGGCCGTGAGTCTGCATGTGATGATGAGCCTGCTGCGAGTAATCAGGCCTGATTGTTAGCGACGGCGAGGACCATGCAAGAGCCCGACGAATACGTTGCCACGTCCACGTAGGTTACCTCAGAACTGTTGCCGTACTGCTTGTATAGGGCTTTGGCGCGGTCTGCCCTGCGTTTCCCGTCGTGCTCGGGGTGCATATTCTTCGGGATGGGAGGAATGACAAGATGGGAATATAGGTCTGGAGGCAGGGGGGCCGCCTCAGTAGAATGGGTGATCGGGGCAATGCCTAGTTGAAAGAGTAGAGTGCGGCCTGTCGCTGTACCCGACAAGCGAGTAAGCTGTGCTGTTAGGGTTGCTTCTGCCAGCTCCTCAAACCTATTGTGGGTACCGAGGTTCAGGAGCCGAGCATTCGAGGTGCTGGGGGATAGGCAGAGGGCGACCTTCGTACAGCTCCTGAGGAGCGCGTTGATGTGGTCCCCCTCCTTCTGCTTTAGGGGAAGGTATGGAAATGCGTACGCCGTGCGGCTCGTGATGTAGGCTTGGGTCAGGCGGCAAGTGTTCCGCTCTCGTAAACCCGCGTGTAGATGTGCCACGCGCCGAATGAGACGGGTGGCTTGTTTGGTTTGTGTCCGGAGAGCTTGGGTGGTGTCGTCGTGCGCGCCGTGGGAGTGAAGGACGAGGCCCAGGATGCGAATCTTAGAGACTAGGGTTCTATCTCACTCATGCTAGGGGGTTCCCTAGCATGAATGAGATAGAACGGCTGACGGGGTCGTGCGGCCTGGGGCGGTAGAGGAAAAGTTCTAATTATGAAGGGGAGCAGGCTAGGCCGCACGCGTGAACGTGCGAGTCGGTGATTTTGAGGGCCGACGGCAGGTTTTGCTCCATGTCGGCATCACTACCGCGGTTGGCCTAGACAGTGATGTCATCGGCATAGAAGCTGAAATGTATGTCGGAGACTTGGGAGAGTTGGCTAGGGAGTTGGAGAAGGGTTATGTTGAAGAGTATAGGAGACAGCACGGCACCCTGAGGCGTCCCCCGCACTCCCAGTGAGACACGGGAAAGCCGGTGGTCCCCCAGGGTGAGTGTCGCTGTGCGTTGGGAAAGGAAGTCGCGGATGTAACTGTACATCCGCGGGCGTGGAGGCATTCTAGGACGGCTGTGTGGGTAACATTGTCGAAAGCTTTTGTTAGGTTGACAGCGTGGATAGCCTTGGTGTCACCCGTAGGGGAGCCGAGGATGTTGTTTTTGAGTAGTAGAAAGACGTCCTGGGTAGACAAGCCCGGGCGGAAACCAAACATGCACGAATGAAACAGGTTAGTGTCCTCCAGATACGGGCTCAGCCGGGTCTGGAGAACGTGCTCCATAAGCTTGCCCACACAGGACGTAAGGGATATCGGACGGAGATTAGTGGGTAGAAGTGGTTTGCCTGATTTGGGAATGAAAGCTACCTTAGCGTCCTTTACTTGGGGTTGGGAGGGCGCCGCGCAGGCAGCATTCATTGAAGTAGTCGGTTAGGGCTGTGATGGAGGGGGAATCGAGGTTGCGTAGTGCCTTGTTGTGCACTCTGTCTGGACCGGGAGCTGAGGACGTATTGAGGCGCTGAAGTTCTGCCCTGACTTTTGCCTCTGTGATGGGTTTGTCGAGGAGGTCGTTGGGGGAGCCTGTATAGTTGGGGTGGTCTCCGGGGGGATATGCAGGGAAGTGTAGACCACGAAGCGTCTGGAGGAGTTCCTGCGGGGAGGTTTCGGATGCGTGTATGAGCTTAGTCATGATCTGTTTCTGGTGTGTCTTGCACTGAGTCGAATGAATGAGATGGCGGAATAGGTTCCATGTCTGGGGCAGGCTCATGTTGTGCTCTAGCCTGTTACAGAGGGATTCCCAATTTTAGCGAGAGAGAGACGCAACATGCGTCTCAATCTCCTTGTTGAGCTGGGTCAGCTGGCGTCTGAGTGTTGTATTCCAGCGCTGGAGCTGCCACATCCGCTCGAGACCCGCCTTGTCTTTAAAGAGGTGCAGGAGATGAGAATCCATCGCGTCCGCAGGGCAGTCCTCTCAGAGGGGGCGAGTCACTGCGCGGACGCCGCACTAGAGCTGGTCGGACCAAGTAGCTATGTCTGAGATGGTGTGTAGAGTGCGGGCTGCTCGGAAAGTGCGCAACGAGTCTCACTTCGCGATGGCAGCACCACGAGCGGGTCTGCGTGCTTAGCCTGCTTGTAGGAAAATCTCAATAATGTAGTGATCACTACCCAGATTCTCCCAGGTGTGGACGTGTGGACCACCAGCGTGAGGTAGGCGGTGGCTAAATGTGAGGTCGGGAGTAGTGTCTGCGCAGACACTGTTTGCGGTGCGAGTAGCGGTGGTGGGATTTGTGAGAAGGGAGAAGCCGGCCTGCTGAGCGGCGGGCCATACCCTGCGCCCGTTGGGGGTGTCCGTTGGGTAGCCCCAGGCGGCGTGCGGGGCGTTGAAATCCCGTAGAATTAGGAGGGGGCTCTTGTGTGCGACGCGCTTGGCGAGCGTGAAGAGTCGGTCGAAGTAGTTGCCGCATGCACTTTGGGTGGCTGTATTGACCCTTTTCGCGGCGAACCCGTAGGTGCTGCCATGTTTGATCACGTGGTGACGCGTCCATTGCTTGCCTCAACTGCCTCCGTTGCCTCCTTGTTTACAATGGAAGTGTATGACGCCGGCGCGACTTAGAAAACCTCTGTTTTCGGAGATATCGTAGACGGCGACCAGGTGGACAACACGAAGCTTTGATCACAGCTTCAGAGAACATGCAAAAGCGCTTTCGGAGCTGATTAAGCTATGTCCAAATGGCGAGAGCAGCGTATATGGTGCTTGTTCTAAAAGCAGGGCTAAATATGCATTCCAAGCTATCCTAACATTCCGCTCATGAATTCAGTCAGGATTAGTGTGTTTTGCTCTTTGTTCTTTGTTCATCAAATATTTTGAAGCAGTGGCTTGTCAGTTTCTGACTCAGTGAAGCTCCATGGTGCGGCCACTATCTGATTATGTTCTGCCTAATCGCTCGTGGGTGTGCTCAGTTCCGTTAGATTTGTTCTTGCTGCGCACAAGGCTTGAAACGTAGCTGTTCTGTACATTGTAATACCTTGTAGCAAATATACATTACAGATAGTAACTTGCTTACTCTTGTGGACCATCACGAAACATTCAGCTTCGACCATTCGTGTGCCATCGGTGTAGTCCGTTATTTATTGTGCATATACAGTGCGCATATATTCAAGGGTGCGCCCATTCATTTATTATTAATACATCGGCGAGAGAGTGGGCGTAAGTTTTCCTGCCATTTGCGATAGATGTGTAGAGATAACGTGCGCAAAACTTACTATGACAGGAAGCGGCCCTACTCCCATTGTCATTGTTTAACGAGTGGTACTCACTCTTGCCGACGTTCTGGGGATGAAGCCCTTTCTTTGAAGGTTAGCGATTCAAGGCTGGCGGATGAGCAAATTTATGTATCCTCGAGGAAAGCCGTACATCACGAAGTGCCGGTAACACGTTCCGACAGTTGCAGCAGCGGTTCGCGAACTTGTCCACATAGATTCATTCCATTCCTTAATGTGCCAGTCACTATTTTTGCAGCCAGCTACTGCATACGTCTTCAATCCTCATGATTCAAGCTAGCATGATTGGAGGACAGTGTGTTAGCAAAAAGTCAGTTGCATTTCCGACAGCTGATCGCACAGAAGCTAGGTAGAAGCGGTAATGGTTTCGTATTCGTGCGCGGTCGCTGAGGAGACGTATGGCACGCCGCCGTGAGCGCCATCTCGTTTCTCTAAAACAAACTGCTCTGCGAAAAGGGTCCAATATGTTAAGGATGAAGAGGGTATCGCGAGTGCACTGCGGCACGAGGTATGATTTATTTCCGGGACGTCTAGCGGGTGGGAGGTGGTAGTGAGCGCACGGCGTACGAGGAATGGGACTCGAGGGGCCGTAGGAGAAATGGGGATGATGGACACGTAGCTTGGTAGGGTGAGCGGATTGGAGGGCTCTTGCAGCGCGAGCACGTCGGGGCCGTCTGCCCGAGCTAGGAACTGGTGAACCAGCTCCCGCTTGGAGCCAAAGCATCGACAGTTCCAGTGCCAGATGGTGAGGCTAGTGCGAGGTCTAGCCATTACTGAGGGTGTAGTTTGCAGCGGAGTGGTGGAGAGTGTGTGGAGCTTGGCCTTCTTTTTAGGCCGAGCGGCAGCACAGGATGTCGCGTGGAGGGCCTCTTTCTCCTTAAATCGCTCGTCAATTTGGCGAGCAAATTCGTCTAGACGGCTAGTGAGGTTGGAGAATTGTTGGGTGAAGGCTTGGATGGCCGTCTGCATCGCGGCCTGAAATTTGGCTTCCTCGAGTTGTTCGAATTGGGGGGGTAGGGCCGCGGTTGCCGCAACCGATGTTGGTGTGGCCGAGGAGTTGGAGTTGCGGCCCTCTTTTTGGCCGGCGGTTCGCTAGTAGGTGGAGAAGGTGGTAGGGGAGGGAGTTTATGAGCGGCTGAGATCATTGTCGCCGGGGCAGGGGTGTGGACCTGCAGGAAGGCGCGCAGCTGCGACTGAAGGCGTTGGTTGGTGGTGTGGAGTGAGGCGAGCTGTGCGCGGACATGCAACATTTCCTTATAGATGGGGTTGGCGGAGTCCTGGGAGACTACGCCTGCCCAGCTCACCTCACTTCTGTGGCGGCCGGGTACCTGTGCAGCTGGTTTTGGGGGGACTGGAAGGGGGTTTGCCTGAGTCCGGTCCAGGAGTGGGATTAGACCATGGGCTTAGTACGCTTGGAGGGCTGTTTCAGTGCGGCAGGCTGCAGCAGCGGGATGGACTCCAGGGTGAGCTGCAGGGCCTGAGGGTTGCGGGTCATGGAGCAGCTGCGATGTTGGGGTGGAGCTTGATTGGTGGGAGCCTCGTTGGCGGTTGCCTCGGCGGCTCGCTCGGCATCCTAGCACCTCTTCTTTACGAGATATGGGGTGCGGTAGCGGGCCTTGCAAGGATCTGTCGCCATCAGGTGTGCTTTGCTGCAGATCTTGCAGAGCGTCGTGCTGGCGTGGTCCTCGGGGGGGGGGGGGGGTCTACTTGGTCACAGCCAGGGCAGCGGCGTTGCTTGGGAGCCGGGCACACATCCTCGCGGTGGCCGAGTGCGCCGCAGTTAAGGCAGTGCCCGATATTATTTTTGAAGATGTAGCACCTATATAGTACGGAGGAGTAGTAGATGTGCTTGGGCACCCAGTCTTGTTCGAAAAGGATGATGATGGACTCCATGGAGCCCATGCGTCTAAAGTCGAGGATGGGAGGGTTTTGCTGGTGATTGAGACGATCCTGAATGTCTTCATAAGAGTGGGCGAGAGGGACCCCGTGGACCACACCGCGGGCGCAGTCTTCCGGGCCCGCTTGGTAGGAGTAGTCGCAGGCAGTGTCTTTGATGAGTACAGACTTGATGGCGAGGTAGTGTTGTCGGCGTTGCGGGTCGGGAGTGTTGATGAGGACGACGTGTTGGAGGGTGCTGATAATTACGGTGTCTGGCTTGGCCTCTTGGTGTCCGAGGTGGGCTGCTTGTAGAATGACATCGCGAAGCGCAACGCCGTTCACGGTCCGAAGGTTGAGGCCGCCACGGGGACGGAGGATGATTTTGTGATCATCGATGGGTAGCTCGGGGTGGCGTAGGGCAGAGAGTTGGGGCGGCCGGGGCCGGTGCCTCGCCAGAGCTTGAGGCGTAGATGGCTGCATACATTTCTCTGCAGCGGCAGAATTCGGAGTAGTGGTGGGGCGGGAGTTGCGAGTCGAGGTAGGATGAGTTGGCTAGGATGAGTTTATCCGGTCGTAGGGGACAAAGTCGGGTCTCCTCCGTGCCCGGAGGCTCGGTTTCTATTCCCGCCCAGATCAAAATTTACCTATTTTTCTTTTCAAAGGGATTAGTTTACTTTGTTTACCTGAACCTGCCTGCTAAATTTGTCATCATTTCGAGCATTTTGTACGCGTTTTTACTCTTTGCCTTCGGCCATTTTTGGTAGCGTCGTTCGGTCACGCCGCCGACTAGAACTACGGGTTTTCGCGTAATGGGGCATATAATGATTTCGCATTAAAAATGGAAAGGAATCGGCCCCAACACGGAGCCTTGCGGCACACTAGACGTAGCAGCAACATCATCTGAGCAACTCCCATTCAAAACAGCTCTTCGACGTACTTACTTAACAACACGGAGTTACAGCCTGTATATTCATAAACGTATTCACGTGTTCATACTACCGCTTATCTTACCTGATCAACCTATTACCACTAATCTCACCTGGCATATCGACATTAGTAACAATGCTGATCTAACGTTCGGTTATTGGCTCCTGTACACTTATATTGCCACCATCCTCTCTCATGTTACTACTATAGAAAACACTAATAGGAAGAAAATTTGAGTATATATCCAGTATATGAAATTCCACTGTATTTATTACCTCATTAGAACTCAAAATTTCTCCACTCGTTTTATATTGTTACGGTGAAGGGAAACAAGAAGGTGACGCGAACGAGAGGAAGACGAAGACTCTGGCCGTTGCCTGAACGCCATATTTCTTCGCTTGTAAATATACATCCTTCTACACTCGTGGGCCTGCTTTCTTCCTGCAACATTTTGGTGGAAGGTGCTGGGTACAATCACGGAACTTCGCAGTGGACGTCATCTACCTGCCGCCACAATGGCAGATCAACCGACACAACCGACAACGCCTCAGCAGTCCACGCCAACGGTCATCCTCACTCATCTGCGGGACCCGGGGACATTTTGTGGCACGGACAACACCGACGTCGAGGACTGGCTTACGATGTACGAACGAGTGTGCGACAACAACAGGTGGGATCCAACAATGATGCTAGCAAACCTCATGTTTTATCTGACAGGAACTGCGAAGCAATGGTACGATACGCATGAAGCTCAACTAACCAGCTGGGATGTCTGCAAAGAAAAAATGCGTGACCTGTTTGGCAGACCTGTCGGTCGTCAGTTGGCAGCAAAAAAAGAACTTGTATGCCGCGCTCAGACGTCCACAGAATCCTATGTCGTGTACATACAGGATGTGCTGGCTCTCTGCCGCAAGGCTGATAACACCATGACCGAGGCGGACAAGATTGGTCACATACTAAAAGGTATTGCAGACGACGCCTTCAATCTCCTGATGTGTAAGGATTGTGCCACTGTGGATGCAATTATAAAGGAGTGCCGGCGCTTCGAACAAGCGAAAGGCCGCCGCGTCCCTCAACATTTCGACAGGCTGCCCAATACCGCCGCGACATCTTCGTGCGCAGACCCGCCGCGCTTCGTTCAGCTGACAGGATCAGAAGATCTAACGCGTATCGCTCGCCGTGAGCTTGAGGCCATGGCTCCGGCTCCAATTCGTTCCGACTGTCGGGAAAGTGTGCCCGCTATCTCGCTTATACAAGCGGTCGTTCGGGAAGAAATAGCGAGTTTGGGCATTCCATCTCTCTGCTCGGTCCGCCATACGAACACCTACCAGATTTCTCCGGCCGCTCGCTCCCAGACGCAAAGCTTTCCGCCACTCCGCCGCAACCCCGCTGACTGGCGCACACCGGATGACAGACCCATCTGTTTTAATTGTTCCGGTATTGGACACATCGCCCGTCATTGCCGTAATCGCTGGTCGTCGTCTCCTCGGTGGTCGTCTCCGAGTCACTACCGCCAAGTACCAGACAATCGCACTTTCTCGCCCTACACACCGCCTCGGAACATCAACGCCGACAGTGCACCACCAAGATCCAGCCGCTCCCCGTCTCCGCAAGGCCGTCGGTCCCGTTCGCCTCTCGTTCACCGCTCTTCGTCCCCATCTGCAACCGGTCGCTTCCCTTCGGGAAACTAGGCGGTGCAGCTCCCGGAGGTGAAGCTGCAACTCCGACCCGGCCCACAAATCCTCTGTTGACCCTGCCTACACGTGGAAACCTACTGGACATTGAAGTTGATGGTGTTCCTGTCACATCTATCGTTGACACAGGAGCGCAGCTTTCAGTTATGAGCGCTGCTCTCCGCCGAAGGCTCAAAAAGGTTCTGACTCCCGCCGTACCGTGCACTGTGCGAGTCGCCGATGGGAGTTCTTCACCTGTTCTTGGAATGTGCACAGCACGTGTGACCATTGCGGGCCATTATAGCGTTGTTTTATTTATCGTCCTCGAGCACTGTCCACACGACCTAATTCTCGGCCTCGACTTCCTTTCGAAACACTCTGCCCAAATTGACTGCTCCGCAGGTGTTGTTCAGCTGGATCTGCCGCTTCCTGCCGACGCAGACGCAACAACTTGTGCTTCGCCCCGCTTATGTTCAGCTGAGTTTGCACGGCTGTCTCCACAGGCGGCTACCAATGTCCTCCTGACGCCCTGTCCTCCCGTACCTGATGGCGAGTACGTCGTGTCTCCGCTTACTGACGTGGTTTTGTCACGAAATATTGCCCTACCGAGCACCTTAATCCGGATCCTCGAAAACTGCGCTCGGGTGCCCATCCTCAATTTTGGATTTTCGACGCATGTGCTGCCACACGGCATTGCCGTCGCACTTATCACTCCTTTGGATGAATTTGAGATTTCTTCTTTGGCCTCCGAATCCTTCCTGAGTACCAACGCACCTTTGTCACCCATTCCTTCGTGCTCGACGCCTGCGGACGATGTTTGTAAGATGATCGCCCCTGACCTTCCTTCCGAGCAAAGAACAGCTCTTCGTCACCTCCTGTCATCTTATCGGGATATCTTTGATTTGGACGACCGTCCACTTGGTCAGACGTCTGTTGTCACGCATCGCATCAACACCGGTGACGCCAGCCCCATTCATAGGCGGCCATATCGTGTCTCCGCAACAGAAAGGGCCATAATCCAGAAAGAGGTCGACAAGATGATGGACAAGGACATCATTGAACCTTCCAGTAGCCCGTGGGCATCACCGGTTGTCTTAGTAAAGAAAAAAGACAACTCGTAGCGCTTCTGCGTTGACTACCGTCCCCTCAACAAGATAACAAAGAAGGATGTTTATCCCCTGCCTCGCATTGACGACGCTCTTGACTGCCTTCACGGATCCCAATACTTTTCATCAATTGACCTCCGCTCCGGCTATTGGCAGATTAGTGTCGACGAGATGGACCGCGAGAAATCCGCCTTCGTCACACCGGACGGCCTGTACCAATTTAAAGTCATGCCCTTTGGATTATGCAATGCGCCAGCTACATTCGAGCGCATGATGGACTCTCTGCTGCGCGGCTTGAAGTGGTCTACATGCCTCTGTTACCTCGACGATGTGATTGTGTTTTCGTCGAACTTTGAAAGCCACCTGAGGCGCCTCACGACCATACTCTCCGTGTTTCGCAGGGCTGGCCTTCAGCTAAACTCTTCCAAGTGCCATTTCGGTCGCCGTGAAATTACCATGCTTGGCCATCTCGTCAACGCCGCCGGAATCCAACCTGATCCACAGAAAGTCCACGCTGTGCGCAATTTTCCTGTACCTTGTTCAACAAACGATGTCCGTAGTTTTCTGGGCTTATGCTCTTATTTCCGGCGATTTGTGAAACAATTTGCCGACATCGCTCGCCCTCTCACTGACCTTCTTACGAAAGATGCCTCTTTCTCTTGGGGACCAATGCAGGGGCAAGCCTTCTCTACCCTGATCGAGCGGCTTACAACCTCCCCGATTGTGTCACACTTTGACCCTTCTGCGCCTACTGAAGTACGAACTGACGCGAGTGGTTATGGCATCGGCGCTGTCCTCGCTCAACGTCAACAGGGCCACGACCGTGTCATCGCTTACGCCAGCCGCCTTCTTTCAACGCCCGAGCGAAATTACTCCATCACTGAGAGGGAATGCCTCGCGCTCGTATGGGCGGTCGCGAAATTTCGGCCGTACCTTTTCGGTCGGAGCTTCTGCGTCGTAACCGATCATCACGCCCTCTGCTGGCTCTCCTCTTTGAAGGACCCAACTGGACGACTTGCACGTTGGGCATTGCGTCTACAAGAATATACATTTTCTATTACGTATAAGTCAGGGCGCCTGGATAACGACGCTGACTGCCTGTCCCGCAATCCCGTGGATCAACCGGACGATACCGATGCAGACTCGGACATCAGTATTCTGTCTCTCTCCGGCTTTCTCCATATTGGCGACGAGCAACGCCAAGATCCTGTTCTTCGAACACTTATGGAACGCCTAAGCTCCTCGCCTAATGACCCGTCTCTGCGGATGTTCACCTTGCGCGATGGAACTTTATACCGTCGTAGTGTTCGTCCTGATGGCCCGGAGCTGCTCCTAGTCGTTCCCAAGCACCTTCGACTGGCCGTGCTCCAGCAACTTCACGACGCTCCTACTGCTGGACATCTGGGCATCACTCGTACTTACGACCGGCTGCGGCGCCGCTTCTTCTGGCCCGGCATTTATCGCTCTGTGCGCCGTTATGTCACTTCTTGCGACCTGTGTCAGCGCCGCAAGACGCCTGCTATGCCTCCTGCTGGTTTGCTTCAACCAATTGCTATCCCTACAGAGCCCTTCTTCCGTGTGGGCCTCGACCTCCTTGGCCCCTTTCCTATTTCTATGAAAGGAAACAAATGGATTGCTGTAGCAACAGATTATGCCACGAGATATGCCATTACACGAGCGATGCCAACCAGCTGCGCTACAGATGTCGCCGACTTCCTACTATACGACGTCATCCTGCACCACGGCGCCCCTCGCCAGTTACTCACGGATCGCGGCCGCTACTTTCTCTCGAAGGTCGTCGATGATCTGCTCCGCTCCTGTTCTACAGAACACCAGCTCGCTACCGCATACCACCCTCAAACGAACGGCCTCACCGAACGACTCAACCGCACACTAACCGAAATGCTGGCCCTGTACGTTTCCGACGATCACCGCGACTGGGACGTCGCTTTACCGTACATCACTTTCGCATACAACTCGTCCCGTCACGATACTGCCGGATTCTCCCCATTTTACCTTTTGTATGGCCGCAACCCCACCTTGCCCTTCGACACGTTGCTACCTTCCGCAGTGCAATCACCCAGCACTGGTTACGCTCGCGATGCTATTGCCTTAGCCGCCCAGGCCCGAGAGGTTGCCCGTCATCGCCTCATAGTCTCGCAAGCTTCTCAAAAACGACGCTACGACCTTCGGCACCGAGACCACCATTTTTCACCTGGTTCCCTTGTCCTTCTCTGGACGCCTTCACGTCGCGTCGGCTTGTCGGAAAAACTGCTTTCCCGTTATTCTGGTCTGTACCTGATCTTACGTCAACTGTCCGACGTGACATACGAAATCGCCCCAGTCGGTCAGCCTTCAGTGCCTCCCAACGTCACCAGCGATGTTGTTCACGTCGCCAGGCTCAAGCCCTATGTCTCCCCATTAAGCGACGCTCCATAACCTACACCGGGACGGAGCTAACCCCACCGGGAGGGTGATGTTACGGTGGAGGGAAATAAGAAGGTGACGCGAACGAGAGGAAGACGAAGACTCTGGCCGTTGCCTGAACGCCATATTTCTTCGCTTGTAAATATACATCCTTCTACACTCGTGGGCCTGCTTTCTTCCTGCAACAATATGTTCAACTTACGATCGAATAGCTATTCTAACCCCAAGTAAAACTAAACTTGAATTTTTTACCCGTAAACTGATACAGTCAAACCCGGATATATCGAATCTGAAGGCGATCACAAAAAGTTCGTTACATAGGTAATTCGATATATAAAAAATAGGCCCTCAGGTAAACGGTGGCTTACCGATTAGTGCATCCAAGAGCCGCTTATTTACTGCACGCAACTCGGTGGAAAAAAGCAAGCACACTTTATTTACACGCAAAAAAAATTGCTGGTTCACTTTCAACTTCATTGAAAAGTCCAAGCTCATTCTTTTCTTTACACTTGTAGCGGCCATCGCTTGCCGAAAATAAACTCGTAAATAGGCACTCAACCCACACGACGACGCCTCGAAAATCGGATAGAAGGAATGTTGACGTCCGAGGTAGTATGAGGGCTAGCCGAACAGCCTGACGGGGCTCAACTGACTGCACTATCTCTTCTCCACCTCCACCAGAACACCTTAAAGTGTACAAATAAGTGCACTATGAGGTCTTCTGCGTGGCGCCGCGCTCGATATATCGAATGTGCTGGTGAACGAGCGTTCTTTGTACGCGTGCACCAGCCGGATACATTTGCGTGGAATATTCAAGGAGATTTTAAAGCTGTTCGATATACAGAATAATACGTTATAAGTTGGCTTGATATATCCGCGTACGAGTGTATCTCTGTCACCACATATATGGCATCGTATTGATCAACTGTACAAAATACGTATCAGATTTAGTCACATTAACTTCCTTGAGCTCTTTCTGGCCTCGCACAGCCCTTGAATGGTATCGCCTCCCCAACGAAATCCTAAAGAGTACTAATAAACGCAAGTTTCATGCAACATCAACTAGCGTCAATTGTGTGATCTAAATTTGTTAATTACTTACTATGTTCCTTTTAAAGTCTTTTTAAGGTCAGATAATATGGTATAATTGTGAAGCTGCCTTCGTCGTGCGCACTGAAGCTTTTTTTCCACGTACCACCAGCTAAAACTATAAGATTAGAAAGTTACTTTTTAATAAGTGCATTATTTGTTTAGCCTGCTCAACCCACTTCCTTCCGTAATGCCTTCGAGTGCTGACGGCGCCAATAAATAAATTTTTAAACTGTAAAAGATATTTCTTGGATGAGGGGTGGTCACCTCCGGCAATGTTTCATCATCATCATCAGACTATATGTCAATGGCAGGACGAAGGCCTCGCCCAGCGATCTCCAATGACCCCTATCCTGCGATGTATAAAATGTGTGCATTATTTAAAGCTACATAGTTCAACGCTACATAGCTAAACTCAGTTATTCTTCTGAAATAACTAGTCAGTTGTTCCTCTTAGCAGCTTATTTTGTCTGTACATGAAAGTCTCTCATCTTATTTGCTCAAATGACGACCTAATTAACGAGCTCTTGAAACTTATGTTGCTTTGGTAAATAAGTTGCTATGTGTTTTTGGACTCACGCGCTAAAATAAAAAAAAAACGTACATTGCTTTCTAAATGCAGTGGATGAAATTGCTGCGAAAAGACAAAGCCGTGTAATACATTACATTACATTACATTACACGCCTATGGCCAGGAAGTTTATGCAACCAAACGATTGTGTATTATTACATTCTCAAATTGCTACGGCATTTCTCCTATGTGGAGAGGCCAGTTTAACTTTTAAATGATTCACAATTCGACTTTGCGACGTTTCGACCATATATTTGATAGAGAGAAATATGCATGACCAATAGGAACATATGTTCATATTGGTCATATTGGTCAAAATTCATATCAAATTTTGCAAAATAAGCTGTGTTTACCAACTGAACAGCATATTTCTATCCTGGAACAGATAGGAAATTGCAATGAATCACATGCATCAAAGTTTGCAGCGCGAGTATTATGAAGTACAGTTTCACTTTTATTTCTTTCAATTTATGATATATGATAGTTGATGTGATGACTTCAATTTCCTGTTTTATGTTTAGGCTAATGACACTGCACAAACTATATTTCTTGTCATAATACGGAATACAGGCCGCAGAGTGCGGCTCATAAACACATCGGGAGAATGAGGTGTAATTTGTGGATACATTTCTCGCTGTGGGTAATATAGGAGCCCCTTTCTCGCAAATATGTCTTGGTTGAGAGCGCGTTCGCTGAAAGTGGACTGATTGTCCGCGCTTTCCGTGCAGCTGCCGAAGTGACTGTGACAGTCTTTCGCTGTTTAAAGGTTTAAGCATTTCGATGCCAAGCGCCTGAAATATACACAAACAACGCGCTTGTCCGGAACCAGGAAGGTCGCAAGCATCATGCGAAGGGAGGGATTACCCTTCTACGGGTTAGTCGCGTCCTTGAGCAAAAAATAAAAACCGGGGAGTGACGAATCATTTTTAACGCTTAACGCAGCAGCGCTTCGGGAACGATGCTTCAAAACCCGTTCTGCTTCTCGGTGCAGGTTCTCGCTGCCCTGGTCACAGTATGGTCACCGCACCTGGCTTATGCATCTGACGGATTTCACTGCCACAATCTTGGTGACAACGTCATCAGGGTATCAGTGGATGGTGACATGTGCGAGATCAGCGAGAACATCACGCCTTTCATCCTGACATCTGCGCTTGCGCCTTCTTCTGTGACGTCTCATCACGTGGGGATTTCCAGCGGCTTTAAAACGAGTCGCAGTGCAAGTTACCTCCTGTGGGCTTGGCAGCAGCGCTTCGGGAACGATGCTTCAAAACCCGTTATGCTTCTCGGTGCAGGTTAGTTCTTACTTGCCTACGAAGTGCTATCGTAGTGACAACCGTTTCCTGATGCTGCTGCCGTGCCCACTGCTGTTGTCTGATATGCTTCCTTTTGTATTGAATCTTTTATCATGTGGCGATATTGAGGCAAACCCAGGTCCAACTGAGAAGGAGCTTTTGATGAAGCTACTTGATGGGCAGAATAACATGATGGCCACTATGAATAGCCTATTATCGAATCAAAATAGAATGGAATTAGATATAACAGATATGAAGGAAAGACTAAGCGGTTTAGAGGCTAACTCGTCTGTTCTGCAATCTTTGGAACAAGAATTTAAAAATATGAAGTCATCCGTCACTACTTTGCAAACACAGGTGTCATATTTACAGAATAAGTTAGATAACCAAGAAAACAGAGGTAGACGAAACAACCTGATCGTTTACGGGATACAGGAAGATGACAACGAAACATCGGATAGCCTAACGAATATGCTAGAAAACGATATTTTCAAGGATAAGCTGGGACTCAGTGTTAGTGGCATAGAGAGGTGTCACAGACTAGGCAAAAAGAGCGGAAAAAACCGCCCAGTGATAATTAAATTCTTGGATTATCGTGAGAAACTAACCATTCTCAGATCTTGTTCAAAGTTAAAAGGAACAAAGCTTTCCATAACAGAAGACTTTTCATTCAGAGTGCGTCAAATAAGAAAGAAATTATGGCTAAGTGCGAAACAGGAAAAAGAAAATAATGCTAAGGTGAAGTTGTTCTTTGATAAGTTAAGCGTGGACGGCGTAATGTTTGGATGGGACGAAGCCAAAGATAAGCGCTTTAAACTTACTAAAAAGAAATGAATTCACAAGATAAGCAGTAGGCCCTTCACAATTCTTAACATGAATTGTCGCAGTGTCGTGAATAAGACTGTCCAGCTCGAAAGCATGCTTTTTTCGCTAGACCCCGACGTGGCCGTACTAACCGAAACTTGGTTAAGCGATGATATATTTGACAGTGAATTCGTACCAAAGAATTATAAAGTGTTACGTAGGGACCGGGATAGAAGAGGGGGAGGTATTGCTGTACTGTATAAATCTTCCATTATGCTGCAGACAATGCCTGATGTTCCCGATGTAGAAAGCGTATTTTGTAAATTATACGTGAATAATTTTAGATATATCATTGCAGCTTTGTACAGACCTCCTAACTCCACTGTTGATAACTTGGAGCGCTTGTCAACTTATATGCATTCATATGTAACGCGAGAAGATAGATTAATACTAACCGGAGATTTCAACCTGCCAAATATCAATTGGGAAGCTTTTTCTTCGTATCCAATTCAGAGTGCAGAAAGTGTTATGACTGATATAGCTTTTACCTTTGATCTACTACAAATTGTGGAGGAGTTCACAAGAATTCAAAATGATTCAAGGTCCATTCTTGATTTGTTTTTTGTAAGTGGCGCCATAAAAGACTGCGTCTCATGTAAAGTAACGTCCAGTATTTCTGACCACAAAGCAGTTGTCCTGACGTTGAAAAGTGCTTTAGTCAATCGAACCAATAAGGTTCAATATTTTCCCAATTTTTCAAGAGCACAGGATGACTGTATAATAGATGTGCTAGCTTTTAACTACGATCACTTTCAGGGCCTTGCGTGTGGCGTAAACGACCTCTGGCTTTTTTTCAAAGGCCTCATTCTTGATTGTGTGGAACGTTTCGTTCCTAAAATCGTGAAGAAGTCCGAGCGCCGTAACCCATGGATTACACGGGAGACGTTACAGATGAGGCGGAAACTTAAGCGATTAAAAAAGAAACGCGCCAAAATAAAGGACGGCGAAGAACTGAAAGCCGATATTGATAACTTGTCCGAAAAACTCCACGAAAAGATTGTCAACGATAAAGAGTATTATCACAGCACATTACTACCAGACTTTATCAGATCATCTCCCGAGAAATTCTGGAGGGTTGTGACGCCGGCCTCTTCATCTTCCGACGCCTTTTTTATAAACGGTGAAAGTGTGCGGGATGAGAAAACAGTGTGCTCTGCTTTCAATAACCATTTTAAGAGTGCTTTCACAAGTGATGACGGCTGTTTGCCATGCTCTTCTGCTGAGCTGCCTTCCCTTCCCGAAATTGTTGTTTCAGAACAGGGCATTCTAAATTTATTGTTAAAGCTTGACATTAAAAAATTTCCAGGGCCAGATGATATTCCGAACTGTTTTCTAAAGCGTTATGCTGAATGGTGTGCAAAATACCTGTACATTCTATTTGCGAGGTCAATCAACGAAGGATCATTACCGGAAGACTGGAAAATTGCTAGAATAAAACCTTTACGTAAGTCAGGGGATAAATCTTGCATCAAAAATTACAGACCGATTTCATTAACTTCAATATCTTGTAAGCTCTTAGAACATATAATTCATAAACATATAACTGGTTTTCTAGACGAACATAACGTTTTTACAAACATGCAGCATGGTTTTAGAAGTGGCCTTTCGACGACTACTCAACTAGTTGAAATCATACATGACTTTGCTAGCACTGTAAACAAAGGGAAACAAACAGACGCGATATTCATGGATTTCAGCAAGGCGTTTGATAGGGTGTCTACTATTATAAAGAAAGACTACTATTATAACAAACTAAAACATAATAAAACTAACAACTACTACAAAAGCCAGTTTAAATTTTTCCGGAACAAATCAGTCATGCTAATTCGAAAGTCGAAGAAAGCCTATTACACTAACTTAATTAAGCGACAAAATGGCGATGGAAGGCAAATATGGAAAATAGTAAGAGATGTAGTAGGATTAGAGGATAAACAATATGTTACTCCCGAAAATGTGTCCCCAGAGATTGCTAATAAATTTAATGATTATTTCTCAAAAATTGGTGAGGATATATATAGACAGTCTGCTCTTACAATTCCCACAACCATTGTCCAGAGAAGCGTGAGCAATGATTTTTATTTTCGTGAAGTAACACTTGAGGAAATAAAATGTATCATTGGCAAATTGTCGGTTAATAAAGCATCCGGACTTGACGGTATTCAGGTTAGGATCCTGAAAAACAATATTGACATCTTATGCATACCCCTTCGTCACGTGTTTAACCATGCGATAAGAAGTAATTCTTACCCAAACATATTGAAAGTTGCAAAGGTTATCCCTGTGTACAAAACTGGCGATCCGAACCATCCGAGTAGTTATCGACCAATTTCAATTCTTAGTGTAGTTAACACAGTATTTGAAAAACTCATTGTACTACAGTTAAATGCATTTTTATTAAACAATAACATTATCTGCCCACAGCAGCATGGCTTTGTTGCGGGTAGATCTACATCAACTGCGGTTTTAACCCTTTCGCAGTTCATTAACTCTGCTCTTAACAAGCAGAAAATTGCTGTGTCAATTTTTCTTGATATAAGAAAGGCGTTCGATACAGTCTGTCACTCCATACTGTTACAAAAATTGGAAACTTATGGTATTATTGGAAACGCACTTCAATTCTTAAACAGCTATTTTAAAGCACGAAGGCAACAAGTAGTAATTAATAAACATCACTCCGATTTCACTGATGTCATATGTGGTGTGCCACAAGGCTCGGTTTTAGGCCCTATTCTGTTTTCATTATACATTAACGATTTACCGCATGCACTTAGGTTGACACAAGTTTTAATGTATGCTGACGACACCGCCTTAGTTTACTCAGGTGACTCGCTCTCATCATTGCAAGACATTATATCTGGCGAACTACTAAAGGTAGACCAATGGTTTTCGGAAAATAGACTAGCCCTAAACACTGATAAAACTAAATATATCATATTTCACTCCAACAGGAAAATACTAAATTACAGTACCTTTAATTTGACTCTAGCGAACCGAACTCTGGATCGTGTTACTACGGTTAAATATTTAGGAGTTGCTTTAGACTGTCACTTGCATTGGAGAGAACAAATTAACCTTGTCTGTAGGAAACTCGCTTTCAGCTGTTACACCCTGGCCCGTGCCAGGCAATATTTTCCTCGTGCTTTGCTTCGTTGCATATATTTTTCTTTATTTCATACCCACCTGGGCTATTGTTGTGAAATATGGGGACTAACATATAAAACTTACTTAACACCTATACTGCAGTTGCAAAAGCGCGCCCTAAGAATAATAACATTTTCTTCTGTTCATCACCCTAGTAGCAGTCTGTTTATTGACCTTCGTATCCTTTCTTTTACGGCTTTAAGAAATTATAAGATCACCTGTTTAGTTCATAAAATACTGAACACTAACTTCCCCTTACCCAACACCATACTCAACTTCCCACGTGCAAACACCAGACAAGCAACTAACTTTAATCTAAACCTTCCTTATTGCAGCAATGTCTACGGTGAACGATTATTGGAGTTTTTTGGCGCTATAACATGGAACACTGTGCCTGTAGAAGTAAAAGTAACCAGAAACTTTGATCTTGCATGTAAACGCTTCTTCTTGTCTAGACAATCGGAATAACACCTCCTTTACAAATTAATACTTGTTCATGTATGCAATGTTATTATTAACTAAGAAAATATGTACGTGGTTGACCTATATGCTATTTCTGTATTGGACCAGGTACTAGCCACATAGGCTATTGGTCCAACTATTTTTGTATAAATTATTTGTATTGTATAAATAAAGCTCATTCTGATTGATTGATTGATGTTAAATTGCTTCATAAGCTAGGAGCTGTGTTTAAAAATGATAAAATATTAGCATGGAATAAAGCCTACCTTACAAACCGCCATCAGTTTGTTACTGTAAATAAAACAACCTCTGATATTGCTGCTGTCAATTCCGGCGTCCCACAGGGATCCGTTCTTGGCTCCCTTTTCTTTTTGATATTGTCACGGAGCGGCATATTTTCGAATGGTTTGGACGCTGATTAACGACACGCCGAATTACGAGCGTCAAACACGTGGGCTCCTGACTGTGCAGCGTATAATGCATTCGACATCGACACGCCGAATTACGAGCGGCAAACACGTGGGCTCCTGACTGTGCAGCGTACAATGCATTCGACATCGACACGCCGAATTACGAGCGGCAAACACGTGGGCTCCTGACTGTGCAGCGTACAATGCATTCGACATCGACACGCCGAATTACGGGCCCCGAAGTGTGCGCGTACGGCCACGTGGTAGTGCCGGGATCAACCTTGGCCCTTGACATTGGGAGAGAGGCTAATCTGCGGTTCTTCGTCCATAGTGAGAGTGCAGCCAAGATTGTTGGGAGCTAAGAGAGCTGAATTCGGAGAATGCTACGTTGCGGCAGTTTCCCTACCTAGGGAACTAGGGAAAGGAGAGGCTATTTAAGCGCATGTTTTGGGCCCTGCTGATTAGTCTAGAAGCTGAACCTATGCGCTGCTGAGAAGCCGTTGGGGGGCTAGTGCCGTCCAGTATCGCCTGGGCCGCCTGGCCACGTCGGAACTCCGAGGAACTTGTTGACGTACGAGACGTCAAACCAGCGTCTGCAACGAAGCTCACGGTAGTTCGCCTCAAGTTAGCTCAACCTGCTTGAGAGAAGACGTCCAATCTAGACTCCCGGGAACCCCAGCTCAGCAATTCGCATCCACCTCGACAAGATCGGACCGCCAGCCTTCTTCGGGAAAGCTTTGTGCACCGACTTCACGGCTTATGGACTTGCTGCTGCTGCCCGGCCATGCGTATGACATCGTTGGTTTTCTTTTCAACTTTGATTTCCTTTGAACTTTGATTAGTGAATTACTGTTAAGTGTTCTTCTTGTATATTTGATCCGCGCCATGTTTCATTTGTATGTCTACTGTTAATTGCTCGTAGTTATTTGTCTTCATCCTTGTGCATATTAAGTTCAGGTGTGTTAGTCTATCTTGTGTCTTTTTTATTTTACTTTATTAATTGTGTATATTTATCAGCCGATAAATATCTTGTTTTTTGTTTACTCCCGACTCTGACTCTTTTCACTGTGCTCGCTTGCGTACGGAACGACCAACCAGCTTGTCTACCCCGTCGATCGACTTCGCGCCGACGACGAATCGGGGACAGCTGTGACATAAACTGGCGTCCGCGAACAGGACGTTCCGTACAAAAGCAGCACGGGGAACTGAGAACGATAATCGTGGAGATTGATCGAGTAGTGCTACTGACACATTCTTGTGCAGTATCGAACGCGCATGCATGCGAATTGTGAGCGCTCGGTTTTTGGTGGTGTAGCAGTAGCGACATTTTGGAGGAAATGGAGTTCGAAAAGTGGATAGAACTAGGCAAACAGTTAGGCCTAAAGGGCGCTGATTTGGCGACATGGGTTGTGCAACAGCAGAGACAGGCAGTCCAGGAAGGGCAGGAAGATCGGGCGTTGGTCCGAGAGAAAAGGCAGGAAGAGCGGGCGTTGGCCCGAGAGAAAAGGCAGAAAGAGCGAGTGGCGGCGAAGGAAGCTGTAGAGCGCGAAATACGGTTGCTGCAATTAATGATTCAGTTTAAGCAAACTGGCAACCTCAGCAGGGCTAGCAACGAGCACCTAGAAGTAGAGGAGGAGCAGCTGAAATGCAAGGCGCCCGTGGAAGTCGCGCACGGAAAGTGCGAAGAAATCACACGCACGGTTCTGCCGATAGTAGGTAGAGAGGCTAATCTTTGCGAGCCTAACAAAGGTGATGCCAGATCCGCAGACCGGGGCGTAGTTGTTGAGGGACCCGTTGATTGGGACCTGATTGAGCGCGACGTGATACTGTGCCAAGAGAATGCTAGAGAAGCAGCTAGTATGGCTGTAGATGATTTGACGCAGTTATCCCGGGAGTTCGTCGCGAATGTTGCGCCTACAGAAGTAGTCCGAAGTGACGCGAACGTGTTAGGCAAGGGCACCAGTGGAGAGTGCCATCGATCAGAAAAGTGCGCTGAAGCACAGTGTGGGCAGGACAGTGCAGTTGGGGACAGCGCACAAGTAGGCGAGCTACGGTGCGCTAAAGAAAATAGCTGTATTACACCGAGGTTTTTGGAGCTCTCCGACAGTAAAGGTGGATTTGAGAGGGGTGATTTACCCGCTAATCATCAAGACCGAGCGGTTGAGGTGGAAATCGTGACCGACGATATACGTGCTGGTCACCACGAGGAACCAGAGGAAGGCTTGGAAATTAGCACCGCGAAGCGTGCTAGGAGAAAGAAGCGGCGTCGTAAAGTTCGTAATGCGGCAGAGAAGGCAACACAGCCGAGGAAAACAAAGGGCGCTAAACCCTGCGGGGAGCGCAGTGAAGAATTTCGAAAGGTGCGTTTGCAGATTGCAATGTCTCCAGCGAGAGCGCGTCCGAACCGCCGGGTGAAGAAGCAGGGAAAGAGCCGTTCGTCGCGGGGGCGGCCAAAAGCAAGGGTGCCTTTATGTTCCCCCTCGTTCGGTTCCTTGAAAAGTGTGCACGGCATGGCACAGAAGAGAGAGCCGATACGGCGCCGCGAATTAGGCATACGCGTTAGTAAAGTTGCAGTGCGATGCGTGAAAGGCATGCTGCCCGTTTGTCAAGTGTCGAGGGTGGGCAGCGAGGAGCATGGCCGCTGTACCTTTTGCATTCTCTCGCTGACAAGATCAGCTGTCAAACCGCGCCCTCCTCGAGAACGGCTTAAGGATATGGCTCTACCTTAAGCTACTAGAAATGAAAGTGACGCAGGTTTTTGGTAGAAACAGCTTGTTTCTTTATTTTTCCGTGTTAGGTTAATCTTTGAGAGATCGGCTGAATGAGCAAGTTTGGAGCTTTGTGTAATTATCTTGGAAGCCCTCCGATATTCTGAGAGAGCTGGCTTGCGCGCGTAGAAAGTTTTTGGAACTTCTTTTTTTTTATATGTCGTTCTTTCTGTAGCAGTTAGGCTCGCTTGTGGGGGAAATACGCTGTATCGGTTCACTTTACCGAAGGGTTCAGGATTTCTTTTTTCTTGAGAGTGGGTCGCTTTATTTGAGGGAGCCGTTGTGGCCTCGCCTGTTAGGAAAATGTTTGTGCCGTTTCGTTAAAGCGTGGCTCGCGCGGACACACAGGAGCAAGGCGCTGGTGCGTCTATCACACGTATATTTGCAAGACGACAGCAATTTTTGGTTGCATTTAGTGCGTGTAAGCGCTTTGCAAGATCCGCGAATGTCCTGGTCGTCTTGAGCGCGTGTTTGGCCCACGTTTTGGTTGCCATTGCACTAGTACGTGTATTAAAGCTGATGTGGAGTGTGAGCAGACTATTCATGGCAGGTGTGCTGCATATGTTATTTCGAGTACCATTTATTTGCGGTCATTGTGCAGTCGAGTTGGAGAATGTTGTTGTTGTGTGCCTGGACGTGTGGTGTTGTGTTCGATTTTTTTTGCATGGTACACGTGGTTATTAGATGTATAATGTTATGTATACATAGAATGGTCTTCTTTTTCTTGTTTTTGTTTTCGAAAATGCCACTCGTGTAAGTGAATATTATGTGATAATATTCTGAAAGTGGGGGGCTGTGTCACGGAGCGGCATATTTTCGAATGGTTTGGACGCTGATTAACGACACGCCGAATTACGAGCGTCAAACACGTGGGCTCCTGACTGTGCAGCGTATAATGCATTCGACATCGACACGCCGAATTACGAGCGGCAAACACGTGGGCTCCTGACTGTGCAGCGTACAATGCATTCGACATCGACACGCCGAATTACGAGCGGCAAACACGTGGGCTCCTGACTGTGCAGCGTACAATGCATTCGACATCGACACGCCGAATTACGGGCCCCGAAGTGTGCGCGTACGGCCACGTGGTAGTGCCGGGATCAACCTTGGCCCTTGACATTGGGAGAGAGGCTAATCTGCGGTTCTTCGTCCATAGTGAGAGTGCAGCCAAGATTGTTGGGAGCTAAGAGAGCTGAATTCGGAGAATGCTACGTTGCGGCAGTTTCCCTACCTAGGGAACTAGGGAAAGGAGAGGCTATTTAAGCGCATGTTTTGGGCCCTGCTGATTAGTCTAGAAGCTGAACCTATGCGCTGCTGAGAAGCCGTTGGGGGGCTAGTGCCGTCCAGTATCGCCTGGGCCGCCTGGCCACGTCGGAACTCCGAGGAACTTGTTGACGTACGAGACGTCAAACCAGCGTCTGCAACGAAGCTCACGGTAGTTCGCCTCAAGTTAGCTCAACCTGCTTGAGAGAAGACGTCCAATCTAGACTCCCGGGAACCCCAGCTCAGCAATTCGCATCCACCTCGACAAGATCGGACCGCCAGCCTTCTTCGGGAAAGCTTTGTGCACCGACTTCACGGCTTATGGACTTGCTGCTGCTGCCCGGCCATGCGTATGACATCGTTGGTTTTCTTTTCAACTTTGATTTCCTTTGAACTTTGATTAGTGAATTACTGTTAAGTGTTCTTCTTGTATATTTGATCCGCGCCATGTTTCATTTGTATGTCTACTGTTAATTGCTCGTAGTTATTTGTCTTCATCCTTGTGCATATTAAGTTCAGGTGTGTTAGTCTATCTTGTGTCTTTTTTATTTTACTTTATTAATTGTGTATATTTATCAGCCGATAAATATCTTGTTTTTTGTTTACTCCCGACTCTGACTCTTTTCACTGTGCTCGCTTGCGTACGGAACGACCAACCAGCTTGTCTACCCCGTCGATCGACTTCGCGCCGACGACGAATCGGGGACAGCTGTGACAGATATATATAAATGATATTGTCACTAACCTCTCTGTTAAAATCAGGCTTTACGCTGACGACTGCGTTCTGTACAATGAAATAACAACGGAAGAAGACCAACTCAGGTTAAACAGGGACTTTAATAAGGTAGTTCAGTGGTGTAAACAATGGCAAATGTGCATTAATTTCGAAAAAACAGTATATATGCGAATAACTTTAAAAAAGAAGCCACTGCTATATCGCTATGGCACAGACAACGCTTTTTTGTCAGAGGTAACGCAATATAAGTATCTTGGCTTGTACATAACAAAGGATCTTTCCTGGTCAAAGCACCTTGACACAGTAATAGCAAACTGTCGCCGCAAATTGTTTTTTCTAAGACGCGTATTAAAATCCTCCACACCAGCAGTACGTCTATTGGCATACAAAACACTCGTCCGCCCCGTTTTAGAATATGCTGTAGTTATATGGGACCCGTTCACTAAAAGCGATATTGGAAAGCTAGAAAGCTTCCAGAAAAAGGCAGTCCGATTCATCTACAATACACATGGGCGTAGTTCTGTTACTAACCTTTTATCTCGGAGCGGCTTGCCTTCTATAAGTGCTAGAAATCGTGTATGTCGTTTAAAATTCTTTTACCAAATAATAAATGGTCATTACAACATCGACACGTCTCACATTATCGCCTATACAACAGGTTATGCTACAAGACAGCGACACTCACTATCTGTAACTCCATTTACAACACGTGTAAACTGCTTCAAGTATTCATTTTTTCCTAGAACAATAGTAGACTGGAATAAGCTGGCCGATAAAACTGTAACACAGGACTCATTATCACTTTTCGAGACATATCTTTAATAAAAATCATTTTGCAGTTGCTGAAATTGTTAGTGATAGCACTGTTTCACTGTTTGATTAGAAAATCGCTGAAGTAACGTTTCTTTTTTCCGTCTTTTTTTTCCCCTTTTATCTGTTCGCTTGTGTGAAGCGCTTGTTTTTGCGCTTGTTCTTGCGCTTGTTTTTGCGCTTATGTGAAGCGCTTGTGTGAAGAAACTTTTGAGTGCAGTTCCCAATTTTTGTACTTATTTTCTTTTGTATGTAAAATTTCGTGTACCACGCTGCTAAGATCTTGCTTAAGATCGCAGTATTTATAAATAAATTTATAAATAAATCACAAATGACGACTTGCGCCAACGTACTGCGCTTTGTCGGGAAGCTGTTATGGTTCATTCTTTAGAAAGGCATTTTTTTTTCCGCAACGTCACTTACGTCATCGGGGCAGATTTTAAAACATGAAGATCATGTGTCAGGTGGTGGCACCTAGGTGACATGAACGCCCGAGAAAGATGGACTTGTACAGTCACTTTCTTTTGGAAGCGCTGATAACGTTGCAATTTAAACCACAATAGAACTTCGTACATGGTATTTTTCCTAACAGCTTAACTGAAGGTTAATCATTCCTCACATTATTAAACTTATAACTTTTTAGCAGAGACACTCTCAGATGACTTCAATACATATATATATATATATATATATATATATATATACATATCTGACTCATGACTCTGACAATTAACTCATGACCCTCAGTTCCCAGTGGCTGCGGAGCACCTGACCAAGGCGGCGGTCAGACCTGCTACGCGGCAGAGGGTGCTAAGAATCTCTGGGTCAAGAAAGGCCGCCAATGGAAACTGAACCTGGCAACGTTCAACACGCGCACCCTCTCGAGTGAGGCTAGCTTAGCAGGACTATTTGAAGAATTATCAGGCATTTCCTGGGATATTATTGGCCTTAGTGAGGTTAGAAGAACTGGTGAGACTTACACAGTGCTGACTAACGGCCATGTCCTCTGCTACAGAGGTCTTCCAGATAAGAAAGAATCCGGGGTAGGATTTCTAGTGCATAACAACATAGCGGGCAACATTGATGAATTCTACAGCATTAATGAGAGGGTAGCAGTCGTCGTAGTAAAGCTGAATAGGAGGTACAAAATGAAGGTAGAACAAGCCTATGCCCCAACCTCTAGTCACGATGATGAAGAAATAGAACAGCTTTATGAAGATGTTGAACTAGCAATGAGAAAGGTGCAAACTCAGTATACTTTAGTCATGGGCGACTTCAATGCAAAAGTGGGGAAAAAGCAGGTTGGTGAGCAAGCAATTGGCAACTACAGCATCGATTCTAGGAATGCAAGAGGAGAGATGTTAGTAGAATTCGCGGAAAGGAATAGGCTCCGAATAATGAATACCTTCTTCAGGAAGCGCAGCAACAGGAAGTGGACCTGGAAAAGCCCTAATGGAGAAACCAGGAATGAAATAGATTTCATACTGTCTGCCGATCCAAGCATAGTGCAGGATATAGAAGTGTTAGGTAAGGTTAGGTGCAGTGACCATAGGTTAGTGAGGTCTAGGATTTCTCTCAATTTGAAGAGAGAGAGAGTGAAATTAGTCAAGAGGAAACAGGCCAACCTAGAGGCAGTAAGGGTAAAAGCAGACCAATTCAGGCTGGTGCTCGCAAACAAATATGCAGCTTTAGAAAAGGAAGATAAAGAAAACATAGAGGTAATGAATGAAACCGTAACTCGGCTGATCTCAGAAGCAGCAATTGAAGTGGGAGGTAGGGCACCAAGGCAACCAGTAGGTAAGCTCTCCCAAGAAACAAAGGACCTAATAAAGAAACGACAGAAGATGAAAATGTCCAACTCAAGAGATCAGATAGAATTCGCTGAACTGTCAAAACTAATCAACAAGAAAAAAGTAAGGGGTATTCGAAATTATAACGTGGGAAAGATTGAGGAAGCCGTAAAATATGGACGCAGCATTAAATCAGTAAGAAGAAAGCTTGGCATAGGACAAGGCAAGATGTATCCATTGAAAGATAAGCATGGTAATATCATCAGCAATTTCGATGACATAGTAAAAGCAGCGGAAGAATTCTATACTGACCTGTACAGTGCCCAAAACAGTCAAGCTACTTTCGCTCAAAATAGTGATGAACCGGATACAGAGGCTCCTTCTATAACTAGCGCTGAAGTTAGAAGGGCCTTGAAAGACATGACCAGGGGAAAAGTGGCTGGAGAAGATGGAATAACAGTAGATTTAATCAAAGATGCAGGAGATATCATGCTTGAAAAGCTTGCGGCCCTTTATACGCAATGCCTCACAACTTCATGTGTACCAGAGAGCTGGAAGAACGCCAACATTATACTAATCCATAAGAAGGGAGACGTTAAAGAACTGAAGAATTATAGACCCATTAGCTTGCTTTCAGTACTGTATAAAATATTCACCAAGATAATTTCCAATAGAATCAGGGCAACACTTGACTTCAGCCAACCAAGAGAACAGGCTGGCTTCAGGAAGGGATATTCTACGATGGATCATATCCATGTCATAAATCAGGTAATCGAGAAATCTGCGGAGTACAATCAACCTCTCTACATGGCTTTCATAGATTATGAAAAGGCATTTGATTCAGTAGAGATTCCAGCAGTCATAGATTCATTGCGTAATCAAGGAGTACAGGAGGCATACGTGAATATCTTAGCAAACATCTACAAGGATTCCACAGCTACCTTGGTTGTCCACAAGAAAAGTAGAAAGTTACCTATCAAGAAAGGGCTCATGCAAGGAGACACAATCTCTCCAATGCTATTCACTGCATGCTTAGAAGAAGTATTCAAGCTCTTAGACTGGGAAGGCTTAGGAGTGAGGATCAACGGCGAATATCTCAGCAACCTTCGATTTGCAGATGACATTGTCCTATTCAGCAACAATGGAGACGAATTACAACAAATGATTGAGGACCTTAATCGAGAAAGTGTAAGAATTGGGTTGAAGATGAATATGCAGAAGACAAAGATAATGTTCAATAGCTTGGCAAGGGAACAAGAATTCAGGATCGGCAGTCAGCCTCTAGAGTCTGTAAAGGAGTACGTTTTTCTCGGTCAAGTACTCACAGGGTACCCTGATCACGAGAAAGAAATTTACAGAAGAATAAAATTGGGTTGGAGTGCATACGGCAGGCATTACCAAATCCTGACTGGGAGCTTACCACTGTCGTTGAAAAGAAAAGTGTACAATCATTGCATTCTACCGGTGCTAACATATGGGGCAGAAACTTGGAGGTTAACGAAGAAGCTCGAGAACAAGTTAAGGACCGCACAAAGAGCGATGGAACGAAAAATCTTAGGACTAACGTTAAGAGACAGGAAGAGAGCGGTGTGGATCAGAGAACAAACGGGGATAGCCGATATTCTAGTTGACATTAAGCGGAAGAAATGGAGCTGGGCAGGCCATGTAATGCGTAGGATGGATAACCCGTGGACCATTAGGGTTACACAATGGATACCAAGAGAAGGGAACCGCAGTCGAGGTCGGCAGAAAACCAGATGGGATGATGAAGTTAGGAAATTTGCAGGCGCAAGTTGGAATACGCTAGCGCAAGACAGGGGTAATTGGAGATCGCAGGGAGAGGCCTTCGTCCTGCAGTGGACATAAAATATAGGCTGATGATGATGATGATGATGGTGATATATACATTAAAGGGCACTGTAGTTTCTACCGTGACTTTACGTAGGTATGTTGGCGCACTTCATGTAATAATCCCAGTCAGCCTGCTCACATATACCGCATTACTAATCACATCTACCATGGTCTCGGCTACATCCCAAGAAGCAATTGCCTACCTATTTTGATTACTTAAGACTCGGTAGGCTGAAGACAGGCCAAAATTCGAATAGGAATGCGTAGTATGGAATTAGTATGGAAACTACAGTGATATAGAACGTATGCATTACACTCGAGTCTGTCCAGAATCGGACAGTAACATTCATTTACTCTGACTATTCATTTATCATCAGTATTAATAAACAAAACGCATGCTGTGCCGATCTTTCCCCCCACCTCACCCCAAATTCAGCTGGGTGCAGGCTACCACCCTGCGTCTGTTACAAACAAATACGTACCCTTCACCCGCCCACCTCCACCTTATATTCCCTGAAGTTTACAGTACTCCCAACTGTGGCACTCACCCGGCTACGCTTCCGCATATGCTGTGGGAGAGCCCAGCACTGTACACAAACATTAACACAACGACCCCCTCGTCGAGGTTGCGTGAGGCTATGCGGAGCTCCGCCCTCGACGACCAAACCTGGGCGACCCAGCACGCCCGTGAGGTGGCGGCGAGGCAAGCCCTCGACGTCCCCTCATGGGAAGCTTAGGCCCGGCCATCATAAAGTGCTGGTTCTACAATAAATGTTTATTCCTTCTCCTGAGCTTCTATCGCTAGGTTTGTGTCGTGAAGTCGCCTGAGCTTGCACAAGTCCTACAATTCTACGCTCCAATATTCCATCATCAAGAGCTCGGCGCTTGTCATCACGAATAAGCTAAAGAGCAACCTCGCCTTCAGAACATATAACCAGTGTCAAAAGCTTTCGTACCTCGGAAGGTGAAAAAATATTTATATTTCTACGCCTTAGGCACGCATCGTGGTATTCGGATTTACCGCGTACACTGGTCTAGAGTAAACAAAACAAAAGTTTTGCATAGTTTTACTGGCTGCGGGCGTAGCTGCATTGAAAATGAACTTATTCTCAGAATCTCGGCCTCATAAACTTTTGACGGTGACTGTGCGCTTGAACACCTACATTTTCTTTATCCTGCACATAATGTTTTTAATGAATGGCCTTCCAGCTAACGTCATGCAGTGCTTACACCTGGTTAATTTTCAGGACAGCTATCTCAGACATGACTTATTAAGTAGTTTAGAAGAACTTCTTGCTGGGCGAGTTGGTGCATAGCTGTATCGGGAAGCGTTGCGCGTACAAACGGACAAACACAGGAAAAAGATTTATTTGTGTAGAAGCCACATTATGTAGACTGCTTTGACACGTGCCCGAAAAAGGAAGGGGGGAGGGACAAGGAGGGGGAGGGTTGCAAATCACGCCCACCTCAATTCAACAGCAGCTGCGCAGAAAATTATTTTCCGCTCGATACAGGGTAACAGAAGTGTCACTTATGCAAGTATCGCCTTTTTTCTTGATATAGAAGGCTTCTAAAAGTTCTCGGGAAGTTTTGTCGTTACTCCTGCCTAAAACCTTAATGCTATGGAACATAGGACAATTTTAATTGTTTTATCCAAACAAATAACCTTGACCAACACGGATTCTGTGAATAGTATTTTAACGCTTTTTAGACAATATGGCAATGGTTTGACTTTTACTCACGAACTGCCAACTAATGGTTTGTTGCAGTTTTTAGATATTAAATTACAGATAGGCTTGCATCATATCTGCTGGCATTACGCTCCACGAGCACAGAAAGAGCTTCTTCCATATGATTCTGCGCATTCGAAGATAGTTAAGAGGGCGATTGCAAACTCGTGCCTGGAATCTGCTCTCACAAAGTCTTGTCCGCATGCAATGCATGACAGCTTCTACAATCAGATTAACAGGCTGAATTCAGCCGGCTTCCCCTGCGAGGTCATCACGGCTGTGGCCGAGAAACTTCTTAAGAAGGTAAAACAAGAAAAACGGGGCAGCAGCACTGAGCGCCTGCTCAGAAAGAAGACCACGGTCGTGCCATATATGCACAAAGTCGCCCACAACATAAAAAAAGTGGCCAACAGACATGGCGTCCCGGTGGTTTTTTCCGCTCCAAAAAAGCTATCTGGGTTATGCCCGAGGATCAATGGAGGACTTCGGGGAAGCGGTTGCGGAGTGAAGCATGCCGAACCGTACGTGAAGTGTGCCACGGGCGTTGTTTACCAAATCCCGCTCAAATGTGGACGGGTATATGTGGGCCAAACAGGGCGCTGCGTGAATGAACGCGCGGGGGAGCATGCCTTGTCAATCAAAAAAAGAGAAGGAGCGCACTTGCCCGCTCATTGCATTGCATGCAAAGGTTGTGTGCCTATGTTCCATAGCATTAAGGTTTTAGGCAGGAGTAACGACAAAACTTCCCGAGAACTTTTAGAAGCCTTCTATATCAAGAAAAAAGGCGATACTTGCATAAGTGACACTTCTGTTACCCTGTATCGAGCGGAAAATAATTTTCTGCGCAGCTGCTGTTGAATTGAGGTGGGCGTGATTTGCAACCCTCCCCCTCCTTGTCCCTCCCCCCTTCCTTTTTCGGGCACGTGTCAAAGCAGTCTACATAATGTGGCTTCTACACAAATAAAAAACCAGTTGAAAGTTTGCGCTCTATCCGTTCACGTCTTTTTCCTGTGTTTGTCCGTTTGTACGCGCAACGCTTCCCGATACAACTTATTAAGTACAAGAACTGAACTATTATGTAGTATGTCATTATTATCACCATTGCGGTGTAATAAATATGTAAACAAATAAAGGATAATAACATTGCCCATGAAATTTTACTCAAATCTCAGGACTACTTGAAAACTTCGCCTGTTCGTTTTGTGTACGTCCCTATGCTTTCTAGGAAACTGAAAGGGAGAAATTCAAGGGTGAAATTGACATCTCTTGCGGCACCATGGCAGAAAAGGGAAGGTGTGGCTTAGTGGGCCCATATGAAAGGATCAGCTGCGATTGTGCTACTCACGCACAAGGAACGAGTCGTTTGTATTTTATTTACAGGCAGTAAAGTGATAAATGGTGTCAGTGGACGCAGGCGTGATAATGACAGTAGCACCGTACCGATATGGGTCATAAACGATTCTAATAAGGGAACATTTCTGCAAACCTTCATGGTCCTTTCTCATGTTTCTTCAATTGTTCAAGCAAGTTAAATTTAGGGTAGAAGAATATTCTCTGAGAATTACTAAAGAATTGTACCAGTAATCATATCATGATGCTGCGATCTGATTCAGCAATAGAGTCAGTTAAGAACAGAACAGCAGAATGCCATAGCAACTTTCGTGATTATAGCCGAAAACAATGTCTTCTTGCAACAATTTGCGGGCATAACTCTAAAAGGTTGTGGTCTGTGATTGGAATCGTTCATTATTTTTACACGACAAACTACATTAACACGTCCCGGTGTCTTTTCGCATAATTTCCAATACTCATCTGCGTGCGTCCTGGTAAAAGGGTATGAAGACCTTTAGTATTTCTGGAATTTCGTGAAGGTATATGGGAACGGTTCAAATGATAAGACACGTTCGCTGCATATTGAGGATAGAATGTTTATGTTTCGAGGTATCGGTTTGTACTGAGCAAAACAGGTCGTGAAATAATTCGGACAGCCTTCATTTGCACTGAAGATGCGGTACGCAAAAATTCTACTTTGATGTAATGCAAATATACTTAGTCAAATAGCTTCTGTATTCCTTTGTAAGAATACCACGTCTGGGGCTGCAGCCACGTTTTCTACTTCTGTGTCTTTTAATTGCACACACGGGACGCTATTTATTTTTGTGATACGTTTCAAGCTGAACAAAATCGCACAAACACTCCTTTCCATAACATAGCTGAAGAGACAAAATATTTCTTAGTAAGGTCTTTATAAATGTTTGCCTTAAGAAAGAAGTGAACTTTCAAAACACGTAACCTGAGTTTGCTGTTTAAAATACCTATAGCACAAAAGAAGTTTGGAAGCACGTTCGCATGTTCACGAAACCAGCCAGCTATTTTTTTAGGAAGACGTTGGTACAGTAGAAAGAAACGAAACAAGAACCGTAACTAAATGATCTGCATTTCGGAATATGCCATCTGGCGGGAAACCGCCAGACTAAGCAGCGACAAACTGATAAAAAAATAGCGACGCCGCTGGCTTCGAACCTGCGAACTGGCTACCGTGGTATCAGTGATCCTAATCTGTGATCGCGCAGAACGCTCGGCTGTCGGTTGGACGCGCTACTGAAGGCAAAAACTAGGTTTATATACGTACCACAATAAATTCTGCGACCTTGTTATGAAAACTGCGATTTTGGAACGACTTTTTTGCCATTTCAAGAGCTGCTGCGGCAACTAGCTGAAAGCTGAGTCATTGAAGTTTATAAATCTCCGGTAATACGTCTATCGATGCAATAGGCTCATCGCAAATTGCTTTTTACTGGCCAAAAAAGCCTCCAAAATTTGGCTTTTTTCATAGACTCCCATACTTCGAACTTCGCCCGCAATTTGGAACGGGTTTTCTGTCGTAAGTAATGGTGCCGCTTGCACGAGATGTCGGGCTAAGCTCCTAGAGCCTATTTCCACGGTAATATTTTGAAAGATGGCTTCTATGATTAGTTATTTGGGAAAAACGACGCACTCCCATAGAAAACACGCATGTTTTCAGAGGCGGCCGCTAGAGGCGCTGTTCGGCGATGTCCCAGACTCTCACGAGTGAAGCCGACGGGAGCGGACGTGTCGAGTCGAGGTGCCATTTCAGCGCAGCAGGTGCAGCGTGCCAAAGAGATAAGTTTTGTTATTTTATATTGGACTTTTTGGTTTTTTTAGGAGGGTTAGCTTAGCCAAGCAATCTTTATAAGTTATTTTAAGGCTTTCTCACTCTCTTGGTCTTCTCGCTTAGATAAAAGTAGGTAAAGAAATTTTTTTCCCACATCTACGCCTTGTTAGTACGAGATGATGGCTGGTACTAGGGGGAACCCACGCGTGCGTTGTTCTGAGTGCGAGCGTTCCTACGCGCTGGAAGAAACGCGGTTTAAGTCAGCACGCGAAGCGAATGGTGCAGATTTTATCTGTAGGATGTGTGTGCTAGGGTCGCGGCTAGACCGCCTAGAGCAAGACAAGGATAAGTTAGCTAAGCGGGTTGGAAAGCTAGAAAAGGAACTTGAAATCGAGCAGAAGCAGAGGAAGGAGGCAGAAGAAAAGCTAGCTAACGCAGAAATCCAGCTGAGCGCCACCATTCTGCAAAGCAATGATGAACGCATGGAGGCGAACGGAGCTGGCTCCGATGCAAGTGCAGAGACAGCCGAACCCGCCACGCCGGGAAGCAGTGGCGGAAACGTCAGTGATAATCACGAAGGGGATACCACTGACGCGGCCGGGGAAGAAAACAAAGCCAAGGGCAAGGATAAGAAAGGAGGGGAGGGCATTGTGACTTCGGGGGCAGCTTTCGGCGATGAGGGGAAAGGAAAGCGTCGAGTTGTCTTTGTTGGGGATTCCAACATGCGTAAAGTAGAACCGGCGATAGCAGAGAGGGTAGGGGCAGACGAACGAGTCCAGGTTAGCGCGCTTCCCGGAAAGCCGATTAGAGAGGTGATAGCGAAGGCCAAGGAACGCATGTGGGACACAATGGAGGAGAGACACCTAGTGGTGATAATGGGCGGAGTGATTGACGTACTGAACGGACGAGGAGCAGGAATCACAAAGCAAATAGCCAAAGGGGTCACCGACCTGCGGAATGTTTCAAAAGAAGTACAAATCGCGGTGTGCACGGTGCCAGAAGTTGAAAGGCAGGGTTATAAAATCGAAAGGGCAGTTCTTGCAGTAAACAGGGAAATTTGGACTCTAGCTAAAGCAATGAATTTTACGGTCATTGACATCAACCGAGAAGTGCATCGAGCAGGCCGCGAAGGCGCTTTTGTGCGTGACGGGATACATTTTAGTGAAAGTGTAGCAACACCGGTCGGAAGTCGATTCGCGGCACGAGCTGTAGCTTTTTTAGGCGGGCCCCAGGCAATCAGGAAGCAGGATTGAGTATTGAACATAGCGAAACACCAGTAAAGGGCAGAATTAGGCGACCAGGAGTCAGGAAAAGACGCAGAAAGGATAAGAATAGAGAAGGTAAAATTTGCTACATTAACATGCAGGGTGGTCGTAAGCAGGAAAAATGGCTGGAAATTCAAACGCAACTGAATGATGAAGCGATTAGCGTGTACGCCTTGACCGAAACGCATCTACGAGATTTGGAGCAGCCGCCCGTTATTGACAACTTTGTATGGGAAGGGTGCAACAGAATGACCGGGTCAAGGAAAGGCGGAGGCGTAGGCGTACTAATTAGGCGAGGTCTGAAGTGGCGAAGGGTAAACGAGACATGTAAAGAGCATTTATGGATTAGTGGTACATGGCAAGGTAAAAAGACGTGGCTGGGAGTAGCTTACTTATGGACAGGTAGTGATAGCAGGGAAAAAAAGAAGGAATTGGTCGATTGCATTAGAAGCGATATTAATGAGTTCAGTAACTCGGGCCAGGTGATATTAGTGGGAGATATGAACGCGCACATGGACGATTTAGACGGATATACTGATTACAACGGCTCTCTAGTGCTGGATTTGTGTGATGAACAGAACCTTATAGTAGTTAACAGGGAGAATAAGTGTCATGGACAGGTAACGTGGCAATGCGGAAACAGGCAGTCATGTATCGACTACGCCTTAGTCTCAGAAATGGTCTACGAACAACTGGAACAAATGATAATAGACGAAAATGGAAAAAAATTGCCTGGGAAGCGATCATAGACGTTTAGCATTAAAGTTTGGGAGAGATACCAGCGCAGAACATGAACCAATAGCCTCAGATTTTTAAAAATGAATGACGAGCAAATAACAGAGATCGCAAACAACATAGAGAAGAAAATTGAGGCTTTTCCTACAGCAGTCTGGGAATATAAGGAACTGGTGGAGGTTATGCAGCATGAAATAAGGCGGACACGGCAATACAATTGTTGGATTGGAAAGAAGAAACCACGTAAGTGGTGGAACAAGGAAATTAAACAAGCTATAGAAGAGCGTAAAGAGGCATCTAGGGTTCATCGAGAAGCCAAAAAGTTGGGATTACAAGAAGAAGAGGTGCTCCTTAGATGGAATACATACAGAGAAAAGAAAAGGGTTGCGAGTGAGCTCGTGCAAGAGAAAATTAAATGCGCAAGTGAACGTTGGGTGCATAACATTCACAAAAGAGACAAAGGCGCCCCAAAAAGATTCTGGAACCATATAAAAGCACTCGGAGCTCCAACTAGAAACTCGCAAACGGCTATAAGGGATGAAGACGGTAACATCTATGAAGGCGATGATGCGCTGCGGTACATCACAGACGTTATCAGGCATAACTTCGGTACGAGAAAAAGTGTAGTTCAGACAACAGATCCAGCAACAACAGAGAGGCTTGAGAGATCAAAATTCAGCATAGAAAGCTTCTATTGGAAAAAGGCAGCAGAAAATGTCCCTAACAACACGGCAGCAGGACCCGATGAAATCCCAATACAGCTAATCAAAAACCTCGGTCCAAAAAGCAAGGCACTGCTGACTAATGCCATAGAGCAAGTGATTAGAACAAAGAATATTCCCGTTGGATGGCGTGAAAGCAAGATGAATCTCATCTACAAAGGCAAAGGAGATAAGGATACGACGAGCTCGTACAGGCCAGTTACAGTAACGTCGGTGATATATAGAATGGCAATGCAAGCCATAAAATTAGAACTGTCGAAGTGGGTGGAGGAAAACGGTGTATTGGGGGAACTACAGAATGGGTTCAGGCCAGGCAGACGCTTAGAAGACAATATGTTTGTACTAACTCAGTGCATAGAGATTTCAGTAGCTCAGAAAAGACCTTTATGGGTAGCATTTCTAGATATTAAAGGAGCTTATGACAACGTAGACAGGGAATTGTTGTGGGATATTCTTCAATACGAAGGCATAGATGACGATTTCGTGGAGCTGCTGAGGGAGATATATCGAGACAACCAAGTACAAGTGGCATGGGAAGGCCGAAAAGGAAATCAAATGGTGGGAATTCACCAAGGATTGAAGCAAGGATGCCCTCTGTCACCATTGTTGTTCACGCTTTACGTCAAGGGCATAGAAAGACGACTGGAAAACAGCGAACTAGGTTCTGATTTATCCTACATGCGTAATGGACAAATGGTGCAACAGAAGGTCCCTGGATTGATGTACGCAGACGACATTGTGCTACTAGCGGACAATAAAAAAGATTTACAGATACTTGCGAATATCTGTGGGAACGCAGCGACAAATCTAGGCCTTAAGTTTAGCACAGAGAAATCAGGGATTATGATCTTTAATGAACACACGAGTAACTTCGTGGTGTCAATTCAACAGCAAGTAATACCCATAGTGAAGCAATATAAGTACCTCGGCGTACACATAAACGAAGGAAAGAATTACTCAAGCAACCACCAAGATAATCTGAAAATAAAGGGGAAGCGGAATGCAGCATTAATGAAACACAGAGCACTGTGGGGCCACAATAAGTATGAGGTGGTGCGTGGAATCTGGAAAGGAGTAATGGTGCCAGCGCTAACATTCGCAAATGCCATTATATGCTTAAAATCGGATATATTGGCGGGTTTGGAAGTTAACCAAAGATCAGTAGGCCGGTTGGCTTTGGGAGCACACGGTAATACGACAAGTGAGGCAGTGCATGGAGACATGGGTTGGGCAGCTTTTGAAGTCAGAGAAGCACAAAGCAAAATTAGTTTTGAAGAAAGGCTCAGGAACATGGATGAAAATAAATGGGCGGCTAAAGTGCACAAGTATCTCTACATGAAAAGCGTGGACACAGAATGGAGGAAGAGGTCAAGGAAGTTGGCAACCAAGTACAGGATAATCGAAACTGTAAATAGACAACCAGGGGTCATCAGAAAGAAAGTGAGAGAAATAGAGACCGTGAATTGGATGCAAAGAATGGAAACGAAAAGGACAATGGAGATTTACAAGAATGAGAAGAAAGAAATTAGAAGGGAAAATCTGTACGATAACACAAAGGGCAGTGCCTTGCTATTTGAGGCTCGAGCCGGTTGCCTAAGGACGAAAACATATCGGAACAAATATTCGGAACTAGATGAGATATGTGTATGCTGCAGTAAAGATCCAGAGACCACTCAGCACATCCTAATGGAATGCGACGGGATCCACCCAGCGAGAACCGCAGGTAACGTGCAACTCCCAGAAGCGCTTGGGTTTAAAGTGGAAGGAAACATAAACAGATCAGCCGTAGAGATCAGCAAGAGACGATTAGAGTACTGGTGGAAAAAAAGCAGGGAAAAGATGGATACGACCTGATCTCTTAAAATCATAGGCAGCGGTACAAGCTAAATTTTTGAAAAAGGTATACAAAAATGCTGGATAAAGAACATGTGTAGTATACCTGATTAAATCAAGCAGGCTAGGTGACTATTTGTCGCCACCCCGTTTCAAAGGGGATGCCAATAAATCATCATCATCATCATCATCACCAGATTCCTGGTATTGTGTTGGCTTAGGGAATTCGGCGACGGCCCGAAGCTTGGCTGGATCGGGGAGAAACCCATCCTTGGATACGACGTAACCGAGGATCGTCAGCTGCCGAGCTGCAAGGCGGCACTTCTTGAGGTTTAGTTGTAGGCCTGCGTTTGTTAAGCACGTCAAAACGCACCATGGGCGTTGAAGGTGCGTTGTGAAGTCCGGCGCCAGAACAACGTCATCAAGGTAGCACAAGCATGTGTGCCACTTCAAGCCACGCAGAACGGTGTCCATCATGTGCTCAAATGTTGCTCATGTGCTCAAATGTTGTTTTCGGCAAAGCCGAAAAGGCATTACGTTAAATTCGTATAAGCCGTCGGGTGTTACAAAAGCTGTCTTTGGCCGATCGGCGTCAGCCATGGGTACTTGCCAATACCCTGAGCGCAGATCTAAAGATGAAAATCATTCTGCGCCTTGTAGACTGTCAATGGCGTCATCTATGCGCGGGAGAGGGTAGACGTCCTTGTGTGTGATCTTGTTTAGGCGCCGGTAGTCGACACAGAACCGCACAGAACCATCTTTCTTCGTAACGAGGACCACAGGGGATGTCATGGACTGTTGGAAGGTCGTATCACCTCGCGGCGAAGTGTGTCGTCGACTTGTTCGTTTATTACACGACGCTCTGCAGGAGATACACGATACGGGCGTTGCCGCAATGGCGGTTGCGAGCCAGTGTCGATGCGGTGAGTAACAGTTGATGTCCGGCCTAGGGAAGATTGCCCGACATCGTAAGAAGAACGAAATTCTTCTAAGAGGCACAAAAGTTGAGATCGCTGACCGGCGTAAGGTCATCGGTGATAGAAGAACCGAACACATCACTGGACGGTCCCTCACATGTAGAAAGAGCAGTGAGCGCACTGCAACTAGCACAGCATTGGTCATCGGGGAGGTCTATAACTTGCACGTCTTCGATCGCTTGTACATGGCCGAGACATTGCCCTCGGAGCAGCATCACAGAGTATGCAAACGGGTTGCAAACGAAAATGGTGCTGTAGCCCTGTTTGATGGCCACTGTCACAAAAGGTAGCAGCAGGCCTGTCCGAGTAAGGAAGCGGTCAGATGGAGACAGCAGCGCAACAGCGTCTGAGATTCCGCTGCAGTACATGGGCACGACTGTTGACGCGCGGGGAGGAACGTGGGTGTCGTCGTGGGCAATTAGCTTGCTCGACAGGGAAGTATTGTCGGTGATCGGCAAGTCTAACAGTGGCGAGAGTTCCATCTCGGCCCGTGCGCAATTGATAACGGCATTGTGGCGTGAGAGGAAATCCCAGCCGAGGATAACGTCGTGAGAACACGAGGTTAGGATTATGAATTCTATGGCGTACAGAACGTCGTCAATAACAACACGAGCAGTGCAAGCCGCTAAGGGGTGGATATGCTGAGCACTGGCTGTGCGGAGGGACAGTCCGGAAAGGGGCGTCGTGACTTTCCTAAGTAGGCGGCAAAGCTTAGCGTCCATAACACATACGGCGGCTCCAGTGTACACGAGTGCAGATGCGCGAACACCGTCAATAAACACTTCGATCACATTTGAAGGACTGCGTTGAGGACTTTCACGTTTCGACGACGCCGCAGTCCTTGCCTCTTGGACTGCGATGATTAGTTTTCCTCGTCCCGAGTTACGGGACGGGGTCGCATCGGCGACAGTGAGCGACGGCGTGGAGGCGGTGAAAGGCGGGTAGTTGGCGTCGGGCGCAGAGTCGGTGACATAGCCGAATGGGGGTAGGAATATGGACGGTTGAACTAGCTTGTCACGGCTGATGCGTCGCTAGGCGGCTGAGCGCGATAACAATAACTAGCGACGTGACCGGCATAGCCGCACGCAAAGCATATCGGCCGGTTGTCGGACGTACGCCATCGCTTCGCTGGGGCAGGTCCCATCCATGTAAAAGGTCGCGTTGTACTGGGCGGATGCTGGTATGACGGCATGGCGGGCTGCGGTCGGGGCCTAGCCGTGACGTCGCCATAACGGAGAGGCACACTCGGAGAGAGTGGTTGAGACCTCGCGACGACTTCAGCCTAGCTGAGTGGTGCAGCCGTCGGAACATGTTGGTGCGTCGCGACGACATCGGCGTAGCTTAGTGGAGTGGCCGCAGGACGATGGTGATGCTGGTCTAGCAAGACCTCGGTGATTTCCTGCTCGATCGCGCGACGGAGCGTGGGCACAACATTCGTTGCGGGCTGTTGCACGTGCGGTGGCTGAGCGAAGGGTAGCAAGGAGAGCTGGCGTGCAACTTCCTCTCGAACGAACGCTTTCACTTCTGTCAGCAGTGCTGTCTGGTCGGAGATGGTGGTCAAACCAGCGATGTGTCCGTCACGCGATGAAGGGCGACGTGTCAAGGAGCGCTGCCTTCGTAGCTTCTCGTAGCTTTGGCATCGTAGTGACGATGTCAGTCACGGACTGAGGATTCTTCGCAAGCAGCATGTTGAACGCATCGTCTTCAACGCCTTTCATGACATTTCTTATTTTGTCGGATTCCGACATCGTCGCGTTGACTCGTCTGCACAAGTCCAGAACATCTTCGATGTAGCTGGTAAATGATTCACCCGGCTGCTGTGCACGTTCTCGCAAACGGAGATTCCGCTCGAAGCTTGCGCACCGCAGGGCGACCAAACACCGCCACCAAAGAAGTTTTGAACGAGGACCACGTCGGAAAATCGGTCTCATGGTTGCTGTACCAGAGACTGGCGACACCCGCGAGATAAAAGATAACATTGCTTAGCTTTGCGGGGTCGTCCCATTTGTTGTGACGGCTGACCCTCTCATACGTTGTCAGCCAATCCTCAACGTCGGTTTCATCCGCGCCGCTGAAGATGGCAGGGTCCCTGTGGCGAGGCACACCAGAGCACATGACAGACTGAGGAGGCGCTTGCTGGGATGGGGTAGGTGGCACTTGCTGGGACGCGTCTTCTGGCATGGTTGAGCGAAGGGTACGGGATCGACGCTCCAGGATCACGCTGAAGGCAGAAGCACTCTCCACCACTTGTAAAGGCGTTTATTAGGCACCAGCCTTTTGGACCGACCATTAGTTCAAGGCCCGAGATCTCAGCATGAGCGGCGTTTCTCGAGGAGAGCGCAGGAGGGATCGACCCACTAGAAAGGGCTGGAGAGCATGACCCACTATGGCGTTCGTATCCTTCGCTACAATATATATATATATATATATATATATATATATATATAACTGTATGTATAGTTAAATAATCATCATCATCATCATCATGAGCCTATATTTTATATCCACTGCAGGACGAAGGCCTCTCCCTGCGATCTCCAATTACCCCTGTCTTGCGCTAGCGTATTCCAACTTGCGCCTGCAAATTTCCTAACTTCATCATCCCATCTGGTTTTCTGCCGACCTCGACTGCGCTTCCCTTCTCTTGGTATCCATTCTGTAACCCTAATGGTCCATCGGTTATCCATCCTACGCATTACATGGCCTGCCCAGCTCCATTTCTTCTGCTTAATGTCAACTAGAATATCGGCTATCCCCGTTTGTTCTCTGATCCACACTGCTCTCTTCCTGTCTCTTAACGTTACTCCTAAATTTTTCGTTCCATCGCTCTTTGTGCGGTCCTTAACTTGTTCTCGAGCTTCTTTGTTAACCTCCAAGTTTCTGCCCCATATGTTAGCACCAGTAGAATGCAATGATTGTATATACGTATATACACGTTTATACGTATAAACGTATATAATGATAGTTATATATATATATATATATATATATATATATATATATATATATATATATATAGTTATATGTCTACCTTCTCCAGCTACCTATGCCTGTAGCGGATTTGGCCCCATCAATTGTTTTCCTGCTTTTTCGCCACCAATACGGTAAACTTGTCTTGCTCGTCTCCAGTTTATGCTTCCATACATGTTCAATTCAAGCTCTCCTGGAAGGCTTACGGGTGTCGCTGGGTGAATACTTTCGCATTCCATTCGGATGTGCTGAGTGGTCTCGGGATTTTCACTGCACCAGACCTCATCCCATCCCTGCCTCCCACCTCCCTCCACTCAATGACTAGCTCGTCAAGGGCATGCGCACCTGGGGATCCAGTAGAATTCGGTCAAGTCCTGGCCGGCGAAGGGGTTGTACCCGTAATCCCGCAACACCGCGTATCTCTGATCATCAGGCGTGGTGATGGCGAGGCCCAATCGGATCGTCCTCTTCTCGCCACCCGCACTGCGTACCGTGAGCACGATGGAGAATCCGTACTCCAAGGAGTCGACACAGCCCGGCTGGAACACGTACTTGATTGAAAGGGCGCCCAACGGCAAGTCGCAGCCGAACAACCTGGAAGAGCGCATTGAAGTTAGCGCTAATTGGTCATCTGGGTAAGACGCTGCGCGAACTAAACTGGGAATTTTCCTGAAGCACAGATCAGAAAAATAAGATCAATTGAAGCTTATAACGTCTAAAAAGATGTCAGAAACCTCGTTGATCGTGTTCAACAACACTACCTTTGTGATATTGCATATGTGCAGAATGGTATAAAGTATGTTTATGATTGACCCTTTCGGCTAGTTTTCTTGTGACCTGTCAGTGGAATTTTCTGGCAGTAAAGGTTATGGAAAATCAGTGTCCTTCCCGTCCTATCATTCTTATTTTTCTCTGCAATGTTTCTTTTTCTTACAATCGCGGGAAATATCACAAAAAAGCTAGACATTCATTCCGAAAAAATAAACTGCATAAAAGCTGGCGAACGCAGGCACTTGCATTGACTTGCCTCCTCTGCCCCTGTCTCAAGCTTGCGCTGTTGGTCTGACTTTGTGTAAAAACAAGCCCAAGCTACTCTTTTGAACTCAGGTGACATTTCCAGCCCCTTCATAGGGCCCCTCACGACCCTTGGGCATTGCAAAGAAACAAGCATCCTGTGACAATGCCTCCTCTAGAAGATGCCTGCCGCGTGAACCGACAAGCTGGTTCCTGCCCCTCTTCTCTTTCCTCCTCTCTACCGGAGTCGGCTGCAAACACGGTGTGAGAATAAGCAAGAGAGGTACTGACGCTATCCCCGCAACGCGCGCGAAAGCACCACCCGCTCGCGTCCAGATTATGTTCGGCTCGGCACGGCCGGGCTCGACTGGCGCGCGCGCTCGCTTCTTACGGCCTTCTCACCCGTCGGGGAAACAATGGGAGAGTTTATCAGCACGTTTGGCCACCCGCCGGCGGTAGGGGCGCTGCGACCCTGACCCTTCTAAAATATCTATATAAGAAAAGTACCGCCATCTATCCTCCGCAACCTCCTCTCCTAAAGCGCTTGCTTTTTCTTTACTTTGTGCTTGCGAAAGCCAAGTCGACGGTGGCGCACCTAGAAAGTCTACGTTGAAGCATAGGCGCCGACTGCGGGGGGACTCTGGGGCTCGAGCCCCCCCGAAATCCGAAGCCTGCCCCCGCACCCCATTTCTCGCCAAAGTGTCATCACCAGAGTTCTGTTGCCCACATCTTTTGCGGTTTCTTTAGAGTTGCCTCAACGTTTCACTAAAAATTTTATTGTGGCTGAAAGCTTACTGCATCAGCGCGGACGTGCACGGCTTTACATTCACACTTTCGCTTTATTTCTGCAAATCCTGACCATAGCACGACAAGCGCATTAGAAGCGCCAGCGGCAGCTACCTCATAAGCATTTTTTCTCACTTCAACGTTTTCATTTTTTTTTAATTTCGACTGTGAACACTATACACACACATACAATATATTTAAATATATACACAGGAAAAAGTTTTTTTAAAGAGAAGGATTTAGCCAAGTAACAATTATTTCTAATTGTAAGGATAGGTTATGCCTGGAGAATGAATACGTTGCTCTATGTTCACCTCCAATTACCCCTGCCTTGCGCTAGCGAATTCCTACTTGCGCCTGCAAGTTGGAATACGCTTGGAATACAGGGATAATTGGAGATCGCAGGGAGAGGCCTTCATCCTGCAGTGGACATAAAATATAGGCTGATGATGATGATGATGTTCACGTCTCACCCGCCGCGGTGGCTCAGTCAGCTAAGGCGTTGCGCTGCTGAACACGAGATCGCGGGATCGAATCCCGGCCGTGGCGGCTGTATTTCGATGGAGGCAAAATGCAAAAACGCCCGTGTGCTTGCGTTTTACTGCACGTTAAAAAACCCCAGGTGATCAAAATTAATCCGGAGCCCTCCAATACGGCATGTCTCATAATCAGAACTGGTTTTGGCACGTAAAATCCCCAAAGGAAGAAGAATGTTCACCTCTCTTCAAATTGCTTTGAGTGCTTTTTTTTGACCCTGAAAAAGAAAAACGTGAAGTCTTCAGTGGCCCCTTCACAGAGTCTTTTATCAGCGGCGTGTGAAATGCACATGAATGATGTGTGTCTGAGTATTGCTACTGTTTCCAGTAGACAATGCTAACGACTCACGAAAAAAACCAACCAAAAACTGTTCTAATAACTTACAACATTTATTAGGGATGGAAACATCCCCACATGCCTGCAGCGGTCATAAATAAAAATAATTTAATCAGTAACCGAAGTGAGGCTAAGCCCGATTCACTCACAATCAGAATCAATAGCCGCCATGCGCAGCAGCGCTTATACTCGCACTAAACGTAAAAAGAAAAAAAAAAGAGGCGCAGTGTCGCCCGAACGGCGAAGCATCGATTGCAATTGAAAATTAGTAGACAACTATATGAAGTAAGGATAGTAGTTTTATCAGCCGTATAAACTTGCAAACATTTGCTTACTAACTGAATTATCAAGCATGTTGTCAGCGCGCCCAAGCAAACATGAACACAGCACACTCGATCACCTCTGACACTAACCGTCAAAACACTGGCGTGTGAAAGTGCGGCACCAGCAGCAGCAAGCCGTGATCTTCGTACTGTCTATCGCTTCAACGGAAACTGAGCGGCAAAAACACAGCGCGTACAAAGGTATCAGCCGTCTGCGGATCGCTTTCAAGATACCGCGCGCAGATTACCGCCAAAATAAAGCGCGCGACCCGCGTATGTAGTACTTCCCAGGCGCACGGACAGCCGCAGTCACTACAAACTAGCAGATACGCGTCAACATGTCTGCCCATACAGACAAGTTGACAACTGACGTCTGCGACCTGATCGGTCCGAACAGGTGAGTGAAGTCTTCCATTATTAACGCATACCCCTTCGAATACTCGACGTCTTTAGTAGAGGTTCACTGTCGCAGTAAGCGTCGCCAGCACGAAAGCAATGTGAAGTACATCGTCATGATACTTTGACTTGCGTTAACTATAATACTATACGCGCGCGATCGTACATGGTTCTTTATGGCAGCCTTGCGCATCTGGCGGCGTCAAAGTCGGCTACCACGTCAGCAGGAGCGCAAGTGCCCGCGCTTAAGCCACCCAGAGTGACCAAAAGTGGTTGGCGCTGACTGATTCGGAAAATTGTTCGATCTCGTTCTAATGGAGGGGTGCGTCTTTATGAACATTGCGTGGCGGTAAGTTTTAATAAAAGGAAAAAGTGGGAGCTATCGCATAGTTCTGAGCCGTTCTGTACCAGGACGGCAGTCTTACAGAGAGAGTGCTCCTACAATAAGGCATGTACGAGGTATTCAGTTGGCAAAACTTATCAGGCGCTAATACGAGCCGAGGAGGCAGTGAGGGAACCTTCAGGAACAAGTGAAAAGTGAACGTGCGTGGTTTTGATTGTGTAAGGCAATTACTGTGTAAGACAACTACTGTGTTTATGTAAGGATCGTGTAGGCGCGGAATGCTTGATCGCGTAGAGAATCGGCCTTTGAGGATTATTTGTTCTCGCAAAATTGGTTCCCAGTGGCAGATCTATTATTCCAGTTTAAGAAATTGAGAGAATAGCCTTTAAAAATAGCAACAGTTTGCTCAAGTGGCAAAAGATTTACAAAATGGCTTTGTATGTAGTTTGAATAATGTATTCCAAAATGTATGGTCATGCTGCACAACGTATTCACAAACATGCTAACAGCCACCCAACTTATTTCTATTTTCACAACAGCCATGATCTGCACCTTTGTGGTAGTTCTTTAACGTGTGACACTTTGTTCAGCGTCCTCATGCCGCTCCCGCGCCGAAAAGTCATTCCTGTGTCAAATTATGAGCCCGAGCTCCTTCGCAGTGAAGCCAGCACACATTGCCATGACGAAAGTTCAAACGCGCATGCGAGCGCCAGCAACGAAAGTGGGTAGACACTCAGCCGTAAGAAAAAGCATATTCGCTTGGCGCATCGCTCATCGAAACAATTCGTTTTCGCGGCTCTCGGCAAAAGAAACGCGCCGACTGCCGTTTAATGTACCGCGGTGTCACGGCGCCTGTAAACAAAGTAACTGCACCGTCTGCACGCCTGTGAGAGATCTAACGGGGCAATCATGGCCCTGTGGCACTTTGAGGGACTAGGAACAGGAGATAGAGCGTGTTATCTTATGCCACCGTCGTGCGGCAGTGCGCTCAAAGAATTAAAATAACATGACGTGTGGATGTAGGTCACAAATGTAGCGCCTGCATCTTCTTTTTACATGAAACGTCTTATCTGCTTTATATTTTTGTTCGATGGCAATAATAATGTAGCTGCAGAGATCACAAGTGTCTGGTTATTCGCGACCGATGATTATACTGTGATATTTTTGTTTGTGTTCTGCTTCTCTTTTATTTCAAAAAGAGAAAAGTTCACGGCGCAGTAATGATGACATCGCAAATTGGACAGCGCAAACGAAAAATGTCACAGTTTCGCCCTAAGGGCGAAGCAATGAATGCGATAGCAACACAGCAATGTCATACGAAGTAAGGTGAGCGGCCTTGGTAGCAATATGAATTGTAGTAAACATGAGCTGATTAAGTAAGCAGGTGTGCTGCGGCGTAAGTAGACCGACATGAAGAGAGACTCGATGACCACGAGAAGCCGCGTGTGAAACGGTGGTGTTGATGAGAAGCGCTTACCGTGGGCAGCGCGTGCGAAGGGACACACCTGTAGTGCTGCACTGCCGATCTGGGCAGCATTGCATGTGTAGCGCGCGTTGGAAAATGTGGCCCGACTATTACTAACTGAATGAACAAGCGTGGTGTGAGCGCGCACAAACAAACATGAATAGATCACACTGAATGACTGCAGCCAACGACTGTCAAAACGCTGGCAGCAAGCGCATATATACGGCGCAGCAGCGGGCGAAGGTACGTGCGGTCTATCAACGGAAACTGAGCGGCATAAAGGTCAGAGCCGTGTGGAGATAAGAGACGGTGCGGTCGAACGAACGACGAGCGCGGTTGTTGGAAGCGTAGAAGTGCGCCCCCCCCCCCCCCCCCCCATGCTCCCTCCGGCGCTGGCTTCCCGCTTCCTGGCTTGCGCGTGGGAGAGATAAGAGACTGTGCGGACGAGCGACCAGCGCGGTTGTTGGCAGAGAAGTGCCCCCTCCCCCCCCCCTGCTCCCTCCGGCGCTGGCTTTCCGCTTCCTTGCTTGCGCGTGGGAGATTGAGTGCGTTCGCTCTCCGTGATAGCGCGCGTCCCCCCACGCTTCCGCTGGGGCATACGGCGCGCGGCGAAGTTTTTATCTATACGGAACCTCACGGCGACGGCGACGACGACGACGGCGACGACGACGCCGACGGCAGAAATCCGGTTGAAGTGTCCATATAATTGCTATCGCAATAAAATATCGCAGTATAGGGGGTGCATCATCGCACAGCACGATCAAACCGGACGTGCGCGCCTGTCAATGGTGATAACTGGACGGCGCGCCCTATACCTTCAGGCTAAAGCCCCTATATTTATAAAAGTAGCGCCATTCTCAGATCTTGCCGCCACCGCACTCACCCCGGCGCTTCCTCCTCGCCCTCTCTTAGCCGCCTCCTGTCGCCCCAGCCTCCTCCGCTCCCCCATTGGCCAATCCGTGTAACGTGGAAGTTCACGTCGCGCTTTTGTATATTTTTTTCTTTCCAGCGCGCTCCGACTGCCATTCTCGGGCCTGTGCGACGAAAGTGCTGTACGCACAAACGGATCAAACGTGTTAGGGACAAGAACTTCGTTGTGATGGCATGCTGCTGCGCCTTAAGTTGCCGGAATCGACAAGGCGAGGGCAAAATGCTTTTTTTGTTTACCATCCGGCGTGCGCAAACGCTTGCTGCACACTTGATATTTGCGCCGTCTCGCATCGTCGCGTTGCTACTTCCAAAACGGCATTATTAAGACCAGTTACTGACTGACGAAGCAAAATCGCGCCTCAAAAACGTCTCCGCAGGGCGCGATCGAAGTTTTCCTCGGATTTCCTCTGGTAGCGCGTTAGCTGTCGTCTGCCACGGCAGGCCCGACGCAGGCGGCGCCACTGTCGATATCACACCTCGATCGCGCTGGTCGCGCCGAGCGCGATAGTGGAACGGAGGAGGAGGGAAGTGGATGGCGCTACTTTTATAAATATAGGGGCTTTACTTCAGGCTTGTCCACTATCCACCTTCAGGCTTGTCCAACTTCGGCCACGCGCTCCGCTGTTCGCATTTCTTTTCATCGTGATAGTACGTATGCCATGTGTATTCGCGTATAGCTTGTAGACAAATGTAGGTTAATCGTGCCATATTCGTTGCCACGTGAGGGTATAAAGTTATTCGCATGCTGGTCGGCCCATATTCTGAAGAAATGTATTTCTAATTTCAAGAAGACGCATACCTTTATTGGAGCGCGCACTAACTGATATTATGGGTAGCCGAACATTTTTACAGCTCATTGCCACAGGTGGCGCCGTCATTCAGACTTGGCAAATCCTATTTTTTGTGTGAAAATTGGGGTTTTTTACCGCGGGATAATTCTTCATGCTTCCAGAAATGGTCAAGATTCTTTTGTCTTTTTAAAAATTGAGCAGAGTTCATACGCGCTTGACCAACTCTGAATATGAATAATATACCAAACTTTGTATGTTTATGCGAGCGTCTATTCAGAATGTTATTCATTTCCCTTGCAGACTGTTCAAAAGCAATGGAAAATTATCTGATCAGGAAACGGAAAGCCCCCGGTGAAGACTGCGAGGAGAGCCGTCCCTCATCCAGCATTTCCAGTTCAGTCACTGAAGCTCCACCGCGCGTTTATGACACTAGCACACCAAGCTCTGTGTGCACTGCAGAAGCCGGTCCTTCCAAAATTCGATCCATCGGCGAGGTTTCTGATGCACCATCTACAGAAAAACAAGGGCGGCGCTTCCAGCCTACCTGGAAAAGTACCTACAAGTAGTTATCTTACAATGTCCACAGTGACAAGGCGTTTTGCGAGACCTGTTGCACAGCATCAGAGATGAAACTGCCGCTCCTTAACACTTCCCAAGACAAGGATTCTTACCTGGCATTTGTGAAAAATGGTTTCTCAAACTGGAAAAAGGCAATTGACAGATTTAAATCCCATGAGAGGTCTAATTTTCATAAGGAGGCATGTAATGCTGTCGTAGCTGCAAAAGGCAGCGCGAATGTGGCATATGCTTGCGCCAAGGGAAAGGCGAAAGAAATGAACGACGCCCGACAGGCTCTCCTAGCAACACTGTCCTCACTACTGTACCTGTCGACCCAAGGCTTAGCAATACGTGACCACGAAGACACAGAGAGTTATTTGAGGCAGCTGCTGGAACTCCGGGCTAATGATATTCCTTCATTGCGATCGTGGCTTTTAAGAACAAAATACAAATGGATTTCTCACCAGATATTAAACGAGATGGTGGAACTCATGGCACATGACATCCTTCGTTCGTGCGGCAGAGCACTACGCTGTCATTATGGACGAGACAGCAGACATTTCTGTCAAAGAACAACTTTCAGTTTGTTTTCGGGTGGTCACAGAAAGCCTGGAAGTAGAGGAGCTGTTCTGTGGGTTTTTCAACACGATGAACACCACAGCGACGAGCCTCTTTGCTATATTGAAAGACATTCTTTGTAGTTTAATCTGCCCATTGAAAAGTGCCGCGGGCAGTGCTATGATGGTGCGGCAAACATGAGAGGAAATCACTGAGGAGTACAAGCTCTCATGCAAGAACAGGAACCTCGCGCGCTATATGTACACTGCCTAGCGCACATCCTGAATTTGGTTTTGCATGATGTCGGCCAGAAAGTAGACATGTGCCGTGATTTTCTTTACGCCGTCACTGAACTGATAAACTTCGTGACCTGCTCTCCAAAGCGCGTTGCTTCTTTTCAAGAGATTCAGGTAGAAGAGGATGTGAACTTGCGAAAATTCTGCCCGACAAGGTGGACGCTAAAGGCTTGATCACTGCGATCAGTCCTTTCAAATTATAGCAGTCTCATAACGTTTTTCTCTGAAACAGCATCCGAAGAGTGAACTGAGGCCGGTGCGAAAGCCAGCGGATTTTTAAGGATGCTGTTCAAGTTTGAATCGTTTTTCATGTTGACGCTTCTGACAAAGTGTTTTCACGAATTGAAGCACTGAATACCGCCTTACAAAAAAGAACGCTCAGGTTTGACCAAGCGGAGAAAATGGTCAAATCCGTCACTGCAAGCGTCGCTGAACTGAGGCAAAGTTTTCCCTTGGTTTGGGAGTAGGTCTTGGCAGAGGCAGGAAAAGTAGGAGTTGAGGACCCGTGTGTTCCAGCTGCTAGGCGAAAGAAAACTCCACACCGCTATCAAGAAGGTTCCTCAGCTCACGTGTTCACATCAGTGGAGGACATGCACCGCCAGAGGTACTACGAAGTACTTGACACTGTACTGTCCTCGTTAAGCGACAGATATCCACCTGAGATGTGGCAGCATATGTCACACATTGAGCAGTTTGCCACAGGAAAGCAAGACGAAGCATACATACCAAAGTTCTACGGTGACGACCTTGAACGAGGACGGCTGACTTTGCACAGACATGCTCACTGACATCGTAAGCCAACGAAAGTCGGCACCATTGCACACATTCGAGGACGTGCAGATGTTTTCGGGGGAGAAGGGCGAACACCTGCGAAACCTTTTGCCGGAAATGGCCAAGCTAACAAAAATTGCGTTGACCATACCGGTCTCGTCAAGCACATCCGAGAGGTCATTTTCTTGTCTTCGGCGACTGAAAACATACCTGCGGTCGACGACTGAACAAGCCCGTTTGAACCATCTGGCCATTTTGCACACTCACAAAGAACTCTACCGCAAAATCAATTTAAATAAAATTGCCGACGACTTCATTGCTAGAACAAGTGCCCGAATGAACACATTTTTCCTCAAGGTGAAACCATCCCATCAGACAACGAAATGACGTCTTTAATAGAAAAGAGAAAGTTGCCAACTCACAAGTTAAAGCTAACCATTTGGCTAAGAAGACAAAGCAAAAAGTTATTTCAAGGAACGAAAACGGGGTGCATGACAGGGCAAGTAGGGTGAGGCCTTTTGGGTACGCAAAGACGCTTCGTTGCGCTATTTCTAAAGCTTCCCAGTCTATGCTGTGCTTTTTCCTTATTAATATTTATTTGTCATATGCTGCATTATCTGTTCAAGAACGCAATCCACGCTCTTACTACTTCCTCTCGTGCCCTTTCCCACTGTTGAGATATCGTTGTGTCTTATTTATTTGTTAATATGACTGTGCATTTCTGCACCTGATAATTTATTACTCTATAATCATTTATTCCGCCGCCAGGAAATAAATGAAACCAGTGGCTTAAGGCATGCTTTGACAAGTAAATAAAGTATCGTGTCATGGAGTCACGTTGTTTTATGCTAATAATTGTAGTCATAAGTTGTATACAGAAATTGTTTTATATTGTGTATGTTTTATATATGTTATGTCTGATCTTTTCAACTCACCTTTAGTCAGGAAAATATTTCTTGACTGTGTCTTGGTATATTAAAATTTTTACAAATCGTTAGATGGCTGTTTTCACTTATGTGTAGTTGTGCGACTTATAGGCACAAAACACACATATCGCCCTAACGTGAATAACTTAATCGGCTTTTCGCATGGCTCATCCGAGAGACGCGAGTCTCTTTGTGGTACGTGGGGACTCCGGTTATGAAATTGAGCTATATATATATATATATATATATAACCGCTTAGGCAAGCTGGTCAGGCCCCCTCCCCCCCCCCCCCCCCCTCGGGAAAATGAACACTTTCCGCCTATGCGTTGAAGTTTTCAGGCCCGCCGGGCGCGCACCGCCGCCGGCGTCGGCGACTGCGGATGCGCAGAGGACTTTTAACATGGCTCTGAGGAGGAAAAAAATATAAAGAAGTGAAAAGCGCGTGCTATGATCGTCCAATCGGAGATACAGGAGAGAGAGAAGCGGCGTTTATCAAAGGCTGGCGGTACTTTTCTTATGTAGGGACTTTAGACCCTTCCTCCCCTGCTCCGCGTACATGCGCTTGCCTTCGCGCTCGCATGATCGCTTTCCCGCGCATTTTATTCGGTGCTCTGTCAGTGTTGCTCAGTATGCAGCAATTTGTGGGCTCCTAAAGACGGTCGTACAGCCTAGAGCACTGCACGGGTCAGATGTTTCGGCCCGAGCCTGGCCCAGGCCCGCTTTACAAGGCCCGAGCCCAGCCCGGGCCCGTAATACAGAGCCCGAGCCCGGCCCGGGCCCGGGCGTACATGACCGAGACCAGCCCGGGCCTGTGCTATTGAGCCCGGGCCCCGCCCGGGCCCGGGCGTTCATTACTAATCTTAGCTTGGGCCTGCGTGCGCATGACCAGGCCCGGCCTGTAAGAGAGAAAAAAATCTTTTTTTACTTACAGACTGTACCGTATCTTTCAGCCTCGCGTTCTCGAGGTTTAATCAGCTGCAGTATATAAGCAATAAAAGGCCGAAATCTCTGTTTCTCCCACGGGAACATCAGTAATCCGGCCCATTGCCTGTGCTGTTATTTTTCCGCTGGTGCCCATGCACTTACCTTGATTTGTACGATATGTTTCTATGATGTCATTTAGTATGCAAATATACAGGGTGTTTCATTTTATCTGAACCAAATTTTTAAAAATTGCCTGTTGCAGATTGCACAATTATATAATAATCCTTGATCTATACTACTCGATGAGGCGGTCATTACTTCCAAGAGAAAACAGAACCCCTAATTGAAGAATTAACATAATTACGCTAATTAACTTTTTCATTAATTATTTTACGGCACATATTTCAATCTACGAATTATAGCCGCTGAGTTCGCAGGCGTATCCACTTGGAACGAATTCTCAGTTGCATGAGACTGAATTTTACAAGATTAACATTTGCTAATAAAACGAAACAGGATGTACATTATATACTCAGAGCCATACGTCACGAAGGCAGAATAATAATCACATCAGATATATTACAAGCTACCAACGTATGTGCTGAGTTCTTTCTTAGTGAAATTATCGACATTTTTGCATTTGTTCAAAGTGAATGGTAGGTTATGTATTAACGACTGATGCTTATAGTGTTCTGAAGTATGGAATTGACCATATCTCAGGATTTCTTGTGTTCGCATTAATGTGACGACGCTCTAAGGAGGATAATTGTTTTATGTAGTTCCAAGCTAATTCTGACGCGGCTGGCCTAATGAATGGTCAAAACGCATAATTGAATATTTAACATAATTACGCTAATTAACTTTTTAATTATTCATTTTACGGCACATCTTTCAATCTACGAATTATAGCCGCTGCGTTCGCAAGGCGTATCCACTTGGAATGAATTCTCAGGACTGAACCAGTTTCGAGATATTAATTTTCAAAGTGTCCGACGAAATGAATGGGCGTTCCAGTTAACTTTTTGAGGAAAACGCTGTTTTATGCATTGAAGCACAAAAGTAACTGGCCTTAGCGCTAAAATAATGCAATAGTATTGACACTGGTAGTAGTGCAATCGCAAATGCGGTAACATGGAAATGGTTTGAGGAGTGGTTCTTTGCATAATTTATTTTTCCTTACGCGGAAACAATGTTTGTTTTTGTGGAAAATAAAAATAGCGTAGCACTGCTGGCGCAATGCTAAAGAGACAGCGGACCTGATGGGCACCTAACTAGTCCTGGCTTTTGGGCTAGGCTAAGTACTACCAAGTCATCCCCAGCATTCCCCGTAATTTATTTATAATTGATTGATTATCGATTAGCTATTTATTGGCTTTCGATTTTCTATTGCAAGATATTGGCCACGTATTTGGGCTAGGCTAAGCACTACCAAGTCACCTACAGAAGTCTCCGGAATTTATTCGTTATTGATCAATTATCGACTAGCTATTGATTGGCTATCAATTGCCTATCGATGACTGACTAAGTAGTCCCCACCATTCTTAGCTAGACTTATCCAGGCTCAGCTTCGCTAGTTCACAGGTGTATGTGCCATTGCGCGTGGACACTTTCTACACTGCGACCAGGATCGGCACACTTTTTTTGGATTCAGCAGACACATTGCGCCCGGCTGAAACAGCTCGGCTGTTAAAATGAGAACATCATCTGTTTTACTATTTTCTTCGATAAGATATACAGTCATCCGATAAGATATATAGTCAAGAGAGCGGTGTGGATCAGAGAATGGGGATAACCGATATTCTAGTTGACATTAAGCGGAAAAAATGAAGCTGGGCAGGCCATGTAATACGTAGAATGGATAACCGATGGACCATTAGAGCTACAGAATGGATACGAAGAGAAGGGAAGCGCAGTCTAGGACGGCAGAAAACTAGGTGGGGTTATGAAGTTAGAAAATTCGCAGGCGCAAATTGGAATCACCTATTGCAAGACAGGGTTAATGGGAGATCGCAGGGAGAGGCCTTCGTCCTGCAGTGGACATAAATATAGGCGGATGATGATGATGACAGTCATTTTTCCCGTGTGACTTCAGCTTGGCACAGAATGCATTGAACCATGCAATGCATAACGGTTGCGTGTGCTCGAAGGCCTACTTAAGTCCTTTAGTGAGCGGGCCCGAGTCTGGCCCGGGCCCGTGGCTTCAAGCCCGAGTCTGGCCCGGGCCCGCGGCCTCAAGCCCGAGCCCGGCCCGGGCCCGTGGATTTAAGCTCGGGTCCGGCCCGAGCCCGCCAATAAAACGCTTCGGACGGCCCGGCCCGGCCCGCGGGCCGGGCCGGGCCCGGGCTTTCGGGCCGGCCCGGGCCCGTGCAGAGCTCTAGACAGCCTTTAGTACGCGCGGTCACAGTCAATACTTGGCGCCGTTCATTGCACATCGGTATATAACTGCTGTGTGATGGTGTATTGCTGCCTTCCGTATTGCAAGTCCCGTTCCGGGAAAACACCCGGTGTTTCTTTTCACCAGTTCCCAAGCAATGAGTTTCTAGCCCGAGTTTCTAGCGCTTTTGGACAAGATATTTGGACAAGATAGCATCAACTAATTTATTTTATTTTATTTATTTTCAATACTGTGAGCCCTTTCGGGCTGTTACAGGGTGGGATAATTCACAATACTAAGAGCGAATATACAAACAGTGTAATACAAGCAACACAATGAAAACTGAAAGTAAAAATGTATAAACACCATACAATAGCATAAAGAAAACAGCAGCAGAAATATCGCAGTACAATGCCAAAAAACATTGAATTTAAACATATAATGATTCTAGGTTTCTTTCAAAATTCGCAAGCGAATTCATACCATCAAATATTTCTGAGTTAAGTTGGTTCCACTCTTCTATAGTTCTGACCAGAAACGAATGTTTGTAAACATCGACTCTAGGCACATAAGGTCTAACAACGTATGGGTGACAGGACCGAGGTGACACTCTGCCAGGAGGCCGCAAGTAGAGTCCGGGATTTAGGTTTAACATGCCATTGTACAATTGATAAAAACATTTTAGCCTGGCTATTTTCCTTCGTGAAGCTAAATCTGGAAGGTTTGCCTTATCAATCAATGCGGTAACAGATTCAGTTCTCTCGTACTTAGAAAAAATAAAGCGCACAGCAAGACGCTGTATACGCTCGATCTGATTTATTAGAGTTCGTCGATACGGGTCCCACACTATACTCGCGTACTCCAGGGTAGGTCGAACAATCGTAGTGTAAGCCTTCAGCTTTACGTCAGGGGACGCTTGCTTTAATTTCCGCCGAAGCATTCCCAGCTTTCGCTGTGCTGATCCACAAATGTTAGCAACATGTTCGTTCCAGCTTAAATTATGTGTGATGGTAACACCCAGATATTTCATCTTCAAGGTTCGTCGAATTTCCTTAAGTCCAATTTTGTAATTAAATTGCAATGGGGATTTTTTCGCTGTAACGCTCATGCAGACCGATTTATCAAAGTTAATTTCCATGTCGTATGCTGCACACCAATTAGAAATTACGTTTAGGGAATCATTTAGCAGGGATTGGTCGTGGACGCTCCTCACTCGACAAAACAACAGACAATCGTCCGCGAAAAGGCGAACCTCAATTAGTGGGTCCACATCTTTAGCAATATCGTTGATGTAAAGCAAAAATAGCAGGGGTCCTATTACAGATCCTTGGGGCACCCCAGAGGTGACAGGCAATGAAGCTGAGTACTCATCAGCTATTTCCACAAACTGCCGTCTGTTACACAAGTACGCCTCAATCCACTTTACCACCATGGGATTTATACCGTATGTTTTCAGTTTTTGAATAAGTTTTACGTGGCAGACTTTATCAAACGCTTTTGAGAAATCCAGAGCAATAACGTCAACTTGCTCTTTCTGGTTTATAGTATCTGCAAAATACTGAATTGTTTCAAAGAGCTGCGTAACGGTTGATAAGCGCCTTCGGAAACCATGTTGTTTAGCATAGAATAAATTGTCTTCGGCATACTGAGCCAGATATTTGTTAATTACATGTTCAAGTAGTTTGCATACGGTGCATGTTATCGAGATGGGACGATAATTACTCAATTTTAGCTTGTCTCCAGCTTTGAAGATCGGAACAACGCGGGCAACTAACCAGTCATCTGGCAAGGCACCCATTTCGAGGGAAGCAGTGAATATTTCTACTAAAAAATTAGAAACCCATTCACAATAACGTTTCAGAAACGCATTCGGTATTTTATCGGGACCAGAACTTTTCCTCACATCTAGATTTAGAAGTAGTGCTACGATTCCGTCTTTAGAAATAATGAAGTCACTACTACGTTCTTCATTTACCCCAGCTTCTTCTACCAGATATTCTTTCTTAGAGGAAAACACAGTGACAAAGTAGTTGTTAAAAGCCTCAGCCATTCTCACCGGTTCGCTACAGACGGTTTCATTGACTAAAACACCATGTATCATTGGCTTTGAAGAAGATAAGTACCTCCAGAATTTTTTCGGGTTATGAGCCATGTAATCAGTCAGCGTAGACGAAAAGAAACGAGTTCGGGCATCTTTCAGCTCTCTTCGTATCTGGGTGCCAAGCGCCGAAATCGCTGCCGCTATCTTTGGAACTTTTTTTCGAGCACGTCGCAGTCGGCGCTTTAAATGAATAATATTGCGGGTTACCCACGGGTTGGCCCTTTCTATTCGCTTAACTTTCCTGGGAACAAACCGAGATAAACAATGTGATACCAGGGACTTAAAGTGCTCCCACAATTTATTTACATCTTTTTCCCGTGGAAGCATGTCGAAACCTATTCCCAGAGCATCCAGAATTGATGTGTCATCAGCTCGTTGAAAATCGTACACGTATGCTGTTCGGGCTTTAGTTAATTTTTCGTTTGTCGCACTAAGGACAACTACTACAGATTTATGGTCTGATATCCCATCTTCAACAGTGACATCATGGGTGAAAGTTTTATCAGACAAAAATATTAAGTCTAGAATTGACTGGCAATTGTCTTGTATCCGTGTTGGGCAATTCACTACTTGTACTAGGCTGTGGTTTACCATTATTTCCAACATTACGTCCGCGTGCAAACGATTTAAGGAACCTGAAATTCGGCTATTCCAATCAACACCCGGTAAATTGAAATCGCCCATAAGTACTATTCTGCTTCGCATATTTGTGATTGCACTCAAATAAGCATCAATTTTCTCAAAAAAGTCCACTGAACTTGTTGGTGATCTATATACTACGCCGATAAGTAATATAGTCTCACCGAGAAATAGCCGACACCAAACGCTTTCATGATCATCGATGTTCGGGAGCGACTCATATTTAAACGTTTTTTTTAATCAATAATGCAACGCCACCGCCCCTACTCGTCCTGTCTTTTCGAATAACGTTGTAGCCGCTAGGAAATACCTCATCGCTCTGAATGTCAATGTGCAACCAAGTTTCCGTTATTCCTATTATATGGGGGTCATATAACAAAGACATGCGTTCAAGTTGTTCATGCTTGTTAGCAATGCTTCGTGCGTTAACATTTATAAGCCTTATTTCCTGTGGCTTTTGATGTCATACATTGTCGCGAGACGCAGAAGCTGAATGTTTAGGCACTTGTACACGAGTATGATTGCACAGGTCCCATGTGTAGGCCGTTCCGTTGATAAAAAGCCTGTCATTAACAAGCTTCACCTTCGCGCCAGCCCTTTTATCTGATTGCGCAGAACGCCACAGTTCTTTCCTTTTTCGTTGCGTTTCATACGAGTAATCATGAGAAAGGTTCACGTTTGTTCCTTTCAGTTTCTTACAGTTCTCAAAAATCGCTTCTTTTTCCTTGTGATTATAAAGCTTCAAAATAACAGGTCTATCTTGGTCTCTTTTCTTTTGCCCCAGCCTATGAATTCTTTCTATCGACGTCACTTCTACACCAAGGCGATCAGAAAAGATACCTTTCACAACTGCGTTTTCAATTCCTTCTTTTGTTTCATTGGGACTCTCCGGGACTCCGTACACAATAATGTTGTTCCTCCTAGCCCTGTCCTCTAATTCAACAATTTTCTTTCCTTGTTGTTTAATTGTCTGTTCCAGGTTGCGGACAGCGATTTCGAGACCTTCCAGTCTCGCGCATGTCGCCGCCACTTTATCAAGTTTTTGTTCAAACAAAGAAAGCTTAGAATTCATTTGTGTTTGTGTCTCAAGAATAAGTTGCAGCATTTCTTCAGTAGTAGGGCCGGGATTTGTCTCAATATCCCCGCAAAGTAAGAGTTTCAAATGAGACCACAACAAGTTTATCGCATCAACACAATTCACTGGGAGCGGCAGCATAATTAGACACAGAGAATCTGACTTAAATGAAACGGGCGAATAGTAACTAACCTGTAAAACAAGCCATGCGGATTTAAGCGACATGACTGCAGTACTGCTGCCGCTCCCACTGAAGAACTAATGAAGGGGAATTATAAGATGGACATCTTATAAAGATCGTAGCCTTCTCCCCCGTATACGCCACTCAGCAAATACATAATTTCACTATAACTCCTTTTTCCTCACGCAGCAACTCCTTTAAGTATTCTTTTTTTTTTCCGCGCACAATAGTGGACTGGAACCAGCTAAAAAATGACGTCGTCTCTGCTCCAACATTAACTTCTTTGTTATCATGTTTACAGTGACATTATTTTGTTTGTGCCATGTTTGCAGTGACAGTGTTTTACTTCTTTAGTGTAACGTTGCGTGTGCCCAACCTGTACGCATTGTATTTATTCAAATAACAGTTTTTTTATTAACCTGTGCATTTTCTGTACATACCAATGTATTCGTTATGCTTGTACCACCCTGCTGAAACCACCGCGCGGTGATGCAGTATTTATAAAATAAAAATAAATAAATAAATAATATTGTTTTTTTAATAAACCTCCGAACACCTGCCACGCAGGAATGTACTAGAAGTACTCGAAAGAGCAGTCCAGCCCTATTTACAACGCGCTCCCATCATGAGCTGCCCTGACATGATACGATTCGCAAATCTAATTGCCGAGAAGTTTCTGAGAATACTCCTTGTAAATCAGTCAAATCAACTGACTGATAAAAACGACAAGCCTTCGGCCTCTGTACACAAGCCGCCAAGGAAACACTTTAGATTGTAATTGTGAATAAGACACATTTGTGAGCTACTGTGTCCGCAAGATTTTTCGCCTGAAAGTATGGCGACCATTGTAAGCGCATACGAGCAATAAATATTTATTTTCATTCCTCAAAATGCATTTGATGGCGGAGAGCTGTTCTCCCGGCGCAGGCATCCCCAGTGAACTTAAAAAGCTCGATGTATTAATACGGTTACACTGCGTCCATTTATAAGAAGCCCAGATGAACCATTTACGCGTCCTCTACAATTCGGCGACTTGTTCTTGAATGTACAGTGAGGTAAGAAGCGCGCCCGACCCAATCTTCCAGCGTTGCGCGCGCTGCACAGATCGGCTGGGAACAGCTGAGCAGGGTTAAATCCCCTTGATGCAGGGTGGGGTCGCAGCGCCCCCTCTCCAAGCAGCGGCGATAGACATGAACTAGCCCCGATGCGAAGGCCGTAAGAAGCGAGCGAGCGCGCCAGTCGAACCCGGCCGTGGGCTCGGTTACAGCTCGGTCGTCGCCGTTGTAGAGGGCGCTGCGGAATGCGGTCCCAGCCTCGGCGGCAAGGCGCGTGCTGCCGCAGCTTCGTCTTCCGGCTTGCATGTACGGCCGCGCTGTTTCGAAGGCACCATTTTTGTTCGCGTGCGTTTCATGAGCTTGGGTATTGTCGCCACGGGCCCTCGACAAAGGCGGCAGCGGCATTCTGAGGGGCGTTTGAAAAGTGCTTCGTTCCGAACTGCAAATCTGGATACCGGACTTGTGCGGAGCGTGTGCCTTTATTCAAAGCGCCGTCCGACAACGGTCGTCTAGAGCAGTGGCGTCGTGCAAATCTGAGGGCAGACCAAACTCTAATGCCTACCGACCCTTTTTCAGAGGATACGATATCAACGGCATATTACGCGGAGCGCTCGATAAAAAGATTCCCACCTTATTTCCGAACTGTCCAAAGAAGCTCACACGTTCAAATAAACGAAAGCCGCTGCGTAAGAGAGAGCCCCCTGTGTGCCACAGCAGTTTGCAAATTTTGCGGCATGTACAAGATATATATTGGGTAGTTTACTATCATGCACCAAGATTTAAAAATATGCAAATGTCACGTAGCTGGACAGAACCAAGGTAATGTTGTCTGCCGTCGTTTGTAGATACTCAGATTATTCTAACACGAAAGTGTTTTATGCCGGGGTCCACCAAGACTTCACTGACGTATTTCCGTCACGGAAATACGTCATAGAACATAATACAAAGAAAGAAACCAGAAGAAAATGTTCCACAAACATGCAAAATTTGGGAATCGAACCCACGACCTCTCGGTCCGCGACGATAGATCGCCGAGCGTTTAACCCATTGCGCCACAAACGCATTTGCAGAGAGCTACACAGACGCGCCTTATATATCTAACACTCCTCCGTGTACCCGCGCTCTTGTTCGGGGCGGTGCCGCCGCCTACGAGCAGAAAAGAGAAGTACTGCATTATGACACTAACGCGCACCGACAGTGAACGCTTCGGTGGTCTCACCACTACGACGCCTCGATGCCAGCATTCGAAGGGACGCTGGCATCAAGAAGCACTACCAACGCCACCTAGGTGGCGTTGGTAGTGGCGTTCACCGTACTCAGCACAGCGGAGCGGCCTCCGCAATTAGCTCTGAAAATGTTTCTGAAGTTGATCGCGGAGGCTGCAATTACGACGCGCTGTACGCGCTGATTTGACTCGGTGACGATTCAGTTACGTGCTTTGTCTTGCGCGTTGTATTAGTGTGTCAGTTACGTGCTTCGTCTTTCGCGTTGTGCTAGCGTGTGCAGCGTAGTGCAGCTTCCATATGCACGACGGTTGCTCATGGTCATCGACGTTGGTAGTCGTGATGGAGGAGACGTGCCACCAGGCGTCAGCGTGGGTGCATCAACGCCTAAGGGCGCTTTAGCCACAAAACACCAATAGACATTATATATCAATGTGCAATAAACATTACACTACTTCTGTGAAGACACGTTTCACTTTCGTGTTCTATACCGATTCCTATATAAGAGGGATCAACCACACTTTTTTGTATTGCGCCTAATTAGATAATTATTTTCATAATTTATTAATCAACTTTTGTAATGCTATAATTGGATAAAAAGTGTGAACGAGAGAATTGAACAGCAGCATGGAAAACTCCCAATATAGCTTCCTGTTTCTCAATACGTGATACATAAAAGTATTTTCCGAGCGTGAAAGAAACCCGCGAATACACGCAAAATTGCCGCACCACTGGCCGCTCGAGGCACTTTGCGTGTATTCGTGGTCTTCTTTCACGCTCGGAAAAACAGCTCTACGTAGCGCGCACTGAGCAATAGAAAGCTGTATCGGGAGTCTTTCATGTTGCTCTACAATTTTTTCATTGACACTTTTAATCTAATTATAATATTTGAGAAGTTGATCAATAAATACCACTAATTCTGTAATTAGGCGGAACATAAAAAATAATGCAGTAGCTCTAAGGGACGGCAACAACATTATTATGGTTCTGTTCAGCTACGTGACATTTGCATATTTTTAAATCTTCGTGCACCCTGTATAATACTGCTGTTTTCTGTGCGGATGTGTGCCCGATTTTCAAATTTGTTCCTTCCTGGCTACTGATTTTTTTTACAACGCGCGTGCGGTGTATATTACACGCTTGCGTGTTCTTATGCAAAATTTTTGATTGTGGGAGTGTACGAGAGCGTAAGCTTCTGGGATCCCCTATTACAATTATCGAGCTGCTTCTTGCACAATTTCTTTTCGCATTGTGTCTTTGCAAAAAAAAAGGTCTATGGGATTATTATGTGGTGAGTGTAAGTGTATTTGTGGACAGGCTGTAGCACGCATTGTCAAACACGCTTACATTGGCACATTCTCATATGCAATTTAAAAAAAAAGCAAGTCACCTCTTTTTTTTTACATCTAGCAAGAGCCACTCAGTCCTCAATGGACGAAAGCCAAATGAATAATACACACGGTCTATGTTAAGTGGAATAAAAAAGGCTCACGTTTTCATTCGTAAACTGTATGAGTGATCCACCTTTTCTTCTTTCCCACCTCCTCCTTCCTCCCCTTTTCTATATATTTCCTAGACGACAATAAAACGTCGCATTATGCCTGGAAACGCTGTCTGATTTCCTTCCGGACGTACGGACTTTCTTATCGGCTCGGTAACAGTGGCGACGAATGTGGGATTGAAGCAAGCGTAGGTTCCTGCAGGACCTGACAACCGCCCGGAACCAACGCCAGCCCACAAGCTACCAGACTTGGATGATACGAGAGATAAGTGGCAACCCTTCAATGTAAAAATTGAAGCGTACTTTGAAGCTAGCAGTATCACCGAAGATGCGAAGAAAAGAGCCTTGCTTGTTGCCGCGCTCGGAACTTCGACAGTTGAAGTTTTATGTGGAAAAGTTGCACCCCTACCGCCAAGTTCTTTGAGCTACAATGAGGTTGTGACGACCTTAAACAGCTATTATAGCCCACAGCCGAATGAAATTACCGAGCGGTTCAAGTTCTATCATCGCTGTCAGCAAGAGGGACGCATTCATTGTGGCCGAACGCCAAATGGCGAATAATTGCCAATTTGCGTCAATGTTGGACAACATGATAAGGGACCGGATAGTGTAAGGTCCAAGAGCTTACAGAAACAGTTACTAGCGAACAAGGATTTGTCTTTGGCTGACGCTCTCGCTCTTGCCGCGGAAACCGCAGAACTAGATTCACAAGGCATTTCAGCCGACAATGAGCGGACGCATGTGCTACAATTATCCCAGCGACGTGAACCAGGCTCGAGTAAAAAGAAACCCGTTACGTCGCAAGCACTGAGCAGATGTTGTGGAAGCTATGGGCACAAAGCTTCGACGTGCAGGCTAAAGAAGCGGCGATGTTTCAAGTGTAGGCGGCAAGGTCACTTAGTCAGAATGTGCTCGCCCGAAAGCACCACCGACAGAGCGCTAGCCTTAACAGCGCATACGAAGGACGATACTGAAGATAGTGACAGCAGCGCATCGCAGATTTAGCCATTGACCACTGCTCCAGCCTTGGTTCCACCTATCAGGAAATGTTTCAATTGGGGTGGCATCAATCTGACGATGGACATCGACACAGGATCGCCAGTCTGTGTAATTCCCAGGGCAGTTTATGAAACGTACCGTCAACGATGGCCGCAGCTGCAAGAAGCACAGATAAAGTTGTCATGTTATCTCGGCAAGCTTCTGGTGTTTGGAGTGCTCAAGATGAGTGTTTCTTACCAATCTTCGGCAGTAAACTGTAACCTAACGGTTCTGAATTGTAACGGCCCCAGCCTTTGTGGGCGGGATCTTATGCAGAAATTGCGTGAAGAAGGCGTCCCTGTATTACGCGTCATAGAAACAAGCACGGGAAAGCACGTCTGCTTCGCCGTCCGCAGCACTACTGGAGCGCTACGCGAAGCTGTTCACCGACGGAACTGGACTTTTGAGAGGCCTACCGGCCCGACTACACGTCAAAGACGGAGCAAACTTCAAGTTTTACAAAGCAAGGAGGCTTCCATTCGCACTTGGCGAAAAAGTGTCTCAAGAGCTGGACAGGCAAGTTGCGGCGGGCATAATCTCCCCCGTGCCTCATTCTGAATGCCACAGTACCCGTGCTGAAAAAAGACGGGACCGTGCGGATTTGCAGTGACTTTAAAGTCACCTTGAACCCCGTGTGCAAAGTGGAGCAATACTCATTGCCGATTATAGATGACATATTTGGTAATCTCTGTGGGGGTGAGAAGTTCAGCATTCTAGACCTCCGAGACGCTTACAATCAAATCCCGCTTCACGAAGGCTCCAAAAAGCTGGCGGTCCCACGAGGGACTATTCTGCTACAATCGCTTACACTTTGGCATAGCGCCGACACCCGCTATATTTCAACGAAAGATCGAGTAAGTGCTAAAGGGCCTGCCAGGTACCCAAGCCTATCTAGATGATGTGCTAATAGCAGACACCGCCGGGGACCAGAACGCTAACGTTGAAGCAGTGCTTCATCGTTTCAAGGAGCATGGCATCATGCTTCGTGCCAACAAATGCAGGTTTTCTGAATCATCAGTAACCTACCTTGGGCACCGTATTGACGCAGAGGTATTGCATCTGCTAGAAAAAAATGTTTACGCTATAAGGCTAGCTCCGGCCCCACGAAACGTCACCGAATTGCGGTCAATACTTGGCATGATAACATTTTACAACACGTTCTTGCCGAATCTGTCTACGTTGCTCGCGCCGTTATATCGGCTTTTAGGGAAAGGAGCAAAATGGGTTTGGGGCAAGAAGGAAGAGCGAGCTTGCGAAGAGGCCAGGAATGTGCTGTGCGCTGCACCGGTCTTAACGCATTTTGACTCAAAACGGGAGCTACTCTTGGAATGTGATACTTCGCCGCATGGCGTCGGAGCGGTGCGTTTTCATCGCATAGATGTCGAGAACAGACCGATTGGATTTAGATCTCGGACATTGACCGTAGCCGAAAGGAAATACTCCCAGGTCAAACGCGAGGCCTTAGCGCTAGTGTACGGAGTTACTCGGTTCCGGGATTACCTCCTGGGATGTGAATTCACGCTGGTCACTGATCACCGCCCCTTGCTAGGCCTTATGGGGGCAGATCGCCAGAGCCCGGCTATGGCCGCTGCAAGAATTCAAAGATGGACTCTGGTGCTGGGAGCTTACAAGTATAAATTGATGTTTAAACCCGGTAAACTGATGCTCAACTCCGATGCAATGAGCCGTTTGCCACAAATGTTGCAGGTGCCGGAACCAGCAGTTGAAGAATGCGATGACATGGTGATCGCCATCGATGGATGGGACCATCCCGCGGTGTCACGCCAGGAGTTGAAAGCACTGACAGCAGCAGACGAGATGCTATCAAGTGTTTGTCGGTATGTTATTGGGGGTTGGCCGTCACCACGGCATGTGGGAAACGTGGCACTGTCCGAATACTACAAACGGCGACATGAATTTTCCGTGGAAGGAGGGTTACTGTTCTGGGGCCATCGGGTAGTAATCCCCAAAGATGCTCGTGGGAGGTTGTTAAAACTGTTACACGAGGCCCACCAGGCCGTTTCAACCATGAGGACAGTGGCAAGGTCTAGTTTCTGGTGGCCCGGTCTCGACAGAGCCATTCAGCATGTCGGGGATGAATGTCGCAGCTGTGTACAAGCTTTACACATGCCACCGACACAGGAGCCTGTAAGCTGGCCCAGTACGAACGAGAAATGGTCGCGACTGCACATAGACTTCGCGGGGCCCGTTAATAACACCATGCTTCTAGTTATTGTGGACTCGCACAGCAAGTGGATAGAAGCTATACCGATGCGCCAGGCCATTGCTAAGAACACCGTGGACGCTCTTAGGACGTTGTTTAGCAGATTCGGACTGCCTCATACCGTAGTCTCAGATAACGGCATGCCATTTACCGCGTCAGAGTTTGACCGTTTTATGGTGGGAAAAGTATCACGCATATTCGCACGCCGCCTTATCATCCACAGAGCAATGGATTGGCAGAGCGCGCCGTCAGAACTATAAAGGACGGTTTAAAGAAAATGACTGGAGTGGATCTCGGGATTGCCGTGGCTAGAATTTTGTGCAAGTACCGGAACGAGCCACAGCCTTCGGGGTTGTCTCCACCAGAATTGCTTTTGGGGTAAAAGCTGCGGACGAGACTAGACATGTGTTTTCCACCCAGGAACCAGACAGAACATCGGCGGAAACCCACCGACGACACTACCTGGAGGAGTTTCGCACCAGGCGACGCCATCTACGTCCGCAACTACGGAGTCGGGGACAAGTGGACACCTGGTAAAGTCAAGTCCACCACGGGTGCCCGTTTGGTGACTTCAGACGGATGAAGGTGTGGTTCGCAGACACACAGATCAAGTGCGCAAGCGTTCTGCCGACACATCCGGGGCCCCATCCGCCGAACGCCAGGAAGACCCGATGCCCACAGAGAGGGCACCGGATTCCAGTACCGCGTCGGATGGCTCAGAAGCCCCGCCCCAACTGTAGCGTTCCGCTCGTACGATGAAGCCGGTAGAGCACTACGGTTATTAAGGGGAAAGGAATGTTATCACTTACGTCAGCCGAATCGGCCTGCGGCAGCTGCCGTTGCGCCGTGTGCCACCTTTTGTTCTTTCCCACCTGCTCGTTCCCCCTTTTCTATATATTTCCGAGACGACAATAAAAGGTCGCATTATGCTTGGAGACGCTGTCTGATTTCCTTCCGGATGGACGGACTTCCCCATCGGCTCGGTATCACCCGATTATAAACGCCTGCCGAATCCAAGAGAGACGCCTACCTTCGTGCCACCTAATAAATTCCTATTTGAAAGAGTTTTTACATAGCTGATGTCCATTCTCACCTTAAGTTATGGCTATGAACAGCCACTTTTCTCTAGTGCGTTGCATATCGCAAGCTTGCGCCATTTAATTTCTTAATTTCGATCGCGGCCACACTGAATTCGCGCAACGATGGTTGAACGGTTTTCTGAGTCTGAATGGAAGCAGCGATAAGCATGAAATACATTTTCCGGTGCAGTCACTATTTTCTTCTTATCGAGGGGTAGCACCTGGGCTAACACTTTTATTTTTGATGCTTGGATGAACGCTTTGACCGGACGAAACAAATTGTTCGCGCGAGCGTAACTTGAGTGGGCTTAGAGTGCTGTCCGATCGATCTGTGTTCACGTCATTCACGCCCTGCACAAGGAACCTTCATGTTAGCGAAGCAATAATTAAGCCTGGTTTAGTTATCCTTTAATCTGAAAAAGCGAATTTCCTTCGCACTTTGAGTTTTACTTACTCCACTATGAACAAAATTTAGGGAACGCAGAGCAATGTCAAGCCGCCGGCGCCACTAAATTGGGACCGCTGACCGCGGCGCCATCTATCGGCTCGCAGCAGAGCTACTCGGTGCGCCCGCATGCTGCCGAACATAATCTGGATGCGCGCGCGCGCGCAGTGTCAACACATAAATGTTCTTACACCGTGGCTGCAAGCGATAACTGCGGCAGCCACTCCAAACTTAAGTCACGTGACCCTGCCTCCGAGATTACAGCGGCGTTTGTTGCGATCCCGGCGGCAGGACCCGCGGCCTCTCGTCAAGCCATTGGTCGAACGCGTGCCAGCCTCGTAATTGTCACTTCCTCCGCAACAGGAAGTAGGGTCGGCAACGAGCGCCGTCTCTCCGCGACTGCCCCGAACTACGGGAACCACCGCTCCAATGGGACGCGGCAGGCATATAGTAAAGGAGACATTGCCTTTCTAATTCTGACAACCATGTCTCAAAAATAAACAAAACCGCTGCACGGCGTGGAAGCAGGTGAAATTTGTAGCAAAAGCCTGTGCGCTCTTCCTCTCGAGAAATTAGACAGTTTTAGTTACTCGTACGTAGAGGCTTTGCGTACGTAGAGCTTCTACGTGTAAGCAGTGCGCATGCGCAGAACGTAGCGGCCGCGCGCTGGTCTCACGGACGTACGTGAGATTCGATTCTTTACGTGCGTTTCTTGCGCACGTAGACAGCTTCGCGCGGGGTTTTCGCGAGATCACGAACAAGCGATAGCGTGCTGAGCGCGCGCAGATGGCTTGCATGGAAACACGGCGACAGGATGAGTGGTCATCTATTTCATTCCATGTCAACGATGACAAGATAACGCTTGCACAACACACTTCCGGGCATTGCGGAGGCGATGACCGGCACGCATCAATGCACATCACTGGCTTCACTGAAATACTCATCTTGAATTGAATTGTTCATATTTACCGATAGATGTAGCTACGTGGTGCGTCGCGTACGTGTAGCTAAAAGCATTTCAGATGGCGTGCACGTAAGGTACGTAGACTGCTCACGTTTGCGTACGTGAAGTCTCCACGTACGTGTAACTAAAACTGTCTATTAGCCACGCTACGTCGCAGAAAATCGTGGTCACACGCCTTTATGTCAGACGGAGTGGTTGCAACGTCACCGATTATGGCACGTGACTACCCTATGCCATCCAATGCAGCACAACCTATGATGGTGTGGCCGCGAAAGGGAGACGAAGGATCACGTGGTTAAGCGAGCATCGGACACCTGGAGCCGGTTTGAGAGATCCTTGAATACCGCTGTGCGTAGCTTCTGGCCGACATACCCGCGGCCCGCTGTCATCGCGGCCGTGGTGTCAGCTGTCATATTGGTCTGGTGCGCAAACGAATATTGGAATAGGCACATAGCAAACGAAAATGTTAAAATGTTTCAGCGCGACAAGGACGAAATAGACACAGCTTAGCTTTTATAGCAGTAACTTATATCAGGTGTTCTATTGATAGCGGTAAATTCATTGGCTCAGTATTTCTAGATTTTACTAAAGCTTTTAATCCTCTTAATCATCCCGTTTTATTTATTTAAAAATCAGGGCAGCTTCACACTAGTGGTGCGAAGACTGTGCAAGCAGCTATGCTGTCGATCCCACCTAGCTTTATCTCGGATCGGCTGAGTCGCAGGCCCGAATCGTTCTGTCAACGCTTCTGGCTGCGCACACACTTTTGCTCGCTAACGCTAGCTCGTAACTCGGGACATTTTTCCAGTTCGCCCACATGTCGCCGCCGCTTCACCAGCGCGATACTAGGGGTTGGTCCGAAGTCGCCTCATCGGCTGTCGAGTAGCGGCGCGACGGTTTTCGCACCGCGCTTCCTCTACTTCGCGAGTCTTCTTTGGTCGCCCTATTCTCACGGCGACGTGCTCGCTCGGCGCGGAGACGTGGGGCATTCTGTCGCCGCAGCTGCGACGCGGAGCTATTATTACGAGGTTCATCGCAGTGACGTCACGTCTTCGCTCCGCCTACCACAGCTGTGGCGACACGACTATGCGGGAGCTCGGCAGGATGACATTCGGCAAAGCTGGGCAAAGCGACGGCGCGCGCGATGACGTCACGGTTTAGCTCCACCTGCACAATTGTTGCGAGGCTCGGCGTTCATAGCCGACGCGGAATGACGTCATCGTTCGGCGAGGTTTTCCTGCGCACACTCCCAGGACTAACCATGGGCTTAAACAGCTTTGCTGAAAAAAAATGTCACCGTTTCGCCCTAAGGGCGAAGCAATGAATGCGATAGCAACACTGCAATGCCATACGAAGTAAGGTGAGCGGCTTTGGTAGCAATATGAATTGTACTAAACATGAGCTGATTAAGTAAGCAGGTGTGCTGCGCCGTAAGTAGACCGACATGAAGAGAGACTCGATGACCACGAGAAGGCGCCTGTGAAACGGTGGTGTTCATGAGAAGCGGTTCCCGTGGGCAGCGCGTGCGAAGGGACACACCTGTAGCGCTGCACTGCCGATCCGGGCACCATTGCATGTGTAGCGTGCGTTGGAAAATGTGGCCCGACTATTACTAACTGAATGAACAAGCGTGGTGTGAGCGCGCACAAACAAACGTGAATAGATCACACTGAATGACTGCAGACAACGACTGCCAAAACGCTGGCAGCAAGCAGCGGGCGAAGGTGCGTGCGGTCTATCGCTTCAACGGAAACTGAGCGGCGAACGCACGGTGCATAAAGGTCAGAGCCGTGTGGAGATAAGCGACGGTGCGAGCGAGCGACGAGCGCGGTTGCTGGCAGAGTAGAAGTACCCCCCCCCCCCCCCCGGCAAGCTCCCTCCGGCGCTGGCTTCCCGCTTCCTTGCTTGCGCGTCCCCGCACGCTTCTGCCCGGGCATACGGCGCGCGGCGAAGATTTTATCTATAGGGAACCTGACGGCGACGGCGACGACGACGCCGACGGCAGAAATCCGGTTGAAGTGTCCATGTAATTGCTATGGCAATAAAAGGAGGCAAGCTTGCACTCGGTCGCGCAAAGCTTAGGCACAGCGAAGCTTACTGGCCGCTACGGCTAGGTACGAACTTGGTTGCTGCTAGGTCTTAACTTGGTTTAACTTAACTACGCCTGTAGGAAGGTATTCTCACCCGCCGTGGTTGCTCAGTGGCTATGGTGTTGGGCTGCTGAGCACGAGGTCGCGGGATCGAATCCCGGCCACGGCGGCCGCATTTCGATGAGGGCGAAATGCGAAAACACCCGTGTACTTAGATTTAGGTGCACGTTAAAGAACCCCAGGTGGTCCAAATTTCCGGAGTCCCCCACTACGGCGTGCCTGATAATCAGAACTGGTTTTGGCACGTAAAACCCCATAATTTAATTGGGAAGGTATTCTCGAGCGATCATTTTCGGAGGTACCTATCCTTTCGCGACATTTCACGTGACTAGCGCTGGACGCGTGCACGTTGGGACGCGTGGGCGCCTACGAGCGACAGCGCTCCTGGCATGCAACAAACGCAGGCAGGCTAACCAAGTTTGGTACAGTGCCAAGAACGCTGTCGCTTGACGACGCCGAACGCGTTGGCGACATTTCGCGTCTCTAGCGCTGGTCGCGTCGGCACCTACGAGTGACAGCGTTCCTGACACGCCACAGACACAGGCAGGCTAACCAAGGTTGGCACAGTTCCAAGAACGCTGCTGCTTGCGGACGCCGAACGCGTTGGAGGCTGGCCGCGCAATATCAATCGGCCAGCCTCGCTGTGTCTTGAGCTTTGCGCGGCCTAGTGCAAGTTTCGCTTTTTATTGCGATAGCAATTATATGGACACTTCAACCGGATTTCTGCCGTCGGCGTCGCCATCGCCGTCGCCGTGAGGTTCCGTATAGATAAAATCTTCACCGCGCACCGTATGGCCGAGCGGAAGCGTGCTGGGACGCGCGCTATCACGGAGAGCGAACGCACTCAATCTCCCTCGCGCAAGCAACGAAGCGGGAAGCCAGCGCCGGAAGGAGCGGGGGGGGGGGGGGGGCACTACTGTGCCAACAACCGCTCTCGTCGCTCGACCGCACGGTCTCTTATCTCTCCCACGCGCAAGCAAGGAAGCGGGAAGCCAGCGCCGGAGGGAGCGGGGGGGGGGGGGGGCGCACTTTTCCTCTGCCAACAACCGCGCTCGTCGCTCGCCGCACCGTCTCTTATCTCCACACGGCTCTGACCTTTATGCACTGTGCGTTCGCCGCTCAGTTTCTGTTGCAGCGATAGACCGCACGTACCTTCGCCCGCTGCTGCGCCGTATATATGCGCTTGCTGCCAGCGTTTTGACAGTCGTTGTCTGCAGTCATTCAGTGTGATCTATTCATGTTTGTTTGTGCGCGCTCACACCACAGTTAGTAATAGTCGGCCCAGATTTTCCAACGCGCGCTACAGATGCAATGCTGCCCGGATCGGCAGTGCAGCGCTACAGGTGTGTCCCTTCGATCGCGCTGCCCACGGGCAGCGCTTCTCATCAACACCACCGTTTCACACGCGCCTTCTCGTGGTCATCGAGTCTCTCTTCATGTCGGTCTACTTACGCCGCAGCACACCTGCTTACTTAATCAGCTCATGTTTACTACAATTCATATTGCTACCTGATCATGATAAAGAAATTTACAGAAGAATAAAATTCGGTTGGAGTGCATACGGTAGGCATTGCCAAATCCTGACTGGGAGCTTACCACTGTCGTTGAAAAGAAAAGTGTACAATCATTGCATTCTACCGGTGCTAACATACGGGGCAGAAACTTGGAGGTTAACAAAGAAGCTCGAGAACAAGTTAAGGACCGCACAAAGAGCAATGGAACGAAAAATCTTAGGAGTAACGTTAAGAGACAGGAAGAGAGCGGTGTAGATCAGAGAACAAACGGGGGTAGACGATATTCTAGTTGACATTAAGCGGAAGAAATGGAGCTGGGCAGGCCATGTAATACGTAGGATGGATAACCGGTGGACCATTAGGGTTACAGAATGGATACCAAGAGAAGGGAAGCGCAGTCGAGGACGGCAGAAAGTCAGGTGGGATGATGAGGTTAGGAAATTCGCAGGCGCAAGTTGGAATACGCTAGCGCAAGACAGGGGTAATTGGAGATCGCAGGGAGAGGCCTTCGTCCTGCAGTGGACATAAAATATAGGCTGATGATGATGATGATATTGCTACCAAAGCCGCTCACCTTACTTCGTATGACATTGCTGTGTTGCTATCGCATTCATTGCTTCGCCCTTAGGGCGAAACTGTGACATTTCTTTTATGGCGATAGCAATTATATAGACACTCCAAAACGGATTTCTGCCGTCGGCGTCGCCGTCGCCATGAGGTTTCGTATGACATCAACGGCGATGAAACCTTCGCCGCGCTCCGGACGCTGTATGTGCGAGTGAAAGGGCGCGAGGGACGCGCGCTTCCACTGGGAGCTAACGCACGGCGGAGAGCAAACGCGCGTTCTGCGCCGTGCTCCCTGAAGGGCTGCAGAATTAAGCGTCTCTTTCCTCCTTTACAATCACCATATATAGAGAGCAAACGCGACTTCTTCCGTCGCGCGAAAGGCCGTGGGGGGAGGGGGGGAGGCGACGTTGCGCCAAGAAATGCGTATTTATATAAAAACGTTGCGAGGTGAGAAGGTGGGTAGATTTCCGACGCTGCTCGACGAGTGTCCCATTCTGACCTCGTCGAAAACCTCCGAGCCGCCCCCAGAGGCACCGGCAATAGTCACCAACGCCGCGCGCGTTCCGTGCGAACGCGGGCAAAACGCCGACGGCGTCGACAACAGTTCTGCGCGTTGCTGGTGGTGCTGCATGTCGAAGTTTATACAGCTGATAAAACTACTATCCTTACTCTGTATAGCACTCTACTAATTTGCTATCGCAATTGATGCTTCGCCTTTCGGGTCAAACTGCGACAATTTTTTTTTCTTCTCCTGGCTCAGCGTGCCGCGGAGAGAAGAGAGGCAGGGGTCGGGAAGGCAAGGAGCTAGCGAAGAAGACCGCGTTCATGCGCACGCGGTCTCCTCTTTCTCCCTCCGGGTCACCATGGCTACCACGGCTACGCCCCGAAATTTACGGCTCGTTCCCCGCACACTGCCTACCAGGGTAACGAAACGACCATGATAGTGATACGGAACTGCCGCCGCCACAGTGGGGATACACTGAGGAGAAGGAAGATGGGCGGTTGCCGCTTGCTATAGCGTCGCCATTTTGGCCTCCGTTATCTTCCCTGTAAATAAAGTGTAAATAGCCTTGGGCATCAGTTACACGTAACATTATTTGGTGGAGGTGCCTACCCGTCATGGAGCTTCGCAGCGGTCGCAACGGCGCCACTGAAACATCGGCTCCTGCTGCCGGCACTTCATCTACGCAAGCGTCTCCGCCTTGAGCTCCGACCTACGTCGCCGTTTACCCCCTCGGGATCCTGGTGTTTTCCCCGGAGTCAGCATTCCTGATTTTGACGACTGGCTCCGCGTATACGAACATGTCAGCACCAGTCACAGGTGGGATCCGACTGTTATGCTTGCCAACGTTCTTTGCTACCTCGACGGAGCTCCACGGGCATGGTTCCAGACTCACGAAGAGGAGATTTCGAGCTAGGATCTCTTCAAAGAGAAGCTCCGCGACCTTTTTGGCAAACCGTTCGGTCGCCAACTCAATGCCAAGAAGGCCCTTGCCAAAGGTGTTCAGATGTCGACTGAGTCCTACGTGTCGTACATTCTCGACGTCTTGGCCTTTGTGCCAAGGATGACCCGAACATGTCGGAGGACAATAAGGTTAATCACGTCCTCAAAGGCATTGGTGACGACACCTTCAATTTACTGGCGTTTACGAACGTCACCAGCATCGATACGATCCTCAAGGAGTGCCGCCGTCTCGAGCATGCTAAATGCCGCCGGGTATCTCAGCACATCACGCGCCTTCGCAACAGAGCTGCTACGTCATCCTGTGACGACCTCTTCCACCAGCCCTCATGATGTGACAACTTAACCAGCATCATTCGTCGTGAGGTCGGAAGAAGGAACCGCCCACATTTCGCGATTTCGAATGTTGTACTGCACTTCACCAGGTTTTTCTAACTTGCAAAGATAAGCAAATTGGCATCATTTCGTCTTACGCTAATCACGTATTTTATTGCGAGATTGAAATAATACGGCTGATAAATGGGAATAACATTAAGTGCTGAAAATAAATGTCCTGCGTGAGCGTCATGCGCAACCTGAGCAACGTGGCGCAAAGCTATGTTTTTTTTTTTTTTTTTGTAAGACAGATAGCCTACTGAAACTTTTTTTGGACGTCGTTCCCCTCGCAAAGCGGCCGTAGTTTGCATGAGAAGCAAGTATAGAATTGTAAAGCAGTAGCTTTATTTTGGGGGGAAGAGTGTGTCGCAATTTACACAGTACACCACACGCTCTAGTCATATTTGCTGTTAAGCACTCAACATGCTCACCCAACTTAAATGTTGATTGAAGGTTACCCCCAGTGTTTTCACACTAGCTGCAATATCAATTTTTTTCATTGCCAAAAAAGATTTCCAAATCACGATTTACACGTTTTTGTACAGGAGTAAATAGTACTGCGGTTGTTTTTATTGTGTTTATATCTAATGAACTTGCTTTAGACCACAGAAATAGATTACGCAATACGTACGGTGCTTGCTAATTGTGACAGCTTTTCTATGTAATTCGACTGGAAGAAAAGGGCTGTACGTCAACATAAATTATAAATTGGGCGTCATTGCTGATATTGATTAAGTCCTTAATATATATAATAAAAAGTACAGGCCCTAGTATGCTCCCTTGAGGAACCCCTGCGTGCATGTTTAATAAACCTGAGCGATCATTTCCAATACTGACACATTGTTTTCTTTTGTTAAAGTACGACTTAAGAAGCTCAAGGGGAAACCGCGAAAACCGTAATGCTCTAATTTCATAAATAACGTGATATGATTAATCCTATCGAATGCTTTGGAGAAATCTACAAAAACACCTAGTGTTATTTTTATTTCCTCTAACCCTGCCAATCTTTTTGCGTTAACAGAGCCATTTCTGTTGACATGGCGCGACGAAAGCTGAATTGATGCTCAGTTAACAGAGAATGTTTCTCGCAAAATGACACAACCCGTTTACAGATGATTTTCTCAAGTTATTGCAAGTACTGACGCGGGCCGATAATTTGAAAGGCTGTTTCTGTCACCAGATTTCAACAACACAGTAATCTTTGCACATTGCATGCCTGACGGAAATACTACAGTAGACAAACAATGTAAAGGTGAGTGAGCATTGGGAGGACGCTCTAGACTGCCTGTACGGTGCCACATATTTTTCTTCTATCGACTTACGGGCCGGCTACTGGCAGATATCCGTCGACGACATGGATCGAGAGAAGACTGCATTTGTTACCTCTGACGGTCTTTATCAGTTCAAGGTGATGCCTTTCAGTTTCTGTAACGCGCCCGCCACCATCGAACGCATGATGGACTCTTTGCTTCAGGGGTTCTAATAGTCCACCTGTTTGTCGTTTATTCGCCTACATTCGGCACGCATCTAGACCGTCTTTCAGCGATCCTTGATGTGTTCAGCCTGGCCGTTCTCCAGTTGAACTCGTCAAAATGTCACTCCGTTCGCCGCCAAATATCCGTCCTTGGACACCTCGTGGATGCCAGACCCCACGGGACGCTCGCTCAAACACCCCACGGAACGACTCGCTCGCTGGCCTTTACGCCTGCAAGCTTATACCTCTTCCGTGGTATATAAGACGCGACGCTTGTACAAGGATGCAGGTTATTTTTCCCGCTACCCCGTCGACGAACCGGCTGATGCGGACGCCATCGCTTCCGTTTTCTCAGTGTCCCAATTGCTTCAACTTGACCACGAGCAATGCCGCGATCCTTCGTTACGAGTCCTCATCGACCGTCTCGAGTCAACGCCTGGTGACGCCTCTCTCCGGATGTCTCTCCTCAAGGAGGGGACATTATACCGCCGCAATTTCGATCCCCACTGCCCTGACCTTCTGCTCGTCATTCCATCACACCTGCGTACGACTGACCTCCGCCAACTTCACGACGCTCCCTTGGCTGGACACTTGGGCGTCTTGCGCACATACGACCGTGTACGCTATCGGTCCTTTTGGCCTGGTCTCGCCCGCTCCATGTGGCGCTACGTTGCCGCTTGTGAGCCCTGTCAGCGCCGGAAGAAGCCCTCCAAACTTCCAGCTGGATGTCTCCAGCCATTCGACATCCCACCCGAACCCCTTTTCCGTGTTGGTCTATACCTTCTTGGACCATTTCCTCTCTCGGAATCCGGAAATAAATAGGTCGCCGTCGCTACTGATTACGCTACGCGGTACGCAATCACCAGAGCGCTCCCGACAAGTTGTGCTACTGACGTCGCTGACTTTTAAATGCGAAGCATTTCTTACATTTGCTACGTTGACAGTATCTATCTATCTATCTATCTATCTATCTATCTATCTATCTATCTATCTATCTATCTAATTATCTATCCATCTATCTATCTAGCCGCCTACGACTTTGTGCTCTCATGGTCCTTTCGTTAACTTGGTAGGTACCAAAATTGGTATAGTATGACAGGAGTGTATGACGAACATAAGTGATAGGTCATAGCATAAATGTCATGACATACGTGTCATGTAGGTCATGACAATGATGCAGCGAAAAAGATTACCACTCACGAACCACTGAAATGGGTTCCGATGTGGGTACTAAGTGAAATGAACACTAGATAATGGTAGAACTCTTAGTCATGAGCAAGACTCAGACAAAATTACAATGACTCGCGAAAAATATTTACACTCAGAAACCACTAGAATGGGTTCAGATGTCGGCACTAAGTGAAGAAAACAACAAAGAATAAGAGTAGAAGTCATAGTCATGACCATGACTCAGCAAAAATGAGAATGACTCAGCGAAAAAATATAAACACTCAAAAGCCATTGAAATGGGTTCGGACGTCGACACTAAATGAAGGAAACAGTAAAGAATTTTGGTAGAAGTCATAGTCAGGACCATGACTCAGCAAAAATGAGAATGACTCAGCGAAAAAAGATTAACACTCAAAAACTATTGAAATGGGTACGAACGTGGGTACTAAGTGCAGGAAACACTAAGGATGATGGTAGAAGTCATAGTCATGAGCATGACTCAGCAAAAATGACAATACCTCAGCGAAAAAAAAGACTATACCACTTAAAAACCCCTGGAATGGGTTCGGACGTGGGGACTAAGGGAAGGAAACACTAAAGGATGGGGGTAGAAGTCATAGTCATGTGCATGACTCAGCAGAAATGTGAATGACTCAGTGAAAAAAGATTAACACTAAAAAACAAATGGAATGGGTTAGTATGTGGTACTAGGTGAAGGAATAGGCTAAAGGTTGATGGTCGAAGTCATAGTCATGAGCTATGACTAAGGCTTTCACCTTATGATTTCTTAGGTGTAGCTAAAGGGACTCCTAAGTACTCATGACATGAGTGTCACGACATGCGTTTCCTGTAGGTCATGAAAAAGCCGTCTACGTCTTGGTTCACTCATGGCCGTTTCGTTCACATGGTAGGCTCCCTGCACACTGCTTCGCATAACATTGATTCCCATAGTGCGTGGGATCTGCCAGATTTTCTTCTCTACGACATCATTTTAGTGCACAGTGCTCAGCGCCAATGACTCGCTGACCGGGTCCTTAGCTTTCTCTCGGTAGTCGGCGAGGACATCCTCGGTTCCTGCTCGACCAAGCACAAGTTCAGCACGTCGTACCACCCACAGACCAACGACCTCACGGAATGCCTCAACCGGACCATCAACGACATGGTGTTGAAGTACGTTGCCGCCGACCGCCACTGAGATCTGCATTTACCATATGCGACTTTCGCGTATAATTCATCGCGTAACGACACCGCCGGCTATTCACCATTCTATCTAGTATATGACCGAGAACCCGCTTTGCCCTAGGAGACTTTGCTGCCCTCGCCCGCACGTTCAGCCACTGAATACGCCCGCGACGCAATCGCACACGGCGAACACGCGCGCTAGCTCGCACGCAGCCGTCTCGAGGCCTCACAGGAGCATCAGAAACGCCTCTATGATTGCCCCCATCGCGACGTGCATTTTTCTCCGGGTTCTCTGGTCACCCATCCGCCGTGTGGGCCTTTCCGAAAAGCTGCTGTCACGCTACACTGGCCATGTGGTGCGGCAAGTGACCAATGTCACTTATGAAATCATCCCCGCCGACCTCTCATTGTCATCTGCAAGCGACATCGTTCACGTGGCGAGACTTAAGCCATACCACACACCTTTCAGCGCGGATGTGTAGCTTGAGCACCGGGACAGTGCTTCTACTGCCGGGGGTGATGATACGGGAGAGCCGCCGCCACAGTGTTGCTACACTGAGGAGAAGGAAAACGACTGGTTCCCGCTTGCAATAGCGTTGCCATTTTGGTCTCTGTTATCTTCCCTGTAAATAGAGTGTAAATAGCCTTGGGCATCACTTACACGTAAAAATAGCACCAAGACATAGGCGGCTGTTTCATGACCTACATGACACGCATGTCATGACATTCATGTAATGAGTCCTCAGGATTCCTTTAGCTACGCCTAAGAGAAGTTAAGGCGAAAACCTTAGTCATGCTCATGAATATAACTTCGACCATCAACCTTTTGCATTTTTCTTTACTTATACCACATTCGAACCCACTTCGTTGGTTTTTAAGTTTTAATCTATTTTCGCTGAGCCATTGTCATTTTTGATGAGTCATGGTCATGACACTGACTTCGGCCAGTAACTTCGGCCAGTCAGTCATGACACTGACTTCGACCTTTAGTATTTTCCTTCTTTTAGTACCCACGTCCGAAAGCATTCCAGTATTTTTGAGCGTTAATATTTTTTCGCTGTCATTGTCATTTTTGCCAAGTCATGCTCATGGCTATGACTCCTCCCATCATCCTTTAGTGTTTCCTTCACTTAAGTACCCACGTCCGAACCCATTCCATTCATTTTTAAGTGTTAATATTTTTTCGCTGAGTCATTGTCATTGCTGCTGAGTCATGGTCATGACTATGACTTCTACCATCTTTTAGCGCAACTGTGCTCTCTCGCCTCTCTCTCCTTTCATCCCTATACCCCTTCCCCCAGTGCAGGGTAGCAAACCATACTTGTGTCTGGTTAACCTCCCTGCCCTACTTTCTTCTATCTCTCTTTAGTGTTTCCTTCACTTAGTGCCCACGTCCGAACCCATATCAATGGTTTTTGAGTTTTAATCTTTTTTCGCTGGGTCATTGCCATTTTAGGCGTCTGTTTCGTGACATGCGTGTCATGTAGGTCATGAAACAGCCGCCTAAAATCACAGTACGTCATTCATGTCATGACGCATCATTTATGTTCGTCATACACTCTTGTCATACTATGTCAATTTTGGTACTTAGCAAGTTAACGAAACAACCATGAGAGCACCAATACGTCGGCGGCTACTTCCTGACCTACATAACTGTGATGTGTGGAATGCGCGACACGGTGCGGTTTATGGAGACAAACAAGAAGCAGATGACAAGCAATGCGCGCGCGAAGGCAAATTCCGTGATGGATGGAAGACGACAACGTCGAATAGCGTCCGGCACGTGCACACGCGGCGCAAGAAGAGAAAAGAAAAGAAAAATGCATCCAATCAGAAGAACACACGGAGCTTGGATTTGCCAATCAGCTAAAGACGAGTCGGCAAGAGCGGCAGAAGAGCGAGGCGCGCTGGCAGAAGAGGGCAGAGTTCCAGGAAGCGACGCCAGGGAGAAGGTCGGCCATCGGACCAGGAGATGAAGACAGGCCGTCGGGTTCCGGACCCGAGCCACCAGGACTTGCAATGGACTACCCATGTGGCCTGTCTATAGCCGACGGATAACCGCCAGGATTGGCATGTTAAACATCGTCGACTCCTCCGGTTGATTACACTCTAAGCCAAAAGAGACTAACGGGGGTATAGGGGTTAGTCCTTTGAGGGACTAACTGCGTTGCCACAACCATTACTCCCTTTAGAGACCAACGGCAAGGGGATGAACTGTTAGTCCCCTAGCAGTTACTCCCTTGGAGATTAACTTTTGGTCCCTCCAGTTACTCCCTGGAGGATGAAATGTTAGTCTCCCCAGTTGCTCCCCAGAGATTAAATGTTAGTCCCATCAGCTGCTCCCCAAGGACTAAATGTTGGTCCTTGCAGTTACTCTCCGAGGAGCAACTGCTCATCCTTCCAGTTACTCCCCAGTGGATGAACTGTTTAGTACTCCATATTGGTGTTACTCCTTATAGGGTTAATTTTTTGTCTCGAACATGCTTTTCAGAGGCCCAAGACATGAGCAGAGCTGCTTGGGCTGGGATTTTTTTTTTATCTCGAACATGTTTTTCAGACACAGAACAAGAGCTGCTTGGGTGCTTGTAACATAAAATATGGAGAAAATATAAACAATAGAACGCTTTATTTTTTTTTACAGTAGCAACGTGTGTGACACGCGCACAAGTGGAGTTGGCCACACACCACTGTTAACACCGGCCATGTGGCATATGGTCAAATGTTCTTTGTGCCTTTCGCGCAAAAACAATGTCGAATATCCAGTAAAGGGCAATCTGCGTGGCAAGGCCAGAGACAAGGTCATCTTCGTCCATCTTGATCGATTCGAGCTGTACATGCAGGGCTCTTGCTTGCAGCAGGCTAGTTCCCTCGTATTTCACCGTAGGCATATGATGTGACGCATCCGGGTGCTGCAAAAATAAATGATAGGGTTGTAAGTGTCAAAGCCAACACATGATTATGAGGCACGCTGTAGATGAGTGGTCCATGCAACAGGTCTATTATCAGCATGCAAGTTACATATAATCTTACGTAAGGGGAAATAAAAGCCTCCATCCTCTCCTTCACAAGGCTTGACAGTCAAGCGCACAATCTGAAGCTGTAGGCTTCAGGTCTGAAACGAAAAGTTTTCACAAATTAGGCATGAACACCCTACACCACGATTGCAAGACCTCATATATGAACACAGGCATTGAAAGACAATTTACATTGCAATTACAGTGGATCCCCGATTATAAGGCTTTGAGGGGACCACACAAAACCGCTCTATAATCGGGGCATCGTATAATAAAAAAAAGCTTAAGAATATAGGCAGTGACGATGTCTTGCCCAATAAACAGGTACAGACTGCCTGAATAATCCCACGGCACGAACCTGCACTGCTTGCAAGGAAGGTAAATTAAATTATTCAAAAATTGCGGTATTTATTCGATTGTAAAACAAGTGTACTTTTTCACAATTTTCGTTGCTTGAACCATGACCCTTGTGTTCGTTCGAATAACGACAAAATTGACCATTTAAAACAAATCTACTAAATCCCACGATTTCTTGCGTTACGTAGGCAACCTGTAACCTTACGGCTCGATCCAATCCATGGACAGGTCGACCGAAGTGCTAACTTGTTTTTGGTTGGAATCGGCGCTGTTTTCACTGTGCTTGTGACTGGTTACGGTGCTGTAATACCCTATAACCTTTTGTGGTTCGACTCAGTTCATTCGCGGCATTATGGCAACGCAGCACATTCAGTATGACGGTCGCTTCGGGAGACGAGCAATTTTGATGGCCGAGGAGCTGGGAAAGAGGCGACACAACAAGAATACAAACATTTCTGATGCTGCTAATATTTGTAATAGCATAACACTTCAATGTTTGAAACAGTAAGGCGGTGCACAAGGAACCCGAGAGCAGATTCAGAAAGCGTTCGTAAGCAAGAATTTGTAAAAGTTGTGATTGGTCAACCAGGGGGATCGGTCCACCCATGAAACAGGATGCAGAAACCAGGGTGCTGGCCAGTCAAGAAGTGCTGTTATGAAGGCTTGCACATAGAGAGCTTTGTGAATTTAAGTCGACTCATTTGTGCTAGTCAAAACAGATGTCAAAGGGTACAAGATGCTGTTAGTAGTACCAACATAAACAGAGCTTCCAAGTTGCCTTCCAGAACCAACAGAACAAACTCCAACAAAAACAGAGAGAATTTAGTATGGCAATGAAAACAGCAAAAGCACAAACACAGGACATTCCACATCGTCAGTGCCACCATAGCTATAAGTCAAGATACATTTACTGGCTATTGCGTACAGCTTCACTTTGTTCCAAAAATTAATCATCCGTGTTGTGAACTACTTTGGCTGTATTGGTTTCCACTCGACAAAGAGCAGCAGTGTCTGTGGATTGCTAGCAGCAATTGGAAAATTTTCTATCTGATCACTTGGCGTGGAAACAAGCATAGGAGTGCCGGTGTACGGGCAACCCAATGCAACCCTGAGAAATTTAAGTGCCAGCCGTTATAGAATATTTGCATGAGCTACCGGCATAGTTCTCATGCATTTCAAGTCCACTATGTCATGCCTATGTCGGCCTATGTCCACTATGTCACACCTATGTTGGTGCTCTCCCAGGCACATGTTGAGGCACCGGCCAGTCTGCCCCATGTAAATCTGACCAAATATACACATGATCAAAGGAATAGACCACACAACCCCTGATGGATGCAAGACAAGTTTTGTGGTATCTTTAACTAAGCAAGCCTCCCTTGCCTGGATGTCTTTCTCAATTCGCTTGTGGATTGCTATGCACATATATAACCAGAAAGAAATAATGTAGACAGGATATGCACGACAGTCCGTAAGTGAACTGTGAAAGGCGAGCAGGCAAGCAAGCGAGGCTTCCTTGGTTAAAGGTACCACTAAATTTGTCCAGTGTTTGTCCGAGGCAGTGTATTGTACTCCTTTCACATGTGGTCAAATACACATAGTACAGACTGGCCAATGCCTAAGTATGTACTTAAGATATTAACCATATTTCACTCAAAAGGCCAGTATGCTCATCCGTCTTGGCCGTGCATTGCAGCAATAGGACTTCTGGCCAGATTACACGATCGTCACCTATTTTTCACCTACAGTGGAAAATTGACACGTAAAATCAGTGAGGCATACCGCATAAATAAAAAGACGTGTGCGCCAGCCCCATTAGTAATGGTCTGCCTTCTCTCACAGTGTAAATTTTGTCCTGAAAAGTTACATGAACTGACCGGCAAACTCAAAAGGATGCTACAAATTTCACCTAGTGGACACGGCTGGTTCTCAGAAAATGCACAAATACAGGTATGGGTATCTGTTGGCATACTGTAGTAATAGTTGGCGCAAGTTAGCTTCGACATTGCTGCCATACTTCAGCTGTCGCAAGGCTACACCTTCACATTTCATTTCAAGAAATTTAAGCTCATCATATGTGTATTTGCCAGTGGCAGTTAATCTGAGGACAAGACAGAAATTATTGTAAATAGCAATGCTAAAGTAACAATGGTACGCAAAGGTAAGCACGCTGCACACTTAGACTTTTGACATATTTGCCACACTACTGTTTGAATTCTAACATGCACAAAAACTGCACATGCGTGTAGCATAAACAGAGAAAAAACACAGAAATAAAAGCTACAGCATAAGGAAGAGTTTCAAAACAATAAAACCAAAATAAGAAGTGTAACATACTGTGTGCAAAGCAAAAATAAGTGAACTTGCAGCCAAGTGATTGAAGCAAGAAAAACATGCTAAACATCAGGACATGTTAGGTTTAGTTTTATATAGAACACAATAATGTGTGCATAATGTTATGAACACAAATAAGCAGCAAGTTGAATAACATTGCATAACTATTTAGCCTATTTAGTAAGCTGAGTTGAGTAATATGTCGATAAGCTTATACACAAATCATACTGAGATCGTAGTTTCTGGTACACGTACACTTCATACATACCTGACATGACATCCAGATTACACCCTGTGCTGCTGTAGCCATGGCTGCAGGATCCCTGCATTTCCCTGCCATTATGTTGACACTGCTATAGGGTCACGGTCTCACCACTGCAAAATGAGTAGTGTGTTAACTTATAGCATTGATTGGCACAATAAAAGTGTCATATTGTGAACACATGTAAGGTGCACATAAAAACATGTCTGGACTAGTGCAGGGTGGCAACGGAGCACAAGGTCGAGTCACTGAAGAATGTCATGATAATAGGAACCCCTTCATCAAAGTAAAATTTTGAACACGCACGCAGCAGCACATACAAGAAATGTTTGTTTACATACTAGAGTTTGCTTTCATGACTTAGTTTAAACAAATTTCCCCTGCCATGTTTAGTTACGTCAAAGTTATGGCAACACCCCTTGTTTTGAAAAGAAAGCTGTACTAGTAGCAAACTGTGACTGCTTACATTCTCGTTTCCTCCTCAAACTGCTCGTAAACCGAAAACCTGGTAAGCATAGATTATTTACAACGTCGAAGAGTTTATAAGCGAAAAAACGTAATTGCCGTAATAAGCGGTGAAGAGACAGATCAGTCGTTATTATGCAACTTCAGCAGAAAAGCGGAAGCGCACGTACAGGTGAACACGATTATTTTCGAACGTAATTTTTCTCATCGGAAGAAAACGCTTATCAGGATATTCAATTTCGCATCAAAGCAATAAATTTGCGTAACTAAATTCTGACAAACAGCGCGCAGCATGCACAAGCACAGGTTTCACTGTTGTCGCAGAAGTTCAACTTCCTACGTTCGCAAGGTACGCTATGCACACGCGAGGAGTACGCACAACACACGTGTACTCAGCAAGCACGACTGCTTACCTTTTCAATGGTACGACGCTCTCCAAGTTGCCGGTGCTGCGTCGACGACTTTACTCCCATCATAGATGTCGCTGCGTAGTGGACGAGCTGAGGCACGCTAACAATACGCATTATTTTTTTTCGACGTCCACCCAACTTTCCACGACAACCAGACAAAAGCCACGACATAAAAATCGTTGGTCCACATTTGCCTGGCGCGCCACGCATACGGCGAGTTCGCAGCGAGACACGAGGTATCTTCTGGCACTTTTGTGCACGCTAACTATGTCCCGTTTCATTACAGCAAACACAAAAACACACGATAGAGAAAGATAGGGTGGGCTCGGTTGCTGTACCACAATGCAGACAACTAACCCGTTGCTCTTCGCTACGCAGGTATTCGTGGCTATCATCACCCACGAGCTGCTGTCTTCTCGGATAGATGCTGCTATCGACACGTCACTGGAATGTGCGCTGCTGCCTCCCAACGACGAAGCCGGCGCATACACACCATGTGCGCGATCTGGCGCCTTCACCACAAAGATGGACTGCGCAGCGTCATCGGTGTCAACGCCACCATCCGTCATCTGGATGCTGGATTCACTGTGAGAAATCCCATCGGCACAGACATTCGTGCTCCCGCCAAGTATAAAGCAGCCGCGACTGTCGACAACGCTCTGTGGGCTCGGTTGCTGTACCACAATGCAGACAACTAACCCGTTGCTCTTCGCTACGCAGGTTGGTAAGAAGTATTCTCTTTTTGCAAAAAGATCTAGCAATTACCTTCTGGTGCAGCTGCCGAGCCCTCGGTGCAGTGTCGCTATTGCTGTTGAATGTGTTCTTGCAGTTCGCTCTTTGCTTCTCTTATCAGTAGACATCGAATCTAACCCGGGTCCCGATAGTGCTGACCTTGTACTAATAGAACTGCAGAAACTAACAGCCGGCCAAAAGGAAATAATTACAGAAATGAAAGATATAAAGAGCCAACTACTGGCGACGAACAAGTTGGTGTCGGACTTGAATTACCGAATGACAGTCGTCGAAAACCTTTGCCAAAGCATCATCCCTTTACGAACTGAAATCGAAGCCGTAAAAACAGAAACTACTAAAATTACTGACCTAGCCGCTTGCTTGGAACGGCGTATGGATGACGCTGAAAACCAATCCCGTAGGAACAACTTAATCTTTTATGGCGTTCCTGATACTAATCCCTCTGAGACATTTGCCCAGTCTGAAGAAATCGTAACCCAGCTGTGCTCTCAGCACCTTAGCATTAACATAGACACAAAAGAAATTGAACGAGCACATCGCCTTGGGAGGCACACCGCTGGGCGCCGCCGCCCTATAATTGTCAAATTTGCATACTTCAAGACAAAAGAGACCATCTTATCAAATGGCCGCAAGTTTAAAGGCACAGAACACAGTGTCGGTGAAGATTTTTCTAAGACTGTGCAGAACGCCCGCAGGCACCTTGTCGCTTTTGCAAAAGGGAAATCTGCTCGCTTTTCATTGCGTTATAAAACATTGCACATAGGTACTAAACGCTACATATTTGACGAGCCATCACAGACCGTCAAAGAAATAGCATAGCAATCGCATTACCCTACGAATCTAAAGAGAACTCCCCCTGCCACCCCGCGTAATAATCTGCCTTTTTCAGTAATTTTTTCTAACATACGTGGCTTTCTACGAAAACGTGAACACGTATCAAACCTTATGTCATCATCCGCGAGTAACTTACTGGTACTAACAGAAACGTGGCTTACAAGCGAAATCAGTGACGCAGAAGTTCTGGCCGATCTTCCCAACTTCGACGTTTATGGATGCGATCGGAGAGACGCACGTGGCGGAGGAGTTCTGATTGTCGTGAACCAACAATTGCCGTGCACAAGTGTTAACATGGATAGTGAACTGGAAATATTGTGGTTAAAATGTCAGTGTTCCCCGAAAACAGTGCTGCTGGGTGTTTGTTACAGACCCCCTCACCGTCAACCAGAGTTTTCTAATCTCTTAAACAACATTTTAAATGAAATTACTTCAATCCACCCCAATGCTATTATTATTCTTTTTTGGGGACTTTAACTTTCCCGGCATTAACTGGCGAGATGGAACTACTTCACTAACAAATCAATCTGAAGCGAGCGACTTCATAGAAGTGTGTTTAAATTACAATTTAACACAACTAGTACTGGAGCTGACTCGTATTTCGGAGACTTCTGCCAATATTTTAGATCTCATACTAACCAATCATCCTGAAAGCTTATCATCCCTTACATATCTTCGTGAGATCAGTGATCACAAAGTTATTCACGGTGTTTTCAGTTTCACTCCCCCACCACGTGACATGCACAAGAAGACAATTTGTTTATATGACAAAGGTAACTATGAGGCTATAAATAATGAATTAAACGCATTTTTTTCTACCTTTGCTGAGGAATTTCATACCCACTCGCTTTATGATAACTGGCTAATGTTTAAAAACAACCTATGTGAACTAAAGAATCAATTTATTCCCAGGATAACCATTCGCTCCAATCAACAAAAACCATGGTTCACGAGATCTATAAAACGATTAGAAAATAAAAAAAGCGCCTCTATCGTGCCGCTAAAATCAAGTCGAGCTCAGTCGCGTGGGACAAATATTACACTGCCGAAAGCGCTTACTTGATAGGAATTCGCGATGCGAAGCGAACTTTTTTTCACTATGACCTGCCAAAGATTTTAGTTACTAATCCCAGAAAATTCTGGCAGGTGATAAACCCTGAAAAAGCGCGCGTGAATACTCTTACTAACGATTTGGGTGAACCGGTTACGGATCTAAGCTGCGCTAACATGTTCAACAACGCGTTTTCATCAGTTTTCACAAGTGAAATGGGGACACTTCCTGCTCCGCCAACCACAAATATACAGTGCAACATGACAGCCATCACATTCACAGCAGTTGGGCTTTCATCTGTAATAGAAAATATTAAGTTGTCTTCATCAGCTGGCATCGATGACATCAACTCTAAACTACTAAAAAACACGAAACACATTTCTGCAGCGATTCTGTGTTTGTTATTTTCGCAGTCGCTTTCCACAGGCACCATACCAGATGAGTGGAAGATGGGGAAGGTTATTCCAGTCTTCAAATCAGGTAACAAAAATTCTCCACTAAATTACCGCCCCATCTCATTGACAAGTGTTCCCTGCAAGATCATGGAGCATGTAATCTACTCTCATATTATGAACTTTCTAGACGCTAACAACTTCTTTCATCCTTCGCAGCACGGGTTCCGCAGGGGCCTGTCCTGCGAGACCCAGCTTGCACTCTTTCTTCATGACATTCATACTAATCTTGACAAGAACATTCAAACAGACGCCATATTTTTGGATTACGCGAAAGCGTTTGACAAAATATCACATCGGCGCCTATTACTAAAACTTTCACATTTGCATCTGCATCCTGATATCCTAAAATGGCTCGAACAATTTTTAACAAACCGGTCGTAATATGTCTCAGTTAACAACCACACTTCTAACGTTGCCTCCGTCACGTCAGGCGTACCACAGGGATCCGTCCTTGGCCCCCTTCTTTTCTTGATCTATATTAACGACTTACCCTTGCACGTATCCTGCCAGATCCGTATGTTTGCCGATGACTGCGTCATTTACCGTGCAGTCAATAACACCACTGACCAAACAGCTCTTCAAATTGACCTTAACCACGTACAAGAATGGTGTGATCATTGGCTGATGACACTCAACTCTAATAAATGCAAACTTATTTCATTTACCCGACGTCATCACCCCCTTCGCTTTTCTTATCGGATTAGTAACGTCTCTGTTGAATTAGTAGAATCCTACAAATACTTAGGTGTCACCTTGGCTAATGACCTAACCTGGAATGTGCATGTTACTAATGTAATTTCATCGGCTAACAAAACATTGGGATTTCTAAAACACCACCTTCGCTTCGCTCCATTGCATGTAAAGCTGTTAGCCTATAAATCTTTAGTAAGAACGAAACTTGAATACGCATCTTCCATCTGGGATCCGCATCAAGCATATCTCGCCAAAGCCCTTGAGGCAGTTCAAAATCGCGCCACCAGGTATATTCATTCTACATACTCCTACGACGTCAGCATTTCATACTTGAAAAAAGAATCTTCCTTATCGCTTCTATCCTTTCGTCGCCGCGTTGCCACCCTCTCCCTCTTCCATAGGTTCTACTATTCGACGCTTAATCATCCACCATACATTGTCCCCCCATCCCGCCGGTCACAACGCATTGGCCATCCCCTGCAGGTAGCACAACCAAACTCACGCACAAATACATTTTCAGCCTCGTTTTTCTACCGAGCATCTAAAGACTGGAATGCCCTTCCTCATCAAGTCGCTGCAGTCACCTGTTCATCACAATTCATTCAAGATGTAACAACGTTTTTATCTAACTAATTGGAAACATTGTAACACTTGTTTGTATTGTATTCCCACCCCTTATGTAATACCCCTACTACGGGGTCTTTAAGGAAATAAAATGAAATGAAATATATCGTAAGCAGCGCGGTTGCAGCTCGCACAGACGACCGCCATCTTGAAGACTCAGTAAAAACAACAGCGCCACCCGCATACTTGTGAGGTTGTTGTGGCCTCCATGATGCCAACACTATTCACCAGTAAACTCATGTTTTGTGCCGTGTTACGCCCAGCTACGTATATATGTTGCGAGGCAAAACAAGCCACCGAACAGTCCACATTTTACGCTATAGTTTATCGTAGAAATAAATTCTATGACGTATTTTCTTTTTTTTTTTTGGATTGCTTCCGTGGTCTGCAGCCAGCAAAAGCATGGCCTTAGAGATAAGGTTAAGTTATCCTTTGAAAGCCGTCGCTGGGGCGTGAGTTGAATGATATTGACTGCCTGCGCCGTCACTTCGTTTTAGATAACTTCCGGCTATCGTTAACATCAGCTGTAGGCTCAGAAATTGTCGAAACGATCTCTGCAGTGTGCCTCAATCGTGGTTTTCGCATAAACCTCAGCATTGCTTTTAAATCAACATTTTTGGCAAACTATGTAACACTGCGATTTGCCTGTAAATTGTGCTCGATATGATAGACTAATAATCTGTATTATTAGCCTCCCCCCGAACCCCCCCCCCCCCTCGCCTAAAAAAAAATCAGAGCCCTTCCACTATGTGAAGATCGAAGACCAGCTATGGTCTTCGATGGTTCTCGCTATCTGCTGGTTCTCGTGGTTCTCGCTATCTGCTGTTTGTCGCGACGTTGTACGGGGTGCCGCGTAGCTTCGCATTTTATTGCGATGTTCTCAGGCTATTTTTGTTGCAGGTTGGTTGCTGACGCTTTGGTGCAACCATTTACTTCATTTGTGTGCATGCGTATCTACTTGCAAAACGTAGTCCCCCTACGCCAACCCGCAAGAAAATCTGGCTCGTGAATAGACATGTGAGCGCGTGCAAATGCAGGAGGCAGTATGCATGCGGCGTTCTGTAGGAGAGCAACGGTTGCCTGACGAGAGCAAGCGTTGCCGTTCGTCCTTCCGTTGCTCCCTTTCAAACCGGAGACTAAACACTTAGTCCTTCGATTTTCGACATGCCAGCCATCTTGTTCCAGTTGGTCCCTCTGGGGACTAAATATTAGTCCTGGGGACTAAAAGCTGCAGTTACTCTCATTTTCTCCATTTTTGGCTTAGAGTGTATGGTCAATCTACTTGAACAGCACTCATACTGTAACCATATTCAATACAGCATGCTCTGATCCTGCTATCAGTTTTGAAGATTCATGTAATAGTGCTGCTCCTGTAAGCTTTTATAACAAACTGTAAAATAATTATTTATTGCGTTTCCTCCGTATTCATTCTCTCTCTCATGATCGCTGGATGAAAGCATACATAAGTGTGCCTAATGTGTCGCGCAGATCTTGGGCAAGAGTTTGAAGCAGAAGGTGAGAGTTGCTGCCACTTTCAGCTTTCTTCGTTGCCTTTTTTTTATGAAAAAGCATTTTGCCATAAAAAAGCCATTGTCTTTTTCATCATCAAGAAGTCACGCTGTACACTAGTGTGAATAATATTTGAGGCACAAATAAACATAATGATCTGATACGCAGTGGCGAAATACTGCTGAAGAAAAAGTTGTTTCGAAATACATGCCTCCACGGGAGCTCTCGTGAGTCGGTGTTCAGATTTCTTATTTACCGCATCCTCAATAATTCAGAACAGTTAAAAACCCCTGTTTTATGTGAAGAAAGAGCTACGTTTTGTGAGAAACAGTGACCCAATACTCAGGGTTCAGTTACTGAATACTTTTGACCACTGTTTTGATGCGCGTCTCCATACGAAGACACCGTGACTTACTCGCCCTTTATTTACCACCCCGGCGACCCGAAATTTTAAATTTACCAACGCCTTTATGGATTTGTGGCGCCATCTAGTTCACTGTCAAAGAAATAAATTTTTGATTTTGAGTATTAGTTTTATTGTTCAGTGGCGGCAATTTTTAAATGCGGAACAAAGAACGCCGTAGACACTGTGTGATCGTGAAGATGCGATGTTTTCCTTTGCATCGCAGCTAAAAAGGACTGTTCCTTCCACTATTGCAACCTGTGAACCCGTTCATGCACCAGTCGCACAGCCTTGAATAAACAATTGACCTCTTTTCTGCAAACCACCGAAGCATACTTGCGAGAAAAAAAATGGCCGCCAATTTGTAAGCTTGCTTTGCAGCAAATGACGTCTAAAGACGATAGTCTTCTACCACCCCTGATACGTACCACCCCTGATCTTCTCCCCCTCCCATCCCTCGCGCTCTTCCCCTCCTCTCTCACACCTGCCATGATGGATGCAATGGAGGTTTTACTGAATTCAATAAAAGTTTCCCGCGTTCGCCCTGCTCTCGCGCCATCTGTTGGGACTGTTGGCTTAAAGCTGGCTACAGAGCCGCGGCTTCAGTCGGCTTTTTAACGCGTAGCGACTCTTCGACACCATTTCTAACGCGTTGATTTTTTAATTTGTAGCGTTTCATTTGTCATTTCTGTCTCTCTCTTTTTCTCTATCTGTGTTTCTCTTTCTTTCTTTCTCTCTTTCTCGCTCTCATTTTGTCGTTCTCTCACCCATAGCAAGGTCTGTTACAATAATTGTTGGTACAACGCAATCAAATGGTTCCCATAAATGTATGTTCTGCAAGCGCCTAGTGGTTATGACGCTCGCCTTCGGACCGTGGGTACCCGCGTTCGCATCCCGCCTAGCCAAGAGAGCTTATTATTGCGATAGCAATTATATGGACACTTCAACCGGATTTCTGCCGTCGGCGTCGCCGTCGCCGTCGCCGTGAGGTTCCGTATAGATAAAATCTTCGCCGCGCGCCGTATGCCCCAGCGGAAGCGTGCGGGGACGCGCGCTATCACGGAGAGCGAACGCACTCAATCTCCCACGCGCAAGCAAGGAAGCGGAAAGCCAGCGCCGGAGGGAGCAGGGGGGGGGGGGGGGCACTTCTCTGCCAACAACCGCGCTCGTCGCTCGTCCGCACAGTCTCTTATCTCTCCCACGCGCAAGCAAGGAAGCGGTAAGCCCGGGGGGGGGGGGGGGGGGGCGCACTTCTACGCTGCCAACAACCGCGATCGTCGCTCGCTCGCACCGTCTCTTATCTCCACACGGCTCTGACTTTAAGCGCTCAGTTTTCGTTGAAGCGATAGACCGCACGTACGTTCGCCGCTGCGGCGTATCCGCTTGCTGCCAGAGTTTTGACGGTCGTTGTCTGCAGTCATTCAGTGTGATCTAATCATGTTTGTTTGTGCGCGCTCACACCACGCTTGTTCATTCAGTTAGTAATAGTCGGGCCACATTTTCCAACGCACGCTACACATGCAATGCTGCCCGGATCGGCAGTGCAGCGCTACAGATGTGTCCCTTCGCACGCGCTGCCCACGGGAAGCGCTTCTCATCAACACCACCGTTTCACACGCGCCTTCTCGTGGTCATCGAGTGTCTCGTCATGTCGGTCTACTTACGCCGCAGCACACCTCCTTACTTAATCAGCTCATGTTTACTACAATTCATATTGCTACCAAAGCCGCTCACCTTACTTCGTATGACATTGCTGTGTTGCTATCGCATTCATTGCTTCGCCCTTAGGGCGAAACTGTGACATTTTTTTTATTAATTTATTACTCTGTCTGTCTCTTTCTTTCTCTCTCTGCACCTCCTCTCCTAGTGCTTGGTTTTGCACAGCGTTACTAGACTGGTTTCAGTTGTAAAACTCGCCACTCCTTGGGCAGCCGCCAGATGGCGGCGCCGTTCCATCGCGCTCCACTGCAACGCCGCAGCCTTGAGCTCGTGCGGACGGGCAGCTTGCGCGTGTTTCACGCTCGCTGGCACAGTTCTCCCTACAGTCGGAATTAGCGATACCATGCGAAATCGGTATCCACTTACACCGATAACATATATCGGGCTAGTTGGTTCATACTGAAAGAACGGCAAACTGCACGATAGAAACGCATACAACGAAGCGCAGAAGCTGCGTTTTTAAGAGTCGTGTGTTGCTTTCTACCGCCTAAACCTTTCACGCAGTTGACTTTTCCCATACAGAAGCTTGCCACGTTTTCTCGCTGCTTTTACTTGCTTAACACATTCGTCTTGGGCAGTTATACGCCAGCTAGCGAGACTAAATTTGTTATCCACAAAAATAACAGTACAAAGAAAACCAAGTAAAGACAGCTGTATCCCCCAATATATAGCTAGGACTTGAACTGTCAGAAGGGACATAATCTAGGCGAATGATTTGGGCCTACGTGGAAACCAACTCCAATTACAGCAGCTTGGCACGTTTCCTCGCTGCCTCTACTTCAAGACTGGATCCCTGCCGCTGCTCCAGAAACCTTGCCTAAGAAGGCATTTTTATGCAAGGTATGCGTGTATGCATGCGCGTGACTAAATAGAAATTAGCGTAGCTTGCACAAGTGGCGCAAGGCTAAAGAAACAGCGAAGCTGATCGGCTCCTAGCTGGTCCTGGCCTTATACGGGTCATGCGTTTCCGAAATTTATTGATTATTTATCGATTATTACATTTATCACATTTTTTTCACCTGCGCAACATGGCTTTAGGAAATCATACTCATGCGAGACTCAACTCGTATCCTTCACTCATCAGTTGCATCGAATTCTTGATCGTTCATCATGCGCTGACTGCATTTTTTTAGACTTCTCAAAAGCTTTCGATAAAGTCTGTCACAAACTTGTAATCCACAAACTAACCCATTTGAATATTGATGGTAATCTTTTAAAATGGATCGAATGTTTTCTTGTTCATCGCTCCCAATACGTCACTGCTAACGGCTGCAATTCACCGATGTGTTCTGTTGCTTCCGGAGTGCCCCAAGGATTGGTTCTCGGTCCTTTGCTGTTCTTAATATATATTAACGACCTTCCTTCGCAAGTAACTTCTACCATTCATCTCTTCGCTGATGATTGTGTTATCTTTAGAGAAATAACTGCAGATTGTGATACTAACCGTCTTCAGTCCGACCTTGATATAATATCTAACTGGTGCAGTTTATGGCTAATGGAATTAAATGTTAACAAGTGTAAAGCTATGCATGTACCTAGGACATCAAACGTCTCCCAAGTATACTATTTAAATAACTTTGCTTTAGAACAGGTAACTTCGTACAAATACTTAGGAATTCATATCACATACAACCTTACCTGGGCAACCCACATTAATAATATAGTGAACAATGCTAACCGCGCTCTTGGTTACTTAAGGCGAAACTTTTTTAAGGCTCCACACTCTTTGAAATTATTGCTTTATAAAACCTTAATACGCCCGAAATTAGAGTACGCTACATCAGTCTGGGACCCTAATAACTTAAACTTAATTAATGCATTAGAATTAGTTCAGAATAACGCTGCTCGTTTTATTCTTTCGAATTACAACAGAACTGCCAGCGTAACAGCCATGAAAACTAACCTTTCTCTTCCATCTCTTGCAGCTCGACGTAAAGTTTCCCGTTTATCAATATTTCACAAAATTTTTCACCATACAACACTGCATGATGTATTCATTCATATTCCACACTACGTATCTCGTCGCATCGATCATTCTTACAAGGTTGACGTCCCTTCTTGCAGCACAAATACATTTTCCTAGTCATTCGTACCTCGGACGTCACTAGAGTGGAACCACACTCCCGCAAACATTGTATCCATCAGTGATAATTCCTTGTTTCGTGATGCTTTAACCAACATTACTTGCTAGAATGCGGTTTCATGTACTTGTATATCTTGTCTTTTTTATTGTAATAGCTTTTCTTTATTCATTGTTCATTGTATTCCTACTGAATTACTTGTCAAATTGTATTTTTAGGTTGTACTTGTTTCTCTTGTATTACTTACTGTTTGAATTTACGTGTAACCCACTCCCCTCTGTAAAGCCTTCACAGGCCTTGAGGGTATAATAAATAAAAAAAATGATTACCTATTCATTGGCTATCGTAAGGTATTGGCCACGTATTAGGGCTAGGCTAATCACTACCAAGTCATCGCCAGCATTTTCCAGATTTTCTTCATTATTCATCGATTATCGATTAGCTATTGATTGGCCATCGCAAGGTATGGGCCACGTATTTGGGCTAGACTAAGCACTACCAAGTCATCCCCAGTATTTTCCAGAATTTCTTGATTATTGAGCGATTATCGATTAGCTATTGATTCGCTATCGCAAGGTAATGTGAGGCGCAGCTGTGCGCAGTGCCGTCATCGCCAGGCGAGTTTCTGCGAACACTACGCGGGGAAGCCAAAAGCTTAGAGAATTTAATGATGCGTGCACTCAGTTACTGAAAGCGCAAGGGGCACGCAACATGACTCAGCGTATTCTCTGACAGCTCATCTAAGATGGCCCAGAACAGGTCACCAAACATCTACCTTCGTTCGCGCTTTTTTCCAGGTTGGTTCGACAGATGCGAGGGAAGGTTCGGGAACACTTTCGGCACTGCACCCGCGGCAAGTGTCCACTTGTCTCGTGGCACCTCAACCATCTGTCCATTGATAATATGCACAAAAAAATTATGAGGTTTTACGTGCCAACACCACGATCTGAATATGAGGCACGCCATAGTGGGGGACTCCAGAAATTTGGACCACCTGGGGTTCTTTAACGTGCACCTAAATCTAAGTAAATAGGTGTTTTCGCGCTTCGCCCCTATCGAAATGCGACCGCCGTGGCTGGGATTCGATCCCGCGACCTCGTGCTCAGGAGCCCAACACCATAGCCACTGAGTAAACGCGGCGGGTGATAATATGCACAAACACTGTAAGATGTCCTGCTCATGAAAGTGTAAATCACACACCATGGATTTCGCAGAGAGTTTCCGGTCGGCACGAGGAATCGCTCTGTTCAACGCCTAGCGAACTGTCGCATTGCTGGGAGCACACAAGAAGTGGCGCTCCGAACTGTCGACATCGTTCTATAGCCGCTCGTTGCAGTCAGGAACGCAGCACGTCGGCATCGTCTGCTAATATCCTTAACAAACGCGGCGAAGGCTAAAGTTTCGCGGATGACCTGCTTCCTGAAATCCCCCGTCAACAGCCAACCACAGAATACACCAACGCTGCGCCGCGTGTTTCGTCCGGCCAGTTCACGTAGCCGGATAGTGAGGAAGTGAAGCTGGGTGTGACGGCAGCGCCATGAAGGCGTGGGCAGCTGGAGGTTCTGCGCAACGCCGCCGAGTTTTAGAACTGAAGCTAGCCCAGTAACGTTGGTTTTGGACGGGCGGTTGAATCGAGTTAGACAAGGTTTTTCGCGTTTAGGTAACCCAAGAAAGACTATCGTCTTTAAAAAAAAATCCGGCAGATCCCACGCACTATAGGAATCGATGTTATGCACAGTGTGCAGGGAGCCTACCATGTTACCGAAACGGCCATGAAAGCCCCAAGACGTAGGCGGCTCTTTCATGACCTACATGACACGCATGTCATGACACTCATGTCATGGGTACTCAGGAGTACACCTAAGAAATCACAAGGTGAAAGCCTTAGTCATAGCTCATGCCTATGATTTCGACCATACTCATTTAGCCTTTTCCTTCACTTGGTACCACATACGAACCCATTCCATTTGTTTTTTAGTGTTAATCTTTTTGCGCTCATTCTCATTTTTGCTGATTCATGGTCCTGACTATGACTTCTACCACAATACTTTAGCGTTTCCATCATTTAGGTCGACGTCCGACCCATTTCAATGGTTTTTGAGTGTTAATCTTTTTAAGCTGAGTCATTCTCATTTTTGCTGAGTCATTGTCATGACTATGACTTCTACCACTATCCTTTATTGTTTTGTTCGCTTAGTGCCGACATCTGAACCCATTCTAGTGGTTTCTGATTGTAAATATTTTTTCGCGAGTCATTCTAATTTTGTCTGAGTCATGCTCATGACTAAGAGTTCTACCATTATCCTTTAGTGTTTATTTCACTTAGTACCCACGTCGGAACCCATTTCAGTGGTTTTTGAGTGGTAATCTTTTTCGCTGCATCATTGTCATGACCTACATGACACGTATGTCATGAAATTTATGTAATGACCTATCACTTATGTTCGTCATACACTCCTGTCATAGTATGCCAATTTGGGTACGTACCAAGTTAATGAAAGGACCATGAGAGCACCAAGATGTAGGTGGCTGTTTCATGACCTACATGACAAGTATGTCATGACATATCATTTATGTTCTTTATATACTCTTGTCATAGTATGCCAATTTTGGTATATACCAAGTTAACGAAACGACCATGAGAGCACAAAGTCGTAGGCGGCTGATAGATAGATAGATAGATAGATAGATAGATAGATAGATAGATAGATACTGTCAAAGTAGCAAATGTTCGCCAAGAAATGGTTCGCATTTAAAAGGTTAGTATTAAACCACGATGTCTGCATACGGGGACGCGAGCGAATTTACATAATAATTGCCCTAGAGAGGTGAATTTTTCTCTTCACGCTCTGGGCACCTAAAAAATCAGTACCTGCAAGTGTAAAAAAATTTTTCTGCAAAATATTGTTGCAGGAAGAAAGCAAGCCCACGAGTGTAGAAGAATGTATATTTACAAGCGATGTACATGGCGTTCACGCAACGGCCAGAGTATTCGTCTTCCTCTCGTTAGTGTCCCCTTCTTCTTTCCTTTCACCGTAACATCACCCTCCTGGTGGGGTTATCTCTGTCCCGGTGCAGGTTATAGAGCCTCCCTTAATGGGGGGACATAGGGCTTGAGCCTGGCGACGTGAACAACATCGCTGGTGACGTTGGGAGGCACTGAAGGCTGACCGACTGGGGCGATTTCGTATGTCACGTCGGACAGTTGACGTAAGATCAGGTACAGACCAGAATAACGGGAAAGCAGTTTTTCCGACAAGCCGACGCGACGTGAAGGCGTCTTGAGAAGGACAAGGGAACCGGGTGGCCTCGGTGCCGAAGGTCGTAGCGTCGCTTTTGAGAAGCTTGCGAGATTGTGAGGCGATGACGGGCGACCTCTCGGGCCTCGGCGGCTAATCCAATAGCATCGCGAGCGTAACCAGTGCTGGGAGATTGTACTGCAGAAGGTAGCATAGTGTCGAAGGGCAAGGTGGGGTCGCGGCCATACAAAAGGTAAAATGGTGAGAATCTGGCAGTGTCGTGACGGGACGAGTTGTATGCGAAAGTGATGCATGGTAAAGCGACGTCCCAGTTGCGGTGATCGTCGGAAACGTACATGGCCAGCATTTCAGTTAGTGTGCGGTTGAGTAATTCGGTGAGGTCGTTCATTTGAGGGTGGTACGCGGTAGCAAGCTGGTGTTGTGTAGAACAGGAGCGGAGCACATCATCGACGACCTTCGATAGAAAGTAGCGGCCGCGATCCGTGAGTAACTGGAGGGGCGCCGTGGTGCAAGATAACGTCGTTTAGTAGGAAGTCGGCGACATCTGTAGCGCAGCTGGTTGGCATGGCTCGTGCGATGGAATATCTCGTGGCACAATCTGTTGCGACAGCAATCCATATGTTTCCTTTCATGTAAATTGGAAAGGGCCAAGGAGGTCGAGGCGCACACGGAAGAAAGGCTCTGTGGGATATCAATTGGTTGAAGGAAACCAGCAGGAGGCATAGCAGGCGTTTTCCAGCGCTGACGCAGGTCGCACAGAGTGATAAATGCCGGGCCAGAAGAAGCGGCGCCGCAGGCGGTCGTCAGTACGAGTGATGCCCAGATGTCCAGCAGTAGGAGCGTCGTGAAGTTGCTGGAGCACGGCCTTTAGAAGGTGCTTTTGAACGACTAGGAGGAGCTCCGGGCCTTCAGGACGAACGCTACGACGGTATAAAGTTCCATCGCGCGAGGTGAATATCCGGATGGACGGGTCATTAGGCGAGGAGCTTATGCGTTCCATAAGTGTTGAAGAACAGGATCTTGGTGTTGCTCGTCACCAGTATAGAGAAAGCCGGAGAGGGACAGAATACTGATGTCCGAATCTGCATCGGTATCATCCGATTGATCCACGAGATTGCGGGACAGGCAGTCAGCGTCTTTATGCAGGCGCACTGGCTTATACATAATAGAAAATGTATATTCTTGTATACGCAATGCCGAACGTGCAAGTTGTCCAGTTGTGTCCTTCAAAGAGGAGAGCCAGCAGAAGGCGTGATAATCGGTTACGACGCAGAAGCTCCGACCGAAAAGGTACGGCCGAAATTTCGCGACCGCCCATACGAGCGCGAGACATTCCCTCTCAGTGATGGAGTTTTCGCTCGGGCGTGGAAAGAAGGCGGCTGGCGTAAGCGATGACATGGTCTTGGCCCCGTTGACGGTGAGGGAGGACAGCGCCGATGCCGTAACCACTCGCGTCAGTTCGTACTTCAGTGGGCGCAGACGGGTCAAAGTTTGACAGAATCGGCGAAATTGTAAGCCGCTCGATCAGAGTAGAGAATGCTTTCTCCTGCATTGGTCCTCAAGAGAAAGACACATCTTTCTTAAGAAGGTCAGTGAGAGGGCGAGCGATGTCCGCAAATTTTTTCACAAATCGCCCGAAATAAGAGAATAAGCCCAGAAAACTACGGACATCGTTTGTTGAACAAGGTACAGGAAAATTTCGCACGGTGTGAACTTTCTGTGGATCAGGTTGGATTCCGACGGCGTTTACGAGATGGCCGAGCACGTAATTTCACGGCGACTGAAATGACACTTAGAGGAGTTTAGCTGAAGGCCAGCCCTGCGAAACACGGAGAGTATGGTCGTGAGGCGCCTCAGGTGGCTGTCAAAGTTCGACGAAAACACAATCACATCGGCGAGGTAACAGAGGTTGTAGACGACTTCAAGCCGCGTAGGAGAGACTCCATCATGCGCTCGAATGTAACTGACGCATTGCATAATCCAAAGGGCATTACTTTAATTTGGTACAGACCGTTCGGTGTGACCAAGGCGGTTTTCTCGTGGTCCATCTCATCGACGCTAATCTGCAAATAGCCGGAGCGGAGGTCAATTGAGGAAAAGTATTGGGATCCGTGAAGGCAGCTAAGAGCGTCGTCAATGCGAGGCAGGGGATAAACATCCTTCTTTGTTGTCCTGTTGAGGTGACGGTAGTCCACGCAGAAGCGCTACGAGTTGTCTTTTTTTCTTTTCTAAGACAACCGGTGATGCCCACGGGCTACTGGAAGGTTCAGTGATGTCCTTGTCCATCATCTTGTCGACCTCTTTCTGTATGATGGCCTTTTCGGTTGCGGAGACACGATATGGCCGCCTATGAATGGGGCTGGCGTCACCGGTGTTGATGCGATGCGTTACAACAGATGTCTGACCAAGTGGACGGTCGTCCAAATCAAAGATATCCTGATAGGATGACAAGAGGTGACGAAGAGCTGTTGTTTGCTCAGAAGGAAGGTCAGGGGCAACCATCTTACAAGCGTCGTCCACGGGTGCGAGCACGAAGGAGTGGGTGAGAAAGGTCCGTTGGTACTGAGGAAGGATTCAGAGGCCAAAGAAGGAATTTAAAATTCTTCCAAAGGAGGGATAAGTGCTATGGCGATACCGTGTGGCAGCACATGCGTTGAAAATCCAAAATTGGGGATGAGCACGTGAGCGCAGTTTTCGAGGATCCGGAGTAAGGTGCTCGGCAGGGCAATATTGCATGACAAAACCACGTCAGTAAGCGGCGACACGACATACTCGCCATCAGGTACGGGAGGACAGAACGTCAGGAGGACATTGGTAGCCGCCTGTGGAGACAGCCGTGCAAACTCAGCTGAACATAAGCGGGGCGAAGCACAAGTTGTTGCGTCTGCGTCAGCAGGAAGCGCCAGATCCAGCTGTACAACACCTGCGGAGCAGTCAATTTGGGCAGAGTGTTTCGAAAGGAAGTCGAGGCCGAGAATTAGGTCGTGTGGACAGTGCTCAAGGACGATAAATAAAACAACGCTATAATGGCCCGCAGTGGTCACACATGCTGTGCACATTCCAAGAACAGGTGAAGTACTCCCATCAGCGACTCGCACAGTGCATGGTACGGCGGGCGTCAGAACCTTTTTGAGCCTTCGGCGGAGAGCAGCGCTCATAACTGAAAGCTGCGCTCCTGCGTCAACGAGAGATGTAACAAGAAAACCATCAACTTCAATGTCCAATAAGTTGCCACGTGTAGGCAGGGTCAACAGAGGATTTGTGGGCCGGGTCGGAGTTGCAGCTCTACCTCCGGGAGCTGCACCGCCTAGTTTCCCGAAGGGAAGCGACCAGTTGCAGATGGGGACGAAGAGCGGTGAACGAGAAGCGAACGGGACCGACGGCCTTACCGAGACGGAGAGCGGCTGGTTCTTGGTGGAGCACTGTCGGCGTTGATGTTTCTAGGCGGCGTGTAGGGCGAGAAAGCGCGATTGTCTGGTACTTGGCGGTAGTGACTCGGAGACGACCACCGAGGAGGCGACGACCAGCTGTTACGGCAATGACGGGCGATGTGTCCAATACCGGAACAATGCGTCTGTCATCTGCTGTGCGCCAGTGAGCTGGGTTGCGACGGAGTGGTGGAAAGCTTTGCGTCTCGTAGCGCGTGTCGGAGAAATCTGGTAGGTGTTCATATGGCGGACCTAGCAAGGGGCTCGAATGCCCAAACTCGCTATTTCCTGCCGAACGACTGCTTGTATAAGCGAGATAGATGGCACGCTTTCCCGATAGTCGGGACGAACTGGAGCCGGAGCCATGGTCTCAAGATAACGATACCCGGTATATCTTCCGGTCCTGTCGGCTGAACGAACCACGGTGGGTCTTCGCACGAAGATGTCGCGGCGGTATTGGGCAATCTGTCGAAATTTTGAGGGACGCGGCGGCCTTTCGCTTGTTCGAAGCGACGGCACTCCTCCGTATCGCCGTCGACAACATCGTATGCGCAACCTATAAAGTAGCAACCACCGTCCACCACGCACTGGGGGCATCGCGGCTGTGCCACTACACAGACCACAAACCCGTTCATCCTGATCATGCAGGTTTTGCCCCCATCATCGCCGACCTGCACGTGACTGCCTTTTTCGCAACCTCGTCTGCCACTTCGGGAAATTTCGTGGCTGCTACCAGCAGAAGGGGACCTTGCGTTTGCCTCCTCCCTGTCGCCCAGGCTTCAGGACGTTTGGCAGCGCCTCCACCCCCGCTGTGGATCATCGAAACCAATCCAGCTGCCGTATCGCCGTCGACAACATCTTGTGCGCAAACTATAAAGCAGCAACCACCGTCCACCACGCACTGTTGCCATCGCGGCTTTGCCACTACAAAGACCACAAACCCGTTCATCCTGATCATGGAGGTTTTTGCCCCCATCATCGCCAACCTGCACCTGACTGCCATTTTGGCAGCCTCGTCTGCCACTTCGGGAAACTTCGTGCCTGCTGCCAGCGGAAGCGAACCTTGCGTTTGCCTCCTCCCTGTCGTCCATGCTTCAGGACGTTTGGCGGCGCCTCCATCCCCGCTGTGAATCATCGAAACCAATCCAGCTGCCGTATCGCCGCCGACAACATCCTATGCGCAACCTATAAAGTAGCAACCACCGTCCACCATACACTGTGGGCATCGCGGCTGTGCCACTACAAAGACCACAAATCCGTTCATCCTGATCATACAGGTTTTTGCCCCCATCATCGCCGACCTGCACGTGACTGCCTTTTTCGCAACCTCGTCTGCCACTTCGGGAAACTTCGTGGCTGCTACCAGCGGAAGGGGACCTTGCGTTTGCCTCCTCCCTGTCGCCCAGGCTTCAGGACGTTTGTCAGCGCCTCCACCCCCGCTGTGGATCATCGAAACCAATCCAGCTGCCGTATTGCCGCCGACAACATCCTATGCGCAACCTATAAAGTAGCAACCACCGTCCACCATGCACTGTGGGCATCGCGGCTGTGCCACTACACAGACCACAAACCCGCTCATCCTGATCATACAGGTTTTTGCCCCCATCATCGCCGAACTGCACGTGACTGCCTTTTTCGCAACCTCGTCTCCCACTTCGGGAAACTTCGTGCCTGCTGCCAGCGGAAGCGAACCTTGCGTTTGAATCCTCCCTGTCGCCCATGCTTCAGGAAGTTTGGCAGCGCTTCCACCCCCGCTGTGGATCATCGAAACCCATCCAGCTGCCGTATCGCCGTCGACAACATCGTATGCGCAACCTATAAAGTAGCAACCACCGTTCACCACGCACTGTGGGCATCGCGGCTGTGCCACTACACAGACCACAAACCCGTTCATCCTGATCATGCAGGTTTTTGCCCCCATCATCGCTGACCTGCACGTGACTGCCTTTTTCGCAACCTCGTCTGCCACTTCGGGAAACTTCGTGGCAGCTACTAGCGGAAGGGGACCTTGCGTTTGCCTCCTCCCTGTCGCCCATGCTTCAGGACGTTTGGCAGTGCCTCCACCCCCGCTGTGGATCATCGAAACCAATCCAGCTGCCGTATCGCCGTCGACAACAACGTATGCGCAACCTATAAAGTAGCAACCATCGTCCACCACGCACTGTGGGCATCGCGGCTGTGCCACTACACAGACCACAAACCCGTTCATCCTGATCATGCAGGTTTTTGCCCCCATCATCGCTGTTCTGCACGTGACTGCCTTTTTCGCAACCTCGTCTCCCACTTCGGGAAACTTCGTGGCAGCTACTAGCGGAAGGGGACCTTGCGTTTGCCTCCTCCCTGTCGCCCATGCTTCAGGACGTTTGGCAGTGCCTCCGCCCCCGCTGTGGATCATCGAAACCAATCCAGCTGCCGTATCGCCGTCGACAACATCGTATGCGCAACCTATAAAGTAGCAACCATCGTCCACCACGCACTGTGGGTATCGCGGCTGTGCCACTACACAGACCACAAACCCGTTCATCCTGATCATACAGGTTTTTGCCCCCATCATCGCCGACCTGCACGTGACTGCCTTTTTCGCAACCTCGTCTCCCACTTCGGGAAACTTCGTGCCTGCTGCCAGCGGAAGCGAACCTTGCGTTTGAATCCTCCCTGTCGCCCATGCTTCAGGAAGTTTGGCAGCGCTTCCACCCCCGCTGTGGATCATCGAAACCCATCCAGCTGCCGTATCGCCGTCGACAACATCGTATGCGCAACCTATAAAGTAGCAACCACCGTTCACCACGCACTGTGGGCATCGCGGCTGTGCTACTACACAGACCACAAACCCGTTCATCCTGATCATGCAGGTTTTTGCCCCCATCATCGCTGACCTGCACGTGACTGCCTTTTTCGCAACCTCGTCTGCCACTTCGGGAAACTTCGTGGCAGCTACTAGCGGAAGGGGACCTTGCGTTTGCCTCCTCCCTGTCGCCCATGCTTCAGGACGTTTGGCAGTGCCTCCACCCCCGCTGTGGATCATCGAAACCAATCCAGCTGCCGTATCGCCGTCGACAACAACGTATGCGCAACCTATAAAGTAGCAACCATCGTCCACCACGCACTGTGGGCATCGCGGCTGTGCCACTACACAGACCACAAACCCGTTCATCCTGATCATGCAGGTTTTTGCCCCATCATCGCTGTTCTGCACGTGACTGCCTTTTTCGCAACCTCGTCTCCCACTTCGGGAAACTTCGTGGCAGCTACTAGCGGAAGGGGACCTTGCGTTTGCCTCCTCCCTGTCGCCCATGCTTCAGGACGTTTGGCAGTGCCTCCGCCCCCGCTGTGGATCATCGAAACCAATCCAGCTGCCGTATCGCCGTCGACAACATCGTATGCGCAACCTATAAAGTAGCAACCATCGTCCACCACGCACTGTGGGTATCGCGGCTGTGCCACTACACAGACCACAAACCCGTTCATCCTGATCATACAGGTTTTTGCCCCCATCATCGCCGACCTGCACGTGACTGCCTTTTTCGCAACCTCGTCTCCCACTTCGGGAAACTTCGTGGCAGCTACTAGCGGAAGGGGACCTTGCGTTTGCCTCCTCCCTGTCGCCCATGCTTCAGGACGTTTGGCAGTGCCTCCATCCCCGCTGTGGATCATCGAAACCAACCCAGCTGCCGTATCGCCGTCGACAACCTCGTATGCGCAACCTATAAAGTAGCAACCATCGTCCACCATGCACTGTGGGTATCGCGGCTGTGCCACTACACAGACCACAAACCCGTTCATCCTGATCATACAGGTTTTTGCCCCCATCATCGCCGACCTGCACGTGACTGCCTTTTTCGCAACCTCGTCTCCCACTTCGGCAAACTTCGTGGCAGCTACTAGCGGAAGGGGACCTTGCGTTTGCCTCCTCCCTGTCGCCCATGCTTCAGGACGTTTGGCAGTGCCTCCACCCCCGCTGTGGATCATCGAAACCAATCCAGCTGCCGTATCGCCGTCGACAACATCGTATGCGCAACCTATAAAGTAGCAACCATCGTCCACCACGCACTGTGGGTATCGCGGCTGTGCCACTACACAGACCACAAACCCGTTCATCCTGATCATACAGGTTTTTGCCCCCATCATCGCCGACCTGCACGTGACTGCCTTTTTCGCAACCTCGTCTCCCACTTCGGGAAACTTCGTGCCTGCTGCCAGCGGAAGCGAACCTTGCGTTTGAATCCTCCCTGTCGCCCATGCTTCAGGAAGTTTGGCAGCGCTTCCACCCCCGCTGTGGATCATCGAAACCCATCCAGCTGCCGTATCGCCGTCGACAACATCGTATGCGCAACCTATAAAGTAGCAACCACCGTCCACCACGCACTGTGGGCATCGCGGCTGTGCCACTACACAGACCACAAACCCGTTCATCCTGATCATGCAGGTTTTGCCCCCATCATCGCCGACCTGCACGTGACTGCCTTTTTCGCAACCTCGTCTGCCACTTCGGGAAACTTCGTGGCTGCTACCAGCAGAAGGGGACCTTGCGTTTGCCTCCTCCCTGTCGCCCAGGCTTCAGGACGTTTGGCAGCCCCTCCAACCCCGCTGTGGATCATCGAAACCAATCCAGCTGCCGTATCGCCGTCGACAACATCTTGTGCGCAAACTATAAAGCAGCAACCACCGTCCACCACGCACTGTTGCCATCGCAGCTTTGCCACTACAAAGACCACAAACCCGTTCATCCTGATCATGGAGGTTTTTGCCCCCATCATCGCCAACCTGCACCTGACTGCCATTTTGGCAGCCTCGTCTGCCACTTCGGGAAACTTCGTGCCTGCTGCCAGCGGAAGCGAACCTTGCGTTTGCCTCCTCCCTGTCGTCCATGCTTCAGGACGTTTGGCGGCGCCTCCATCCCCGCTGTGAATCATCGAAACCAATCCAGCTGCCGTATCGCCGCCGAAAACATCCTATGCGCCACCTATAAAGTAGCAACCACCGTCAACCATGCACTGTGGGCATCGCGGCTGTGCCACTACACAGACCACAAAACCGTTCATCCTGATCATACAGCTTTTTGCGCCCATCATCGCCGACCTGCACGTGACTGCCTTTTTCGCAACCTCGTCTGCCACTTCGGGAAACTTCGTGGCTGCTACCAGCGGAAGGGGACCTTGCGTTTGCCTCCTCCCTGTCGCCCAGGCTTCAGGACGTTTGGCAGCGCCTCCACCCCCGCTGTGGATCATCGAAACAGATCCAGCTGCCGTATTGCCGCCGACAACATCGTATGCGCAACCTATAAAGTAGCAACCATCGTCCACCACGCACTGTGGGCATCGCGGCTGTGCCACTACACAGACCACAAACCCGTTCATCCTGATCATGCAGGTTTTTTCCCCCATCATCGCCGACCTGCACGTGACTGCCTTTTTCGCAACTTCGTCTGCCACTTCGGGAAACTTCGTGGCTGCTACCAGCAGAAGGGGACCTTGCGTTTGCCTCCTCCCTGTCGCCCATGCTTCAGGCCGTTTGGCAGCGCCTCCACCCCCGCTGTGGATCATCGAAACCAATCCAGCTGCCGTATCGCCGTCGACAACATCTTATGCGCAAACTATAAAGCAGCAACCACCGTCCACCACGCACTGTTGGCATCGCGGCTTTGCCACTACAAAGACCACAAACCCGTTCATCCTGATCATGCAGGTTTTCGCCCCCATCATCGCCGACCTGGACGTGACTGACTTTTTGGCAGCCTCGTCTGCCACGTCGGGAAACTTCGTGCCTGCTTCCAGCGGAAGCGAACCTTGCGTTTGCCTCCTCCCTGTCGCCCATGCTTCAGGCCGTTTGGCAGCGCCTCCACCCCCGCTGTGGATCATCGAAACCAATCCAGCTGCCGTATCGCCGTCGACAACATCGTATGCGCAACCTATAAAGTAGAAACCACCGTCCACCACGCACTGTGGGCATCGTGGCTGTGCCATTACACAGACCACAAACCCGTTCATCCTGATCATGCAGGCTTTTTCCCCCATCATCGCCGACCTGCACGTGACTGACTTTTTGGCAGCCTCGTCTGCCACGTCGGGAAACTTCGTGCCTGCTTCCAGCGGAAGCGAACCTTGCGTTTGCCTCCTCCCTGTCGTCCATGCTTGAGGACGTTTGGCAGCGCCTCCACCCCCGCTATGGATCATCGAATCCAGTCCAGCTGCCGTATCGCCGTCGACAACATCCTATGCGCAACCTATAAAGTAGCAACCACCGTCCACCACGCACTGTGGGCATCGCGGCTGTGCCACTACACAGACCACAAACCCGTTCATCCTGATCATGCAGGTTTTGCCCCCATCATCGCCGACCTGCACGTGACTGCCTTTTTCGCAACCTCGTCTGCCACTTCGGGAAACTTCGTGGCTGCTACCAGCAGAAGGGGACCTAGCGTTTGCCTCCTCCCTGTCGCCCAGGCTTCAGGACGTTTGGCAGCGCCTCCACCCCCGCTGTGGATCATCGAAACCAATCCAGCTGCCGTATCGCCGTCGACAACATCTTGTGCGCAAACTATAAAGCAGCAACCACCGTCCACCACGCACTGTTGGCATCCCGGCTTTGCCACTACAAAGACCACAAATCCCTTCATCCTGATCATGGAGGTTTTTGCCCCCATCATCGCACACCTGCACCTGACTGCCATTTTGGCAGCCTCGTCTGCCACTTCGGGAAACTTCGTGCCTGCTGCCAGCGGAAGCGAACCTTGCGTTTGAATCCTCCCTGTCGCCCATGCTTCAGGAAGTTTGGCAGCGCTTCCACCCCCGCTGTGGATCATCGAAACCCATCCAGCTGCCGTATCGCCGTCGACAACATCGTATGCGCAACCTATAAAGTAGCAACCACCGTCCACCACGCACTGTGGGCATCGCGGCTGTGCCACTACACAGACCACAAACCCGTTCATCCTGATCATGCAGGTTTTTGCCCCCATCATCGCTGACCTGCACGTGACTGCCTTTTTCGCAACCTCGTCTGCCACTTCGGGAAACTTCGTGGCTGCTACCAGCGGAAGGGGACCTTGCGTTTGCCTCCTCCCTGTCGCCCATGCTTCAGGATGTTTGGCAGCGCCTCCACCCCCCGCTGTGGATCATCGAAACCAATCCAGCTGCCGTATCGCCGTCGACAACATCTTATGCGCAAACTATAAAGCAGCAACCACCATCCACCATGCACTGTTGGCATCGCGGCTTTGCCACTACAAAGACCACAAACCCGTTCATCCTGATCATGGAGGTTTTTGCCCCCATCATCGCCAACCTGCACGTGACTGCCATTTTGGCAGCCTCGTCTGCCACTTTCGGAAACTTCGTGCCTGCTGCCAGCGGAAGCGAACCTTGCGTTTCCTCCTCCCTGTCGTCCATGCTTCAGCACGTTTGGCAGCGCCTCCACCCCCGCTGTGAATCATCGAAACCAATCCAGGTGCCGTATCGCCGTCGACAACATCGTATGCGCAACCTATAAAATAGCAACCATCGTCCACCATGCACTGTGGGTATCGCGGCTGTGCCACTACACAGACCACAAACCCGTTCATCCTGATCATACAGGTTTTTGCCCCCATCATCGCCGACCTGCACGTGACTGCCTTTTTCGCAACCTCGTCTCCCACTTCGGCAAACTTCGTGGCAGCTACTAGCGGAAGGGGACCTTGCGTTTGCCTCCTCCCTGTCGCCCATGCTTCAGGACGTTTGGCAGTGCCTCCACCCCCGCTGTGGATCATCGAAACCAATCCAGCTGCCGTATCGCCGTCGACAACATCGTATGCGCAACCTATAAAGTAGCAACCATCGTCCACCACGCACTGTGGGTATCGCGGCTGTGCCACTACACAGACCACAAACCCGTTCATCCTGATCATACAGGTTTTTGCCCCCATCATCGCCGACCTGCACGTGACTGCCTTTTTCGCAACCTCGTCTCCCACTTCGGGAAACTTCGTGCCTGCTGCCAGCGGAAGCGAACCTTGCGTTTGAATCCTCCCTGTCGCCCACGCTTCAGGAAGTTTGGCAGCGCTTCCACCCCCGCTGTGGATCATCGAAACCCATCCAGCTGCCGTATCGCCGTCGACAACATCGTATGCGCAACCTATAAAGTAGCAACCACCGTCCACCACGCACTGTGGGCATCGCGGCTGTGCCACTACACAGACCACAAACCCGTTCATCCTGATCATGCAGGTTTTGCCCCCATCATCGCCGACCTGCACGTGACTGCCTTTTTCGCAACCTCGTCTGCCACTTCGGGAAATTTCGTGGCTGCTACCAGCAGAAGGGGACCTTGCGTTTGCCTCCTCCCTGTCGCCCAGGCTTCAGGACGTTTGGCAGCGCCTCCACCCCCGCTGTGGATCATCGAAACCAATCCAGCTGCCGTATCGCCGTCGACAACATCTTATGCGCAAACTATAAAGTAGCAACCACCGTCCACCACGCACTGTGGCATCGCGGCTTTGCCACTACAAAGACCACAAACCCGTTCATCCTGATCATGCAGGTTTTTGCCCCCATCATCGCCGACCTGCACGTGACTGCCTTTTTGGCAGCCTCGTCTGCCACTTCGGGAAACTTCGTGCCTGCTGCCAGCGGAAGCGAACCTTGCGTTTGCCTCCTCCCTGTCGTCCATGCTTCAGGACGTTTGGCGGCGCCTCCATCCCCGCTGTGAATCATCGAAACCAATCCAGCTGCCGTATCGCCGCCGACAACATCCTATGCGCAACCTATAAAGTAGCAACCACCGTCCACCATGCACTGTGGGCATCGCGGCTGTGCCACTACACAGACCACAAATCCGTTCATCCTGATCATACAGGTTTTTGCCCTCATCATCGCCGACCTGCACGTGACTGCCTTTTTCGCAACCTCGTCTGCCACTTCGGGAAACTTCGTGGCTGCTACCAGCGGAAGGGGACCTTGCGTTTGCCTCCTCCCTGTCGCCCAGGCTTCAGGACGTTTGGCAGCGCCTCCACCCCCGCTGTGGATCATCGAAACCAATCCAGCTGCCGTATTGCCGCCGACAACATCCTATGCGCAACCTATAAAGTAGCAACCACCGTCCACCATGCACTGTGGGCATCGCGGCTGTGCCACTACACAGACCAGAAACCCGTTCATCCTGATCATACAGGTTTTTGCCCCCATCATCGCCGACCTGCACGTGACTGCCTTTTTCGCAACCTCATCTCCCACTTCGGGAAACTTCGTGGCAGCTACTAGCGGAAGGGGACCTTGCGTTTGCCTCCTCCCTGTCGCCCATGCTTCAGGACGTTTGGCAGTGCCTCCACCCCCGCTGTGAATCATCGAAACCAATCCAGCTGCCGTATCGCCGCCGACAACATCCTATGCGCAACCTATAAAGTAGCAACCACCGTCCACCATGCACTGTGGGCATCGCGGCTGTGCCACTACACAGACCACAAATCCGTTCATCCTGATCATACAGGTTTTTGCCCTCATCATCGCCGACCTGCACGTGACTGCCTTTTTCGCAACCTCGTCTGCCACTTCGGGAAACTTCGTGGCTGCTACCAGCGGAAGGGGACCTTGCGTTTGCCTCCTCCCTGTCGCCCAGGCTTCAGGACGTTTGGCAGCGCCTCCACCCCCGCTGTGGATCATCGAAACCAATCCAGCTGCCGTATCGCCGTCGACAACATCCTATGCGCAACCTATAAAGTAGCAACCACCGTCCACCACGCACTGTGGGCATCGCGGCTGTGCCACTACACAGACCACAAACCCGTTCATCCTGATCATACAGGTTTTTGC